>NC_042616.1:426004185-426315847 GCF_901001135.1 Rhinatrema bivittatum
TACCGTGGGCAGCCTCCCACCCTATTCAGGAGTAGCTTGGGTACATCCCACTGGACCTGAATTCATCTATCCCCACATGCTAGAAAATGAGAAATTGCTTCTACCTGAATTTCCTTTTTGTTAAGGTGGATAGATGGATTCAGCTTCCCACCTTGGCTGCCATGTGATTGTGTGATGGTCCTCCTGTGTGGCTATGTATTCTAGGGGATTACTGGTAAGTGTCCATCCAGTCCCTAGCCTAGAATGCACATGTTTTTGCCTGAGTTCAGTGTTTCTTGTTGGTTGAGTACAGAAATGATTCTCTGTCTGTTTTTTAATGAAGTTTTTGCTAATCTATCCACAGTTGCTTTTGAAGAGAATACTGGCAGGCTGATGTCACGGCAGGACTATATATACCGTGACAGTTTGCTCCGTCTCCATCTGCTGGTAGAGGTGCATAACCCAATGGTCCTGAATCTATCTATTCACCTTAAGGCAATGGAAATTATCAGGTAAGTAGTAATTTCTGATTTGTGTTGCTGCAGGGAGCACAACTCTGTTCAACGCTTTGCTGACCCGGTGCTTGGAGCGAGAGGTGATGGCACTGTGCAGGTACACCCCCCGTAGGAACATGCCCCCCCGCTTCGTGGCACTGATCCCCCAGGAGGAGGAGATGGACAGCCAGAATATGCAGGTGACCCCTCCAGGTAAAAAGGGCCTTCCGTGTTACGCTGCAGTAACTAACAGGATGTGTGCTGGTCTTCGCCATACTGGGTAGACCAAGGGTCCGTCCAAGCCCAGTATCCTGTTTCCAGTAGTTGTTAGTCCAGGTTACAAATACTTGGCAGGACCCTAAAAAGATAGATCCCATGCTGCTAACACCTGGGGTGTCCCTTGCTAGCAGTGGCTTGGGTGGCAGTCACCCATTCTATTCCTTCCTCAGTTCTTGTTCCCCATTGAGAAAGCTGTACATGAGGCTGTAAGGTCTATGCCCGATCTCTCTTCTCTCGCAGTTCTTCTTCCCGCTGACTCCTTTCCATGATCCCTTTTTTTTTCAGGCTTCCATCTCATTTTCCTGCCTTATGTTGATGACATTCGCAGGCTGCAGGTATCTGATAAGGTGACAGCTGGCAGAGAGCAGGTGGACAAGATGAAGGAAATACTTCAGAAGCTGCGCTTCAAATATAGGTGGTACCTGGGTGGCATGTGTACTTTCAGGGGGTGGGGAAGGGGGCATCTCTATCCACAGTCTGATACAGAGAGATAGCATGTCTGCCTGTCTCTCTCTCACGCTCTCTCAGCAACTGGGCCAAAATCAGGTGCAGTCCAGGAAATTTAATACTGTGAGCTGGAGAGAACTCCTCATGCAAATTATGAAACCTGCCTTGCAGCTTGGAGGGTCATTTGGCAGCTAATGAAGAAGGAGATTAAAAGTATATTGAAGTTTTGAGCCCAAAAAAAGTGCAAAAGGCTGCAAGTCAGCACAGTGGCTTAATGGGAAATGCATATTGTTGTGTGGGCCAGAACTTGGCTCTTTTTGTGACAGCCAGGGCTGGGGATGTTGCAGTAAGTATTTACAATCCCTGTGGGAGAGGGGGGTATCAGTCACTCATTAGTGACATCTAGTGGCCAGGTTTGGGGTTCATGTTACTGCGCTGTGCAGAGAGGTGTGGTTTGTGGGTCCTGGCCAAAGTTGATCATTGCAGTGACTGGGCTGAGTTATTTGGGAGGGGAATTAAAAAACAATACAAATAAAAAACAGGAGGAAAACAGTCTGGGAAGTTGGGAGTGAAGATTCATGGTGCTGTAGCCCATCAGAGGTCCGTTTCCGTTTTTTAAGTGGGAAGCCCAAGAGATGAGGAGAAAACTATCAGGCCATAAGAAAAAAAAGAAGAGCCTGCAAGTTAATTTGCTTGCACAGTTTGAAACAGTATATCTTTTGCCCAAGGATTTAATTCCTTGTACCTTCTGATCTACTATTGTCTCATTTACACAGCACTGGGGTGATTGGAGGTGCCCTCTCTGGTAGAACCTCTTCTGCTTTGCTTCTTCTGACAGCCTGTTCTTTGTGTCTCTCTCCCCCAGGAGCGATGATTTTGAGAACCCTGTGCTCCAACAGCACTTCCGCAACCTAGAGGCCTTGGCCCTGGATCTGATGGAGCCCGAGTCAGTGGAGGATCTAACCTGTAAGCAATCTGTGCTCATTGTAGTGTGTCTTACTGCAACTCTCCTGCAGCTGAGAAAGCTGCATATTAAAATCTTTGGCTGTTTGCACTAAACTTTAAAAAGGAGATAGACCAGCTTTTAAACTAGATGATGGGGGAAAGCGAAAAGTTGCTCAGAAGCTCATGGTTTGGAATAATGTATCTTTGAAGGATACTAAGAGAAGAGGGAAATTAGGGCATCCCAGTAGAGAGGTTGCAATAAATGCTAAGGTGGACCAGGTGCCTTTAAGTAAAAAGCAGACAGAGCAGAAAGATTCCAAATCACCCTCGTCAACTGATGTGCAGGTTGCTAATACAAACAAAAAAACATACTTTCCCTGTACATACCCAGATCAGTCCAGACTCCTAGGTTTTGCCTCCTTTCCAGCAGATGGAGACAGAGAAAGTTTTGCAGGCACCGCCTCTTAACCCGGTGTGCCACCTGCAGCTTCTTAGAATTTCTCTGTCTCCAGCAGATGGAGGTGATGCAAAACCTGCAGTTCTGACCAAAAAAAAAAACAAAAAAACCGTTTAAGAGGGACAAGAGATTTCTCTTAGGAGTTATGATTTTTTTTTTTAATTTTATTTTATTGCATTTTCCATAATTTTATAACATTACATTATAAATGAAATACAGGTTTTAATAGTAATTCATTAATCCATCAAGAAATATAGAATAAATTCATAATGTAATCCTCATACCTGCCCTTTATAAGTAATATACGAGCTAACAAAAATAAGTGGTTAAATATGGTAAATAGGGATCTACACCCCAAATCAATTGACAATCAGAGTTTTTAACACTGGATAACAAAGTAATGATTGCTTCTAGTCATTCTCTGTGGTAATTGGGGTATGGGAGTCCAAGAACTTTTGGAACTGAGACACTTCGAAAAAAACATATTTATGATTAGAGAAATAAATCTCACATCTGCATGGAAATTTCAAAGTCATTCTAGCTCCAATTGCTTCTACGACAGATCTAACACTCAATTTTTTTCTTCTAACTTGTGTTGGCCTAGCCAAATCTGGATATGTCCAGATCTTTTGGCCATGAAAGAGCTGCAATCGTTGTTTCAAAAACAGTCTCATAGCTGCATCCCGGTCAGCTGTGAAAACAAAGGTCATACATAGTGTGGCCCTTGTCCTAATTTTGGTATCCAATGATATCTCCAACACTTCTGAGATATCAATTGATCCCCCTGATCTTCCCTCTTCAGCCAGTATACCAGATGTAGTTTTTACTGGCAAGTAATAGATTTTTGAGACTACTGGTAAATTTTGCTGCTGCATCTTCAGTATATGCTGGCCAAAGCAATATCACTTAGCCCCAGAACTCCTAGCACTCCCTCTCCACCTGCACATTTGAAGTTGGGACTTGGTGTTCCCTTATCAGGGGCGGATAGTCCTGACAATGTTCAATCTTAAATGTCACAATGTTCCATTGTAAAACAAGAAGTCTACGCTAATAGACTCCTCTGTTACACTGTAAACCGGTGTGATATGTCCGATGAACATCGGTATAGAAAAACAAACAAATAAATAAATAAATACTATCACTAAGAATGGAAGATGGGAAGAGTGGAGACCAGGCTGTGGGGGGTGAAGAAGAGTCCAAGCAGGAGGTGAACATAATTATACCTCAAGATATACCTGAGGTTACTTTAGGTTCATTATGGAATGCGATAAAGTCTCTTGAGAAAGTTTTTGTAAATTTATCCCAGAATATTACGAATACTCAAAATTAGGATATATGAAAAACTCTATAAAATATCTGAATCTTAGGGTTCTGAATTTTCCAGTAGTTAGATTAACTTCAGCAAAAGAAATGTTTAATAGATACTTAATACATATACAGGAGTTATGATTTTTAGAAGAGCACTGTGCCTCCCAGGAGGTTGGTAGGTCCTGGTGGGACCATCCTTCCTGGTAGCAGGCTGGAGCGAGCAGGGGTTGGGGACTCCAAAATTGCTTGGGCTGGCGCACCGGGGGTGACAGCCAGTGGTCTGGTTCCCTCCCCTCCCAGCACAATTTCTTCTAAACCTCTGCCATTCTACAGGGAAGTATAGCTTGTCTGTTTTGTTCTTCTCGGTTAAAGTTTTTTTTGTTTTTTTTTTTTTAAAGAGAACAAACAGACACCAATGTATTGGGCTTACAGTTTATTGTATTTTGGTTATATATCGTATCAATGTTCAAAAAAAGAACAAACAGGGGAGAGACAGCCCGGCCATACTCTCTGCTCTTCCGGGTGTTTGCCACTCTAAGCCGATTGGAAATGTCGCAGGAAGGTCCCGGAGGTTAGTTTGCTTTGGATCTCAGCACGAGCCCAGCAGTTCCCTTGGGGTTTTGATTATGCCGCGGCCCTCCAGCTGCCTTTCCTGTGGGGAGGTTTCCCCATGACTTTCGCAGGCCGTCTTGTGTTCCCGATGCCTCCCTAGTGGGGAGGGCTCGTCAAGGGGAGCTGTGGGGGCACTTTCCCAGCTGTGGGAGCCACTTTGGGATCACTGCTCTTTCCACTGAGGCCGACCTGTTCCCGTTGAGCGTGGGAATGCAACCATTTTGGATTCTCCCGCACACATGGAGGAGAGACCAGCTAGAGGAGGGGAATTCCCTCCGACACTGTCGCCAGCAAATTGGAGCCCCAGGGGGGCTGGGAGAGGGGGATCTAGATCCCTTGGTGGGGGATGAGCTGGATCCCCCACCTCTTTCACAGGAGTTTATTGATGCATCAGGCCTTTTTGACTCGGGGAGCCAAGCGCCCTTTTCTCCGGAACGTGGCATCTCCATGCAGCCCCCCAAGAAGAAGCCTGCAGCCTCAGGATTTGCACTGTCAGGGCTCCTGCTGGGTGTGGTCTCGCAGTGGGGGACCCAGATCCAGAGTCATCCTCTGCTGACCCTCCAGATGGACCTCTGCTCATGGCAGGACAGGATCCGGGGGAGGAAGACCCCAGAACGATCCCTCCCCTAGAGGGGGACGATCCCAGAGTACTGTACCTTTTTCGGAAGGAGGAGCTTGCCCCTCTTATCCTGCCTTTCTTAGCGGAGCTGGGGATTGCTGTACCGCAAGCAGAAGAGGACCAGGACTTGGTGGATCCAGTCATGTCTGGTCTTCGAGGTCCGGCCACTACCTTCCTGTTCCACAGGATGGTGAAGCAGTTAATCATCAAGGAGTGGGACACTCCAGAGATTGGCTTGAAGGTTAGCAGGGACATGGATAAATTGTATCCACTGCCCGAAGAGGCACTAGAGCTGCTTAACGTGCCTAAGGTTGACGTCTCAGTGTCCGCGGTCACGAAGAGGACTTACTATCCTGGTAGCTGGGGCGGCAGCTTTAAAGGACCTTCAAGACAGGAAACTTGAGTTTTATTTATTTATTTATTTATTTATTTATTTATTTATTTAAAAGTTTTTATATACCGGAATTTAGCTGGCTGCCTTCATTCCGGTTTACAGATATAACAACTTAATACATTTTGGGAGCAACTGACAACAAACAGGAAAAACAACTGACATCAAACGAATTAAAATATAATAAATAAGAGACATCAAATGAGTTAAAATTAACATCAAAATGTAACTTGGATAATTTATATCAACTATTTTAAGTGATGAGGAGAAGGGCATGGAGTATAGTCCGGATTATGATATAGAGTAAGGCGGCGAGTATTGGAGCTAGATGAATCTATGAAAAAATGATTATTATGAGCTTGAGAGAAGGTGTATAGAATTGACGTGACGGTACATTAATGGTTTAAACGAGCTCTATGATGATATTCTTGATATTGCGGTTATAAAATTGACTGTGGTTAGGTGATGGATGTTATGAGTGGTTAGCCAATTCCATCTTTGAAGGTTTGTCTGAAGATCCATGTTTTGAGTTCTTTCTTGAAAGTTTTGGTGTTGCTTTGAGAACTGAGGTGTTCCGGTAGTGAGTTCCAGAGTTTAGGTCCTGCTATGGAGATGGCTCTGTTTCTTATGTAGGATAGCTTCGCTAGAGGTAGTGATGGGACGTTCAGCTGTACTTTTCTCGAGGTTCTTGTAGTGCGTTGTGATCTGTGTTTTTTTATGATGTTATCTAGGGCGGTGTTTTCAGTGTTGTATATTGTATTGTGTAAGATGGTTAGTATTTTGAATTCGATTCTTTTCTCTACTGGAAGCCAGTGGAGATTGTAGAGTACAGGGGTGATGTGGTCTGATTTTCTTTTGCCAGAGAGGACTCTGGCTGCCGCGTTCTGTAGTAGTTGATCTGAAGTGTAGATTTGATCTGAATCTGTAGAGTTGATCTGAAGTGGATTTTTTAAGTTTCTGCTCTGGGTATCAGAGCGGCAGTGTATAGCAGCTTTATGCTCTGCGCAGCTTACAATGGGTACAGCAGTTAAAGAGTGCTAAGGATCTGTTGCCCAAGGAATCAGAGCAAGCGGGGCACTTGGAGGCAGCGGTTGCTTATGGGATAGATGCCCTATATGATCTTGTGTGCATTTCAAGAACTATGGTATTGGCTGTTTCGGCCAGGAGACTTTTATGGCTGTGGAACTGGTCAGCGGATGTTTCGTCAAAGTCGCAGTTGGGAGCAATCCCCTTCAAGGACAAGTTTCTCTTTGGCAAAGACTTGGAACAGCTCATCAAGCACTTGGGGGAGAATAAAGTGAATAAAGTTGCCGGAAGACAGGCCTAGAGGGTCCAAGGGTTTCCTCCCACTTCGTTTGTGTTTTCGGAACCAATGGCATCCCCGTCAGAGCAGAACTCCGGGTGCAGGCCAGAGGCAGGCATTGGGGAGGTCTCAGTCCTGGTCCCAGTCCTTTCGGAACCGGCAGGCCAACTGCGACAGCTCAAGCCAAGGGCCTTGTGGACCCAAATCTACTCAATGAGAAATGGCCGACCCTCAGTACCAGCTATCTGAGGTCGGTTGACCCTTTTTTATGAGGAGTGGGTCAAGATCACATCGGCCCAGTGGGTTCTAAGCATGATAGAAAGAGTTTATGCATTAGAATTTGCTCGCCCTCTCAGAAGTTTATTCATGGTGTCCCCGTTTACTTCCCCGGCCTACTATAAATGTAGAACACACTCTGAATCTGGAACCTCACAGCTATTTGTTTCTTTCATCCCGAATGCCCTGGGACTGCTGGTCTCCAAGAAGACTCTCTCAACTTGGATTTCGCAGTGCATTCTGTTACAATAAAAGATCAGAGACCCTGACCAGTTCTCCAAAAGCCCACCAGGTGAGAGCGGTAGCAGGTCAGTAGCTCACCTACGGGAAGTTTCCATAATGGACATCTGCAAAGCAGCTACATGGTCCTCTCTGCATACTTTCACTTCCCATTACTGTCACAGCCAGCAAGCCGCTGCAGATGCGGTGATGGGCAGATCCATTCTCCAGTCAGGGACCACATAAAGAGACTGTCCGCTATCCCAGATCAAGTTGGGCACAACACATCTTACTCAGCCTCGGGAACTGTGCAGAGTCCCCACAAGGTCCCTTCATTCTGCGCTCACAATGTTTAGCTGGGGACTCCCAGACAGTATGGCTAATTCAGCCTGCTTATCTGGGGGAAAAAGCAAGTTTGCTTACCATAAATGGTGTTTTCTGTAGATAGGATGAATTACCCATACTGACCCGCCCACCTCCCCAGACAGTCTCCACTTCACGCTTCACAGACATGCATTGGAATAGACTGAGGAGAAAATGGAGCCACATGGGAAAGGACGTGCAGCCACACACAGAGCAAAGCTCTATCATCTTTAAGGAGGAACATCCTCAGACAGCATGACTAATTCATCCTATCTATGGAAAATACAGTTTACAGTAAGCAAACTTGCTTTTTTATTTTGTATAAAAATACATAAATGCATTAATAGTCTAAAACCAGGACTGAAAACCCCCCAAAAACCCTACTCTCAGTGTATATTGCGGTTATGGGAGCACACTGAGCAGACGGGTGGAGAGTGAGCTTCGTGGGTACCCCTGTGCCTGTCGTGGATAACTTTTAATTCCTGCTTGGCGAATTCGATTTCTTTAACAAGACTCGAATGGACAACTTTATAATCAAAAAGAAGAGGTTAATGAGTGTTAAATCAGTCTGAACTAAGAGAGATAAAGGCCGGCAGATGGATTCTAAAATGTCGCCAGAATCACCTAAGGTGGTGACTGAGAGAATAATGGCAGTAGTGTCTGCAGAAACGATACAAATGCTGTCCAAGAGTGTTTCCACAGCTTTAGAAGATAGACTTTCATGAATATAGTTGACCATAGATGAAATAAAAGAGGGCCTGGAATCGAATAACAAGCGACTGACTGAGACTGAACAGAGTGTCTCTAACCAGGAAGATGACACAAATCAGATTCACAGATCTTGGTGCTGCAAAAGGAGAATGCTGACTTAATCAAAAAGGGAAACCAGGAAAATAGAAATAGGTGTAATAATATGAGTGTTTGGGTTTCCAGAGGTGCTCAAGGGTAGAGATCTGATACCTTTTTTGGAGTGCTGGTTACTAGAGGCCTTGGATTTACACATATCGGCAAGGCCCATAATGTGCGAGTACGCACACAGGCTGGGGCAAGTAAGAGACCCGGACAACAATCGCCCATGACCAGTTGTCGCCTGAATGTTAAAATGGGCCGATAAAACAAAAATCTTTGCCACCTATAGAGCCAAAGGAGTGGTTGAGTATGAAGGGGCTTGGCTCTTGATCGTTCATGATTTTCGGCGCGAGTGGCAGCCCAACGGAAGGAGCTATCATTGGTCTGTACAGAGCTGCAAAAGCGAGAAATAAAATTCACTGTTTTCTACCCGGCTAGGATTAGGGTGCAGCATGCGGTCAAGACACTGTTCGTATCTGGTAAGGAGCAAATTGAAAGTTATTTGCAAAAACTACCATGATGACTTGAAGATATATGATCCATATTCTGTAGTAATCTGTACCACAAAGTTATAAGCCATCAGGAAGATGCTTGTACATATTTTCAGTTAATTGGCTCACCAGAGTTACGTTGATAAAATTGTTGCGATTCGTTGAACTGTTTGCAACTGTGAAGAATGCTAAATAGTACTGATGATTGGGAGATAAAAGTTGACAGACCTGTGATAACCTCTGTGAGGACCAGTTTACGAGGTGTATTGCAGCAAGCATAACTACATGTTATACTGTGGTTGCGAATGTGAGAAAGGAGAGTGTACATTATAGCGTGTCAAGCATCTGGTGATTCAGGGGGTGCATTGTGTTCTGATAAAGAAAAATGTTTTTTGATAAATTTCTAAGAGCAACATGGATTGTTTGGGAGAAGTAAAGGCATGATACTCCTGATGCTCCTTGAAAGAAACTTGATGGACTTTGGGAGAGCAATCTTGATTATTTACAAGATAATCACTGGTGGCAGTTTGCCTGAATACATCTGTTAAGGGACAAATTTGTTCATTAAATCGCCATTAGGTATTTTAATCCTAATGCTCGGACAGCTTATCAACTAATCTAATAAAAAAAAAATAATTTTTTTTGTGTTTGGTGTTTGTCCTAATGATTAATGTGGCGTTTAAAATTGACTTTTGTCTTCAGAGACTCAGCTGTTAATTATGGATAGAGACATGATGGGGGAGATCCACATGGGTTCATTTCTTGGTTTATGAAGGGTAAGGGTAAATGAGAGCCAAGAGATGGCAGTCCCTTGGAGTGAGGGTAAAGGTACATGTAGTGTTACTGTTATTGGTATGGATGGTGTGTTCCCTGTACGTACCAGGATCAGTCCAGACAGTGGGTTATCTCCCCCTTCCAGCAGATGGAGTCAAATAGAACTTTGAAGGATGCTTTCTTATAAGGTAGTGCACCCTCTACTAATCCCCAGTATTCTCTTGACTCCAGGAAATGACAGTGGTGGCTTTCGTTCCCCACTGAGATGACTAGAAAGCTATTTTAGGAATTTTCTCTCTTTTCCTCAGCTTTCCTTTCTTTTGGATGGATCAAGTCTAATTAAAAAAAAAAAATCTTTGAATTTTGAATTTTCTGAGGGAATTATTTGGAGAGCTTTCCTGTAGCCTCTGCTCCTGTTTCAATGGGAGCACTCTATAGCTTGCAGGGAGTACTATTTGCAGCTCTCCCCACCCCTCCCATCTCTGTTGTCGGGGTAAGTTTGTTTTTATTTCCTTTTGACAGGTTATTTCCTCTCTTCCTCTCTCCAGGGTGCAAGTCTGTGGTGCCAACTTCTCCACCTGTGGCTGCTATCCAACCCGCTGCCTGTGAGACGCTGTTTTCCTCGGAGCAGCCGGCACAGAGAGGCGCTATTCCTCTGTGCCTCTATCTGTGGGTCGCTGAGGGATAGAGAGAGAGCGGGACTGAAGCGGAGGCTATTACCCGCTTCTTACAGCCACGAACCTGGTGAGCGTGAGGAAGAACAGGCTGAAGCGGAGGTTTTTCCCGCTTCCCGCAGCTTTAAACCTTGCCTGTTTCTCGCGTTAAGAACAGCTGGTTCCCTCGCGGCTCTGTCGGGGTTCCCCATGCCTCGTTTGTCCAGGTGCTGCGCTTGTGGAGAGACCGGGTCAAGGCTCTCCCGCGAGGGCATTTGCACAGCTTGCCTCCCTGGTGGGGAGGGACCCTCTCAAACGCCGGGCCGCTCTGGTTCTCGTCTTCTGGTGTGCCTCGACACTCAGGGGCCAGCCCCGATCCTGGAAGGAGGCCAGGGACATTATTCGATATACTTCGTAGTCCCCAAGAAGGAAGGTTCCTTCCGCCCGATCTTGGATCTCAAGATGGTCAACAGGGCCCTCAAGATTCCCCACTTTCGGATGGAAACTTTGCGCTCCGTGATAGCGGCGGTACACTCTGGAGAATTTTTGGCCTCCCTGGATCTGATGGAAGCTTATCTACACATTCCCATCCTCCAAGCACATTAGCGTTTTCTGCAATTCAAGATTCTGGGACAGCATTTCCAGTTCCAGGCTCTCTACCCTTTGGTCTTGCGACCGCTCCTCGAACCTTCATGAAGGTGATGATGGTAGTAGCTGCCGCTCTCCGGAGGGAGGGAGTCTTGGTGCACCCATACCTGGACGACTGGCTCATTTGGGCAAAGTCCTCAGCCCAGTGCCACCGGGCGGTCGACAAGGTGTTGATGCTTCTTCACTCCTTCGGTTGGGTGGTCAACTTCGCCAAGAGCAGCCTTTCTCCATCTCAGTCTCTGGACTTCCTCGGGGCACATTTCGACACCACGCTGGGCAAGGTGTCTCTGCCCCCGGACAGGGCTCATACACTCATAGCTCAGATACAGCGATTCATCGGTCTCTCGCTTCCAGTGGTGTGGGATTACCTCCAGGTCCTGGGATCCATGGCTTCCACCATCGATCTGGTCCCCTGGGCTTTCGCACATATGCGTCCCTTACAGCGCGCCTTGCTCTCCCGCTGGAAGCCGGTGTCTCGGGACTTCCAAGCCATCCTTCCTCTCCCGCAGGGAGCCAAGGACAGTCTCTTGTGATGGTTCAACCTGTCTCATCTTCTCCAGGGTGTTCCTTTGGACATCCCGAAATGGGTAATTGTCACGATGGACGCCAGTCTCTCTGGCTGGGAAGCGGTGTCTCAGATGAGTTCTGCACAAGGGAAGTGGACGCCGTCCCAAGCAACTTGGCCGATCAATCGCTTGGAGACCAGAGCAGTGCGTCTGGCATTGAAACGCTTCCTACCTCTCGTCCATCATTGCGCAGTCCGAATACTCTCAGACGTTGTGACCACTGTGGCCTACATCAATCGCCAAGGGGGCACGAGGAGCCGGCATGTCTCTCAGGAGACAGACAGGTTGATGACATGGGCGGAGACTCATCTCTCCCGCCTAGCGGCTTCCCACATCGCAGGCGTAGACAACGTTCAAGCCGACTTTCTCAGTCAACATCTAGATCCCGGAGAGTGGGAACTCTTAGAGGAGGCGGTGAATCTCCTGTTCCACAGATGGGGGGGACACCCCCTATCTGGATCGAATGGCAACCTCCCGGAATGCCAAGGCAGCTCGGTTCTTCAGTCGCAGAAGAGAGTATGGCGCTGAGGGAGTGGATGCCTTAGTCCTCCCCTGGCCCCGTCACGTTCTCCTCTACGTGTTTCCCCCTTGGCTTCTGATGGGCAAGGTGCTCCGGAGAATAGAGTCTCACCAGGGTCCTGTAATGCTGGTGGCGCCGGAATGGCCCTATCGTCTGTGGTTTGCAGACTTGATCAACCTCGCAGTGGACGGACCTCTTCGTCTGGGTCACCTTCCACGCTTGCTGCATCAGGGTCAGGTATCTTTCGCCCAGGCCGATCGCTTCTGTCTTGCGGCCTGCCTTTTGAGAGATGCCGGCTGAGACGGCATGGATACCCAGAGGCCGTTATCTCGACCCTCCTCAAGGCTAGAAAGACGTCTACCTCCATCTCCTATATCAGGGTATGGAAAGTTTTTGAGAACTGGTGTGCCTCCATACCTGTGTCGCCACGGACCACCTCGGTGGCTCAGATCCTATCTTCAACAGGGACTGGACAAGGGTCTGGCCTACAACTCACTGAGAGTGCAAGTCTTTGAACTAGACTCTCTACTTCATCAACGAGAGGGAATTTCCCTCTCCTCTCACCCGGATATCCTCAGGGGGAGTGAAGCACGTGAAACCCCCGGTCCACACTCTTTATCCTTCGTGAAGTCTCAATCTCATTCTCCGAATCTTGGTCGGACCACCCTTTGAACCCATGCGTTCTGCGACCCTCAAGAATATCACCCTCAAGACTGTTTTCCTGGTAGCTTTCTGTTCTGCCCACAGAATCTTGGAGCTTCAAGCACTCTCATGCAGAGAGCCCTACCTTCGTTTTACGGATTCGGGAGTTTCCTTGCGCACTGTGCCTGCTTTTCTGCCCAAGGTAGTTTCCGAGTTCCACTTGAATCAGACGGTAGAGCTTCCGTCCTTCTCAGCGGACGCATCGGCGGATCTACGCAAGCTAGATGTCAAGCGTATCCTCATTCGCTATCTGGAAGTCACTAATGATTTTCGCTTGTCGGACCATCTTTTTGTTCTCTGGCATGGTCCGAAGAAGGGGGCCAAGGTGTCTAAAGCTATAATTGCCTCCGGCCACCACTCAGTACACTGTTGGCCATATTGGTACCTGTGACTTAGAAGACTGGTTACTGTGTGATTTGGGCCGAGAAACAAAGATGTGCGCCTAAATACCAGAGTCGACGCCGCTCAAAAGCCAAGCCGCAAGACAGAAGAGTTCTGCCTGCTCGAAAAATACCGGTCCCTGATGAAGGAGACGTGGAAGATGTCCTAGTCTTATTGGACCGTCTATCGCCAGCTGAAGCAGGTCCGCAAACCAGGGTCAGCGGGGCCACTCCGGGGCGACGAAGATCACGGTACCCTGATGGCTTTCTATTCTGTGAAGAACTCTGCCCACCAGGGGCCACGGTGGAAAGGCGTAGAGCAGCAGATGTGGAGGCCACGGAAGGGCCAGGGCATCCACTCCTTCCGCGCCGCGCTCTCTTCTGTGACTGAAGAAGCGGGAGGCCTTGGCGTTGAGGGAGGTCGCCATCAGGTCCAAGTGAGGAACCCCCCACCGGCGGACGAGAAGTTGCATCGCCTCGCCAGAGAGGGACCATTCTCCGGGATCCAGCTGTTGGCGACTCAAAAAATCCGCCTGAACGTTGTCTACTCCGGCAATGTGCGAGGCCGCGAGACGGACGAGATGCCGCTCTGCCCACTTCATCAGAAGCGCCGACTTGATCGAGACGTGCCGGCTCCGTGTACCTCCCTGCCGATTGATGTAGGCCACGGTGGTGGCATTGTCCGAGAGAATCCTGACCTCCCGGTTCCGAAGCAGGGGAAGGAAATGTTGTAGCGCAAGACGGGCCGCTCTGGTTTCCAGACGGTTGATTGGCCACGTCGCTTCTACATTCGACCACGTCCCTTGCGTGGCGCTTCGATCGCAGACGGCTCCCCATCCGATGAGGCTGGCATCCGTGGTCACCACCACCCAATTGGGGACCTCGAGGGAGACGCCGCGAGCCAGGTTCGACGGATCTAACCACCAACCCAGACTGTCCCTGGCAGTCTGTGGAAGGGGAAGTATCATCTGATAATCCTGTAAGACTGGTTTCCAACGAGAAAGAAGTGCCACCTGTAAGGGCCGTAGGTGCGCGAACGCCCAGGGCACGAGATCGATGGTGGAAGCCATCACGCCCAGGAGCTGCAGATAGTCCCAGGAGGTGGGTTCTGGCAACTCAGAGAACCGTCGTATGTGTTCCCGCAAGGATTGAGCCTTGTCCGGGCGTAAGAAGACCATGCCCTGACGCGTGTCGAAGCTCGCACCCAAGAAGTCCAAGCGTTGCGAAGGTACGAGGGAGCTCTTGAAGAAGTTCACTACTCGACCCAGGGAATGAAGAACCTGGACGACCCTGGCTACCGATGACTGTCCGTGGATGAAAGACTTCGCACGTATCAGCCAATCGTCCAGATAGGGATGAACAAGAATGCCCTCTTTCCTTAGGGTTGCCGCCACGACCACCATGATCTTGGTGAATGTACGAGGAGCGGTCACCAACCCGAACGGGAGTGCCTTGAACTGAAAATGTTGGCCCAGAATCTTGAAATGGAGGAACCGTCGGTGAGCCGGGAGGATGGGAATGTGTAGGTATGCCTCCATCAGATCCAGGGAGGCGAGAAACTCCCCCTGATGCACTGCTGCAATCACCGAACGTAGCGTCTCCATGCGGAACCGGACAACCCGTAATGACTTGTTGACGTCTTTTAGGTCCAGGATGGGCCGGAAGGATCCATCCTTTTTGGGCACGATGAAGTAGATGGAATAATGGCCCAAGCCCACCTCGCCTAAGGGGACGGGAGAAGTGGCCTCTATGTCCCGTAGCCTGTCCAGAGTTTGCTGCACCGCTATTCTCTTGAGGTCCGAGCCACAGGGGGAGAAGATGAACCTCTCCCTCGGGGGGCGGACAAACTCCAAGGCGTAGCCGTGCATTATAGTGTCCAGGACCCACTGGTCTGAGGTGATACGCACCCACTCCTTGTAGAAATTTGCCAGACGACCCCCAATCCTGGGGGTGGAGGAGTGGGCGAGGCTGGCATCATTGGGTGGACTTAGGGGGGGGGGGTCCCCCGGTCCCGACCCGTCTTGCGTGGGCCTGCGCCCACGAAAGGACCACAGCCAGGACTGCGATCTGGAAGCGGATGTCCGAGGCCCTGCCTGTCTGTAACCTGTAGCACCGTTGCGCTCTGGCTCTGGTCCGAGAAGAGGCAAAGGCCCTTGAAGGCCGGTGTCTATCCTCAGGCAGGCGGTGGACTGCATTCTCCCCCAGGGACTTGATGATCTGATCCAGATCCTCACCGAAGAGGAACTTGCCCCTGAAAGGTAGAGAGCCCAGGCTCGACTTGGAGGAGGTATCCGCTGCCCAGTTACGGAGCCACAACAGACGCCGTGCCGCCACAACCGAAACCATGGATCTTGCCAGAACCCGGAAAAGGTCGTACAAGGCATCCGCCCCGTACGCAATGGCAACCTCTAGACGGTCCGCCTGGGCGGCTTCTTCGGGCGGCAGAGCCTGAGACGTGAGAAGTTGTTGCACCCAGCGAAGACTAGCCCGCTGGGCGAGTGAACTGCACATGACCGCCCGCATTCCCAGGGCGGAGACCTCAAAGACCCGTTTGAGAGACTTCCAACTTGCGGTCCTGAGTATCGCGCAAAGCCGCTCCGCCCGTCACCGGAATAGTCGTCCTTTTAGTGACTGCCGACACCGCGGAGTCCACCTTTGGAACCTTGATGAGCTCCAGGAAATCTTCAGGAAGAGGGTACAACTTTTCCATGGCTCGACTGACCTTCAGGGATGCTTCCGGGGTATCCCATTCCCTGATCAGGAGCTGTAAAAAGGAATCATGGATGGGAAAAGCCCGAGACCTCGGCCGAAGTGCTGCTAAGACTGGGTCCCCCTTCTTGGAGGATGTGGCGATGGCTGGGGCCACTGGAGCTGGCGGGTCCGGCGGTGGGTCAAGATCCAACTCTAGGAGGATCTGCGGTATGAGGTCGTCCAGTTCTTCCCTCTGAAAGATGCAGAGCGCACGCGGGTCGTCCCCCTCCGGCGGGACGTCCGGCTGCCCCGCGTCTGGGGGGTCCGGGACAGCCCCCCCCAGGGTTGAAGTCGCACCCACCGCTCCTGGGGCCAACCGAACCCGGGTGGGGACTTGGGAGGCCCCCGAGACCGATCCTACCAGGTCAGGGGGGCCTGTGGTGTAGGCGTGAGATGGGCAGCCCCCCGGGAGCCTCCAAGCCCTGCAAGTATGCGCTATGCATCAACAAAATAAATTCCGGGGAAAATCTCGGCATGCTTGGGGGGGGGGGGCCCGGAGGAAGAGGAATCCAATGGCCCCGGGGCCTGTGAGACTTGCTCCGGAGACAAAAGCGGTGGAGAGACCTCATGAAAATCACCTTCCTCCTGCGCTGAGTGAGATTCATCAGCGCGCTGAGAATTTAAAATGGCCGCCGTTCCCGCCAAAAATGGCGAAGTGGCCGGCCTGCGCCACACGGGCAGTGATGAAAGAAAAGAAAAATTGCTGAGGGGCTGCGAGGTGCCTTCCCCCCCGGGAGATCCGTGACCCCGGCTCGCCGCAGGCCGAGCAGCGAGACGGCCACGGCATCGGGACCGCCAGGGAAGGGGAAGAAAAGCTTTGGGGGGGGGCCCAAAAATAAGAGATGCCGCGGGGGGGCCCGGTCGGCCTGCGCTGCCCGCTCTCCCAGCGATGTATGAGGTGCCGCGGGGGGGCCTGATCGGCCGGCGCTACCTGCTCGGGGAGTCCCCCCTCCCTGCCACAGCGGCCCCCGAGGAGCTCGTCTCGAGGCCGCGGGCGAAATTAGCGCGGAGAGGCCGGCACCACCGGTGTCCACGAGGCACCAACGCTGAAGACGCTGAAAAGGTAAACTTCAAAATAAAACACTCTGTAACTTACCCCCAGCCAGAGAGGAGCAGGGATCGAGGAAGACAGAGAGAGAGGAGGCAGAATAGGAAAGCCACGCCTCCCCAAAAATTGAATTAGCTTTTTTTTTTTTTAAACTTGATCCAAATTGTTAACAGGAGATAGAGAAGAAGAAGCAGAAAGAAACTAATTCCCTGCCAGTCTGGGGAAGACACTGATTCCCCTACTCGCATCTGCTGGAGTCAGAAAGATACTGAGCTCCTGCAGAGGGGGTACTGGTATATATGGTCACGCCCCTCGAAGTCTGTTCTGACTCCATCTGCTAGACGGGGGACATAACCCACCGTCTGGATTGATCCTGGTATGTACAGGGAACAACACGTTTGACACAGATCAGAGAGCGAGCCCTGTCACTCACCGGTCCCACAATATGGAATGGAATGCCCTTAGAATTAAGAACTCAATAGAATTAATAAATTTTTCAAAGGAATGCTAAAAACATGGTTGTTTAAGCAGGCATTCTGTAATGAACAGGAATAACAAAGAAAGGCTGTGTGCTAAAGTAATCCAATTGTTTAGCTTTGATGTGAGAATTCTTGTTTTTTAGAAAAATTAGTTTTAATATGATTTTTATGATTATTATATATTGTATTATTTTAGAGATGACTTAGATTTTAAGTATAGATATGATAGAAGTTATCGGCTTTGCTTTTAAATTTTATCTTGTAATAGCTGATTTTCAAATGGCACTGTTAATTTTATATTGTTATTATTGGGTGCCTCATTGTAAACCGTTGTAATGGTCCATACTTAAAAGATGGTATATAAAAGCTAATAAATAAATAAAAGCCAAGTGTTTTTTTTTGCCATATAAAGGAGCGTCTGTTCAGAGGACTGTACCCTTTGTTATGTCTCAGTTTTTGCCCCAGACAACCCAGAAGAGATGCAGGCTTGGGTAGTGGAACCTTCCAGTGAAATTTTGCTGACCCCTAGGAACAGGAGATAGGGGGCTGCCTCTCTCTTTTATCAGAGGTGGGTAGAAAACACATTGGATCAGTGGGGTCCTACAGGTGATACAAGAAGGACATGTTCATGAAATCTCCCTGCCACGCCCCACAGGAGAAGCATGCAGTGGAGGGTACATTGGCAAGACTCCTCGGTCTGAGGGCTGTGGTCCCAGTACCCACATCTCAAGAAAATACCTGGTGATATTTCATATATTTTGTTGTGCCGAAGAAGGAGGGATCTTTTCGTCCCTTCCTGGATCTCAAAAGGCGTCAACTACAAGTGAAGTGTTTCGCATGGAAACTTTGCCCTCATTGAAAATGGCCGTGCAGTCGGGGGAATTTCTGACCTCTCTGGATCTGGCCGGGGTTTATCTTCTCATTCCCATTCAACTAGAACATCAACACTTCCTGTGGTTTGCAGTTCTGGGATGCTGCTTTCAATTTCGGTGCTGTCCTTTGGTCTGGCCTCCGTTCCCAGAACCTTTTTCAAGGTAATGGTGGTGGTTGTGGCAGAGTTGAGAGAGGATGGAATCTAGTACACCCGTATTTGGATGACTGGCTGATTTGTGCCAAGTCACCTGGTGCCTTTCAAGGAGATTTCCCTGTTGTGGAAGCTTGGCTGGGTGATAAACCTAGCCAAGAGCAGCCTTCAGCCTACTCAGTCGCTGGAATACCTGGGGGTTTGATTCTTCATGAAGCAAAACAAGATGTTTCTGCTGGAAGCTCGAATTCAGACGTTACTAGCTCAACTCCGTCTGTTGTTGAACATGCTGTGCCCGACTATATGGTCTTACTGGCAGGCCCTTGGCTTATGTTAGCGTCTCTGGAAGTGGTATGGGCAAGGGCACATATGCATACTCTTCAGCACTCCCTGCTTTCTCGATGGCATCCGCAGTTTCCAGACTGTTTGATTTGGCTCTGCCTGCCGATGGAGGTCTCCTCCCATCTGCTGTGGTGGCTGCAGGTGGATCATCTACAGAAGGGAGTTTCCCTGTCCCCACCGATCTGACTAGTACTGACAATGGCCGCGAGTCTCCTTGGTTGGGGAGCTCTCTGTCAGGAGCTGACAGCGCAAGGGCATTGGAGTGCAGAAGAGTCTATCTGGAACATCAATCGGCTGGAAGCCAGAGCGGTCTAGTTAACACGTTTTCAGTTCAGCGGTGGACTGCAGGGCTGATCGGTCCAAATAATGTCTAACAACACGACAGTGGTTTATATTGGCAGGGAGGTTCTAAGAGCCAGCAAGTGTTGCAGGACATAGATCAACTTCTGGAATGGGCAGAGGTGCTTTTCCAGATGTTCCCAGCGTCACATATTATGGGCAAGGACAACATGAGAGCAGACCTTCTCAGCAGGGAGAGTCTGGAACCAGGAGAGTGGGTGATGTTAGTTGAGGCATTTCAGCTGATTCAGGATTGTTGGGGTCTCCTACTCCTAGACCTAGTGATGACCTTGTGCGATGCGAACGTCCTGCACTGCTTCTGCCACAGAAGGGGTCCGAAGGCATTGGTGTTCAATACACTAGTGCAAGAGTGGACAGAAAATAAGTTGCTGGATGCCTTTCCTTCATGGCCCAGGTTGGGCAGATTGATTTGGCGGAATGAACGCCACAGGGGGATGGTTCTCTTGGTCGCTCCAGATTGTCCCAGGAGTCCGTGGTATGCAGATCTGCGGAGGCTCCTGGTGGATTCGCCTCTGACTTTCAACGCACAGGAACCTGTTGCTTCACGAAGATCCAACTCTGTTTTGTCTTACAGTATGGCCCTTGAAAGGGCTTGCTTGCTGAACCATGGATACCATGCAGCAGTGATTTCCAACTTGCTAAGAGCTAGAAAGTTCTCCACTTCCTTGGCCTTTGTGCAGGTTGGAGAGTGTTAGAGGCCTGGTATCAGGATTGAGGTTCTCTTCCTTCCTTGGTTAAGATTCCGTCATTTTGGAATTTTTGCAAGATGGCTCTTAAGTCCTTAAAGGTACAAGTATCGGTTCTCACCTGTTTCAGGGGTCCAGTAAATAGTGTACCCTTATCGGCTTATCCTGATATGGTTCAGTTTTTGAATGGAGTGAAGCCTCTTCGGCAATCCTTGCCGTGTCTGGTGTCCCTATGGAGTCTTGTTTTGGAGGTTTTGGCGAGCCCTACAATTAGACCTCTATGTACTCTGTCCTTGTAGTTGTTGATCTTGAAAACATTTTCCTTGTGGCAATGTGTTTGGCATGTAGGGTTCCAAACTGCAGGTCTTGTCTTGCCAGGAGCCATTTCTCCAGGTGATTCTGGGGGCGGTGCAACTGCTTACTGTTAATTCCTTTTTTTTACCGAATGTGGTCTCTGTGTTTCTTTTGATTCATTCCATTTTCCTGCTGTATCTGGACAGAGAGAGCAATGTAAAGAAGTGTTGTCTGTTGCGACCCTTGGATGTCAAGAGGTATATTGTCAGGTATGTGGAAGTTACAAAGCCTTTGCGGAAGTCGGATTGCCTGTTTTGTGCTTAACAGCAGTACTAGACAGGGAGAGCCAGCCTCGCAAGCTGCGATAGCTTGCTGGATTAAGAAAGTAGTCTCTGCTTCATTCGTGGATGTTGGGAAGCTGTTACCTAGTCAGGTTAGGGCTCTTTCTGCTAGGACTCAGACGTTATCATGGGCAGAAGATTGTTGTCTCCTGTCGACACTTGCCGAGCTGTGACATGGTCCTCCTTACACACCTTTTCCAGGTATTGTCGTCTGGATGTTCAGGCCTGGGAGGATGCGGCCTTTGCATTCGGTTTTGATAGGGCGGGAGGCTGCCCATGGTCCAATTCAGAAGTAAGAGCTTAAGAAATCGCCATACTGAGTCAGACCAAGGGTCCATCAAGCCCAGCATCCTATTTCCAATAGTGGCCAAACCAGGCTACAAGTACCTGGCAAGTACCAAACACTGAGAAGATCCCATGCTACTGATGCCAGTAATAGTAGTGGATATACCCAATGTCAACTTGATTAATAGAAGTTAGTGGACTTCTCCTCTAAGAACTTATCCAAACCTTTTTTTTAAACCCAGCTACACTAACTGTACTAACCACATCCTCTGGCAACAAATTCCAAAGCTTAATTGTGCGTTGAGTAAAAAAGAATTTTCTACAATTAGTTTTAAATGTGCTACTTGCTAACTTCATAGAGTGCCCCCCTAGTCCTTCTGTTTTCCAAAAGAGTAAATAACTACATCTACCTGTTCTAGACCTCTCACGAATTTAAAGACCTCTATCATATCCCCCCCCCCCCCTCAGCCGAGGCTTGGGTACATCCCACTTGTTCTGGATTCATCTGACTGGATGTAAGAAATGAGAGATTACTACTTACCTGATAATTTCCTTTTTTTTTTTTCCGTTTCTTTAGGACAGTCAGATGAATCAAGCTTCTCTCCCTTGGCCCCTGAATGATTGCATAATGATCCTCCTGTGTGCCTATGTGTTTCAGGGCTTTCTGGTAAATGTTACTCCAGTCCCTGGACTAGTGTTATTACCTTCTTGCCTGCGCTGAGTGTTGCCTGTGGGCTGGGTATTGCACTGCTTATCTATTTTTAATCAAGTTTTTTGCTAGTCTGTCCACAGTTGTTTTTGAAGAGAATACTGGTAGGCTGGTGTCACTGCAAGGGAATATGTACTGTGATGTCAGCTTGCTCTGTCTCCATCTGTTGGTAAAGGTGCATAACCCACTTGTTCTGGATTCATCTGACTATCCTGAAGAAAAGGAGATTATTCAGGTAAGTAGTAATTTCTCAATATTTGTTTTGGCAGTGCCCAAGGTGAATATGATGGACAACCGGCTGGGACCCCTGGTGGATGAGTTTAAGGAACTGGTGTATCCTCCAGATTACAATCCTGAGGGAAAGGCTGTAAAGCGAAAACCAGGTGAGAACTGAATGGCCTTTTTCCTCTTCTGAGCCACTGTTTGTTAATGGAGTTGTTTTACCATTTTAGTGACTTCACAGTACTCCAATTTATCCATTACTTAGGTAAGATTCAGCTATTTTTCACCTTGGTGTTCAACTGTAAAATCAGCAGTATAGGAGCCTCTTATGGAAATATGAGGAACTTATAGATAAGGTGGTAAAAATGCCTGATTTCTGGTTGACCTCGTATAGCTCTGTTTTTATTGGTCCATGGATTATGAGAGGTTTGTGCATAAGACAACTGCCACCTGGCATGGTAATTGTCATGTATGTATTTTAAGTTAACTAATTCCTAACAACTAGTTTAACTAAAATTTAATTGATTTAATAGAGTATAAAACCATTTTATTTCAGTTTCAACTGTTCAAATTTTTTTTTTTTTAAGAATTAAATGTGCACACCCTTTTTCTCCATTGGCAAGCAGGCACGAATCAGTCATCATGCATAACGGATATCATGCCGACTATAACTATAGGACCCAGAACTCAGTAAAATTCTTATTGAGCATGAACAGGAGTTTCCCATGCATGCACACTGCCTTGTGAGCCCCCCAGGCTCTCTACATTCAAGCTAATGTATAGACGGGTTATCAGTCTCTCTCTTCGATTTTGTATTTGGCCTTTATCAGCCTATTTTTCAGCATCTTTTCATTTTTCTCTTTCTGCTGCCTTAGCTCTCAACAGAACTTTTCAGTTCCAAACAAAAAAAAAGAAATAGGAATGAAAAATTACAAGGCCAGGAAGCCTGTGGTTAAGTTTTAAGGCCTGTGTCCGTGGGCACTGAATGTCCATTAGATACCCATTCTATCTGCTATCGCTGCTTCGGCCTGGATCATGACGCATCCAGCTGTTGCAGTTGTGGTTTGATGTTCCCGAAGGTGCAGCAGTACCATGCATGGAAAATGGAGATCCTGAGGAAGGTGCAGGCAAGAGAGTGAAGCCTCTGCTTAAGGTTGGGTAGCAGAACCACTTTTCTTTCTGGAGCGAGGTGCTATATTTTTTTGTGCTTCAAGAAATTAAGGCGGGATCCCCCCCTCCTCCCAAAAGCTCTCCTCCCATCAGGGGTTGTGCATGGCATGGAAGACCGTGGTACAGGATGAGATGCCAAGAAGAGCACCTAAGTGATGTAAGAGAAACCCTCCGCACCATGGGTGGGATACTATCAGAGGGGGCCCATTCTCAATTCAGAGACAGGAGATATTCTTGGCACAGGTGCCTTGGTCCTTCATGATGTAGAAGATCCCCTTGGTACCGAGCTATCTATTCTGTTGAGACCCAACCCCGACCAGAGCACCATTCCATCTCATTGGTAGAAGATCTCAGCTACTCCTGTTTTCTGGATAAGTTAACAAAGAATTCTTCCATCAATTTGAGAAAGGAGCAGGAATCAAGAATGAATGTTTTTGGCTTGTAGAATTTCTTCAACCTTCAGTACACTATGTGTCCATACCAATCCATGGCCACTTCAAGGACCTGCAAATGATGATGTGTCAGGCCCTGATATAATTTCTTCCAGGGTCCCAAAAAATGTATTTAAGGTATCTAGTTCAAGCCTCCCCTGGTTTTGGAGTTCAAGCTGCTGCAGCACTCCGTTATGATGGAGTTGGCATTGAAAAGGGCTAAATACATACGGGACCAAGCTAATGCACCTCTTGGATAAGATCCCAAGGCATTGGATATGTTTGGGAAGAAGGATTTCCAGGGTTTCATGCATGCTTAGTGCTCGATTGTAGCCCATCACTTGTTCATGGTGTAGTATCTCTATGAATGCATCCAAAAGCTGAAGTTGTTAATTGAGTTGTCAAACTCTAGTCATTCTGACTTTCGCTGTGCTGCAGAAGACACGTAGAAGAGTAAGAAGCATCTCATCTACTCTGCCATTGAAGCCTTCGACACTGTGGTTAGGACTTTGCCTGTGTCTGTTGGTGCATGGAGGCTGAGGGTGAGCAGCCTCTGCAAAGATGTATATGACTGCCTGGTGGATGTATCATGTACAGGAACAATCTTAGCTGGGGACAAAGTGCAGGAGACAGTACCTCTGATTAAGCAGCATCGATCCATTCTGTAGTCTCTGTCCTCAGCAGCAGGGGATCAGCCTGCTTCTCCCAGTTGGTAGTACTTTACCTACAAGCAGCCATTTTTCCAGAGGATGACCCTTCAGAACCTTTCAGTCTCATCAAGCTCATCCCACTCTCCAGTAGCTACCCATTGGAGGTCAGCAGAGAGAGATGCATCAATTAAAAGCTCAGCAGCAGTTGTAGTCTAAGCCTGGGTCCAGTTTTTGACATCCTTGAGCCCCACCTCCTTCGGAACTTTGGAACTGAAAGACGCTTACACGCCCATTCCCATTCCCCCCGTACATCGCAAGTTTCTCAGGTTTGCAGTGAAGGACGTGAACTACCAATATAAAGTGCTCCAATTTGGCCTCTCAGCAGTCCTGACGTTGTTCATGAAATGTCTTGCATTCATAGATGCACAGCTTCATCAGCAGGGAGTCTGCATATTCCCTTGCCTAAACAATTGGGTGGTGATAGGTCAGTATCTGCAGGGAGTGATTGAATGTCTTTGCACGACTATTTCCTAAGGTTCTCCAGTTGCTAGGGTTCCTGATCAATTTCTTCAAGTCCAAATTGGTTCCATTCCAAAGGATACAATTCATACAGACCTGGATAGACTTGCTTCAGGAGAAAGTGTTCCTTCCTGTTGAAAGAGTCAGTTAACAGGCCTTCTTCAGTGGGACTGGACGTCAGCGAGGTCTGTTCTCCTCCTCCTAGGTCACATGACTGCGGCGGTGCTTGTGATTCCTGTGACTTATCTGCATATGCGGGGTCTTCAGTGGGCCTTACAAGGACAGTGGGATCAACTTTCAGTCATTATCCTATGCAATCTCTAACTCTTGAGATGCGAATATCCCTTCAGTGGTGATTGGACCCAGAGGTTCTGATGATGTCTCTCAGACACGTTCCAGTGCATCAAGTGACCTTCTGAACCAATACCTCCGCCAGGGGGTGGGGAGTGTACACCGGTGCTACATGAATGCAGGGGTCTTGATCCCTAGTAGAGAACTACCTGCAAATCAATCTTCTGGAGCTATGAGCCATCTTTTATGTTCTGGACTACTAGGTGTCCATGTTCTATGTAAACAAACAAGGAGTCCCTCTGTATCTGGTCATGGGCTGGTCATCACAATAGTTATTTCCGGGCGACATACCTTCCAGGAACCCACACTACATTGGTGGACCTTCTCAAGAGAGTTCTGCCAGTACACAAGTGATCCTTGAATCAGAGGATCGCAGATAACTTGTTCAGTCACTGGGGAATACCACTGATCAACCTGTTCACTTCAGAGAACAACAGGTTGAGAAGTTCAGCTCCATGCATCCAGGTATATACAGATCAGCTCCTGATGCTTTTGTGCTAAGCTGGAGTGTCGTTTATGCTAATTCCTCTCATTAGCTTTATTGTCAAGAAGTTCCTTTAGGACAAGGTGAAAGTAGACCTCACAGCCCAGACCTGGCCACAGCAAGTGTGGTATCTATATCTAGTCAATTCAGTCTCCAGTTTAATTGGGGATGTCTCACTCTTATCACACAGGAGGACAACAGGCTCTGCCAGCCAAACCTACCCTCATTGGCTCTCATGGTGTGGATGTTGAATGAACAGTAGTCTCCTTCTCACTCCTTCCTAAGGAGATAAAAGGCATACTGATTTCAGCTTGAAAGCTGCCTATCAGAAGATCCTTCAGTTTAAAGTGGAAGAGGTTCTTGACTTGGTGTGGGACCAGGCAGCTGAATCCCTTTGCCTGTGGGCTGAGGGTCTTGCTTTAATATCTATTCTTCCTCTTGTCCACAGGCCTTAACGCCTCTTCAGTTAAAGTTCGTTTCAGTACCATTGTGGCATATCAGCAGGTAGAAGGGGATCTGATCTCTCCCTACCCTTTAATATCAAAGCTCATGAAAGGATGGACATTCCAAGCCTCTAGTCAATAAACCTCCAGTGCCTCGAGAAACAATATAAGCCTAACTCAACTCATGAAACCTCCCTTTGAGCCTGTCAAGTCAAACATATTCACCAAACCTCAATTTTTTCACAATAGGATTGTTCTGCATACTCACTCTAAATTCTTTCTGAAAGTGTTATCTGCTTTCCAGCATTCTTTGAGACCACATGCACAATGGACTTCTCACTTCTTGGCATATTACCTAAGGAGGACTCAAACTCGCAGTCAAGTTTCTCAGTTGTCCATGTCCTTTGTTCCCAATAGGTTGGGAAGAGCAGTTGCCAGATGAACTTTAATTGGCTAATGGACTGTATAGTGCACTGTTACACTGGCTAGCATAAGATTATATACTGTCAACGTTCGTCAAATGATAATTATGGCGACTGCAGGGCTCATCTTGGGCCCACTTCCATTGAAGACATATGCAAAGCTGCTACTTGGCCATTCTTCACACCTTCATGTTCCACTACTGTTTGGACAGCATGTCCCAAGGAGACAGTAACTTTGGACAAGCAATTTTGTGTGACTTGTAAATCCACTACTCTCCATTTGGTGAGGCCAGGTTGTCTTAAGTAATTGCCCTACTATACAAATCTCAGCTTGGGACTCCCCAAATGCTGTGACTGATTCATGTCTACTTGTGGATGGAGAAAACAAATTTGCTTGCTTGTAAACAGGGGTCTTCGTAGACAGCTGGATGAATCTGCTATATTTAATACTCACCTGCCTCCCTGAAGAATTGACTAACCTGCTAAACTTTAAATTCTAGAGGAGTCTGAGGGGGTTCATGAGGCATAGTCAGTAAGATTTTTACTGAGTTCTGTAAGCTGGGTCCATGTCAGCATTGTTGGGTGATGTCACCCACACGTTACAGATGATTCATCCTGCTGTCTACGAAGAATTTTATTACAGGTAAGCAAATTTGCTATTTTGGCCATACCATATTTTTATTTATTTGTTGTTTTTAAAACAATTCTTCTTGTCTGAGTGGTTTGTTTTCCATGTGTGAGTGTGACATCTGTAGGGGGTCCTGATGAGCATCACAGCAGTGCCTGTTTAAGTGAGATCCACAGTGGCGGAAGTGGCTGAGTTTGGAGGCATGACATAAAAAACAAAATGAGAGAGGATCTTTGACTGCCAGTTGCTTTGTCTAAAACATGCATTTGCTGGTGCAGCTGCTTGCTGTTTGTCTGGCCAGTTGGTTCAGGCGAAGTTTTGAGACTGCTGCTGTCTTTGTCTTGGCATTCCCCCACCTCAGCCATCTTCAGTTCAGTGAGTACTTGCCATTGGAGTTCCTCGCTGGTGGTAAACATACTTCACTGGCACTGCTCTGCTTGATCGGTGATGCTGATTTGTAACCTGTTGTGATCTTCTTTTGGAATGAGGGTATTTAAAACACCTAAATAAAATAAATAAATAAATGTAGTCTGACTTCTTTAGGAGTAATCTGAGCTGGCTTTAAACTGGTGCCCTGGAGGTGCAAAGCTCTTCCTGCATTTGCTGCTTCACTCAGTCTCCTAATTATTTTATTTTTCTGTTTTAAATATTCCATCAGCAGAATCTGCTCTGGCCACATATGAGATATTCTGTAGAAGATAGCAGAAAATTGCTCCACAGGGTACTGGGACAGATTTTACTCCATGGAACTATATGGCAGGAGAGAAAAAAAAAATTAAAATTGTGTGTTGCATTGATACTCAGAGTGGTTGCATATAAGCAAACGGATTTTAGAGAACTAAATGAAATGGAGATCTCATTATTCAATCACATGTCCTTTTAATCAGAGAGTGTGTCCATAAGAAATGTAAATATCAATCTCTGCAAGTTAAAGCTGTCCTATAGCTAAATTTCTTCAAGGATAGTGTAATCTTGGGTATCCTTTTGGGGGCTTGTAAGGCAGATGTACTAGAAAAAAATAGTTTTACCTTTGAGTATGGGAATGTAATACGATTTATTTTATCTGTACGCCTGTATTTCTGTTTAAGTAAGTTACTTGATATAGATAATAAAAAAAAAAGTTAATATCTTCAGATAATAGAAACATAGAAATGACGGCAGAAGAAGACCAATCGGTCCATCCAGTCTGCCCAGCAAGCTTCACACTTCTTTTTTCTCATACTTATCTGTTTCTCTTGGCTCTTAGTAACCTTAGGTTCTATTTCCCTTTCACCCCCACTATTAATGTAGAGAGCAGTGATGGAGCTGCTTCCAAGTGAAATATTAAGTTTGATTAGTTGGGTAAGCGGCAGCATAGCTCTCTGCTGTTGAAGCAGAGAGCAATGCTGGATATGCGTGAAGTATTAGTTTTTCTTCTCCCCTGCCGTTGAAGCAGGGAGCTATGCTGGATATGCATTGAAAGTGAAGTATGCCTTGAAAGTCACATTAACTATCATCAAATATTGAAAAGCCTAATAATTGGTAATTGAATAAGCCTAATAATTGGTAATACCTATAGCCCATGAACCCATCCCTGTTTTTTTTTTCTTTTTTTAATTGGGAAATGGCAGCCCTCCATCCTTCCGCTCCGTGAAGGTGGAACACCAACCACTGGCATCCCGCTCCGTGAATGCCTCTGTGGTAGCTTAATCATGTTATAAAGTTTGGTCCCCCGTCTCGGGACAGTGACTCGCAACGCTGCCTTGGGAGGGACAAATACTAACTCAGTAGGTGTCCGATAAATGCTGTAAATAAAATAGGCAAAATTGAAATGCAACTACAAAAGGCACAGAGTAGGGAGTATATATACATACCAAATATGCAGCAAGTTTATATAAATTGACAATAAAAGGTCCAACCATACGGTCAC
The DNA here is from genome assembly GCF_901001135.1 of Rhinatrema bivittatum. Classification (NCBI taxonomy): domain Eukaryota; kingdom Metazoa; phylum Chordata; class Amphibia; order Gymnophiona; family Rhinatrematidae; genus Rhinatrema; species Rhinatrema bivittatum. Next base: position 426,033,009 of record NC_042616.1, read on the forward strand.
AAATCCCTGTAAAAGGAGAATGTGTATTGTGTGTGTATATATATATATTTGTAGAGACTCATAGAAGCAGAGCAAGTACAGAAGAAAAGTGCTGGAGATTAAAATTGTGAATATGTTTAAGGGTACCCAAATCACAGGAAGGAGGGAATTGGTATTACTGTCGCACAAAATAAATAATTGTGAAAAAATAAACCAATGGAAAACAGCAATGATGAAAGCAACATACCTGATAAAAAGGAGGAATGTGAAGATGGCATGAATGTGAGTTTACAACGAATGGTCTAAGGATTAAATCAATAGATCTTAATGGTGATATAGGTCAAAACTGAAAAAAATATATACAAAAACATTTTTATGAAAAAATTTATAAAACAAAAGACAATTTTAAACTTTGAAAAAGCCTTTACGCGCTAATTGTGAAAAACTAGTCCATATCTTTGTGAAGAAACTAAACCTCCCATCCCAAGTGAGTAAAGAAGAAATAGTGTAGATAAAATAGCCAAAACTGGCTGTCAATCAGAATGAAGTCATTGTCAGTAACATCAGAGCTGACCGGGATGATCTGCTGCCAAACAACAAAAGATGTAGTGGGAACAGAGGAGGAGAAAAAAATAATAAAATGTTGACAATGAGTGACTGCCCCAAAGAAAGTAAAATAAGGAGAAGAGGAGACATGAGACAGTAACAAAGGGTAGAGAAATATACTAGATGAAGAATATGTAAGCAAAAAGTTTGAGATGTAACTTTTTTAAAAATTAAAATCATATCATAAGAAACGAGAAATTTTTATTATAAAGTTTGAGAAAATTTAAGAGAAAAAAATTGTTTAAAACAAAAGACAGAGAAGGAGCACTACTGCACGCAATCAAACAAATCAATCAGGCAAATGTGCAGAAAAATTCAATGTCCACACTTAATTTAAAGTGGGAAGTGTTGTAATTTCAAGAAGGCAACTCCACAGTGTTATACAATGGAATAGTTCAGAATGGGTCCCCCGACACGGACCCGTGTTTTGTCACGAGGCTGCGTCGGGAGGGACAAGACAATATTTTATTTTTTCTAGAAAGTAAAACACAAATAATGTTACAAAAGCAGCAAATCAAGAAAGTGGACAGCAAGAACAAGGGGCCGGCAGAACTTAATAAATGCACTAAATAAACGTCATAGCAAAACTAGAGTTAATGTTGAGACTTAGTACCTATAAGAAACTAAATACCGATAAGATTTTTTACAGAAGGTTGTAAAACAGTAATTAGAATTTCATAGCATATTCCACAGACAGGTCTGGCTAGACGGACGTAGGGAAATACAAATGAACGGAAAATAGAGGCAAAAAGCAAATGAAGAAAGACATGAAAAAAATCAAATACACAACAAATTTAGAGGTAAAACGTATTCAGACCCAATTATCGCAGTAAGGTGAAAATTCTAGTGCACATTCAACCACATTAAGAATGAAACGCTAAACAAATCATAACTAAAAAACTTAAGAGGCATGAAAAACAACACAAGCCTTAACAAAAACCTAATGACTGTATGTCAGATAATAAAAGGTGAAACATAAAAAAGAGAAAATTTGCAGCGGAACACCGTATGAGGCATTATAACATTGAAAAGCCTATATATACACTTTTATAACTTAAACAAAGGAACAATATCAACATGAAAAATGAAAGTGAACAAGGAACCAAAAGTGAAAGCAAAAACAAAAAAGTAAATAAACAAAACAGCCACACGTGGATTTTCAACCTCAATAGCCTATCACCAGATGGGTTAAACAAATTGAATGGCGGTTCTTTACTTAATTTTCTATTTTTGCTTTTCATTTATTTTCTTTGCTGGTTTTTCTAGAAATCCCTATTGTGAGTGTCCCACCTACGTCCTTTCACTACTTTTGACATTTGTCTGTGTTTCGCTGTTACAGCTCCCTGACGGCTTGTTACATTGGTATCATTGTTACTCTTAAATTCATACATTCATATATTTTTTATTTCTTGTATTTTTTATTTTTATCATTTGTTTTTATTTTCATTGTTTATTTTGACACGCTGTTTTTTTAGTCGTGCCATTGAATCTTTTTCTGGTTTTTGTACATGTTGTTCTGTTGGCGTTTACCCTCTTGCTAAGTCCACCTCTAGGTCCTCCTTGTACCTTTTATTTAATAAATACGCTGTTTTTACAGTTCTCCCTCACGTCCGATATATTGCTTTCACTTTTGATTGGCTGAAAAATGTTTCGCGCCAATTTGTTTAAAGTTAAATAGCTTCCGTTTCCACGACTGCATCGCACTCCCAGTGACACCATCTGTGAAACTGGTTTCAGGTACTTTTAAATACTTTGTTTCCTTTTTTGTTTAAAATGACATCAAGTTTTGGTTAAACTGATGCTGGTAACTTTTGCTTTCACTTTCTTTGTTTATTTACGTGTGGCTGTTTATTTACTTTTTTGTTTTCACATGTGGACATTGTTCTATGATGGCAGTAGCTCTGGAAAAGGCTTGCAAAGCTGTGTAACCTAGTGTCGGGTTTTTTTTTTTAAACCCTATCAGGCCATTTTAACAGTGTAATAAATACTATCTCAGCTCACTTATCCTGAATTTTCCTCCTCCTATGGTCTTAATTCCTTATACATGTATCAGACAGTGGCAGTAGCAGATAGGTTCCCCTTGCAGGTTTGTTGTAACTTTACCTTCTTGCAGCAGGTGAAGGCAAAGGCCATGCGGAGAAGAAAGTGAAGACTGAAGTCTCTGTTTCTGAAGAGGATCTGAGGAACTATGTGAAGAAGGGCACTCTGGGTAAACTGACAGTACCTGTGCTGAAGGAGGCCTGCAGAGGCTACGGGCTGAAGGGCAGCAAGAAACAGGAACTAGTGGATGTTCTGTCTGACTATTTCAGCAAGCACTGATGAGAAAGCCAGGTTTGAGCAAGTCTCAGAGGGGAGCAGCTGCTAACACCGCCACTATATTGAATCCCATAATTTGCATGAGATAGGGTCTATCTTAAATCTACCATAAAACTGAAGAAAAATCCAGCAAAGTAGAAGGGTAGAGCTGATAACCAGTAACGGGGCTAATGAATGTTTAGGAGGCAAGCTTTTAGGAGTGTTGAGGTCCTTTTTTCAAGGATTGTTCACACCAGTTTTGTTTTCATAAGCTAGCATGACATTTTCTGAAATATGGAATATTTGAGACTAGGCACTATGTCCTGGTTCTGCTGGGTACATGGTAACGCTCACTATAAAATGAAACTTGACAAGCTTGCGATCTGGGTGAAAATTGTATAAGGGTTATGATGTGATAAGGGGATGTAGGCATTTGATTGCATGGTACTCTGAAATGAACACTACCCATTCCAAGCAACAAGCCAGGGTTTGTTTAGGTCATAAGGCAGTTTTAATTATCACAGAGAGATTGTGCTGCTCTAGCTTGGTTGTGTTTCCTAACTTTGACTTCAGTGCCACAGACTAGCCCAGGATTTTATAATCGATCCTCAGAGCTTCTTAAAACCCAAATGAGGGTTATGCTGGTTTCCAGTGTATGCTAATTTATCTCCTGCATATATATTGTGGGGCCCTCATGCTAGGTTTGGGAAGCTCTGCCTTAAGGTGACAACTTTGTATGTATTCCAGCTGCTGTCTGCAATCTTGAATTCTTTTAGTCCAAACTTGAAGTAATTAGAGTTTAAGCTGAACAGTACAGAGAATCCTGCCCTGTAGCAAGCAGTAGTTGAAATATAAATATGCCTATGCAAAGTAATTGCCCTACAAGTGGCTTCCTCTTTAAGTGCCTTTTATGTTATCAGCCATATGCAATTCCGCAGGATTCAAAGGCTATAAAAAGCATGGTGGTGGATGAGCAATGTTCCAGTGGTAGCACAGACCATATTACAGGATTATGCAATCGCCTTCTCTGTGCTGGGGGCCTGGCAGTAGCTCAGCTTTTGTAGTTTGAATTTCTCTAATTTCTCCTATTGTTCCTTCAATAAAGATATACAATTTGATAACCAAGTTGTGGATTGCTTTTTTTATAGGTGGGATTGAGATGTTTGTGTCTATTATTAAAACAGGCAAGAGGGTCTTTAATAATCTAAATAATATCTATGTCCACTTAAATATATACAGACTTTAGGACAATTTTTTCCTGCACTACTGTTTTCACACTGTCAGAAATTCAGTTCAGCCATGAGTTACTCACTAGTTTGCTACAAGCTTCTGATATACTGTATCAGAATTCCACTGCAGGCCACAGAACTACAAAGGTGAAATTTAGCTTGCCTGCTAATTTCCTTTCCTTATGTCCTGCCAGACTAGTCCAGACATGAGTTATGCTTCCCTACCAGCAGATGGAGGCAGAGAGTAATTAGCTTGCTGATGTCACACTATGTAGGGTCCCAGGCTGTCTCTGTAACAAGCTAGCATAACTCTTCCCCACATCCTCTTGACTAGGGTTCCCTGTACGTACCCGGATCAGTCCAGACCGTGGGTTGAGCCTCCTGTTCAGCAGATGGAGACAGACAAAAACTGAAAGGTTATCCTATCAGGACAGAGCCTACCCTGCATCCCTTCAGTATTAGTCTGTCTCCAGCAGATGCAGGCAGCTGAACCTGCGGTTCCCCCTTCTTCTTACCTTCTTTTCCCTGTGGGGATCTGGTACCTATCTTAGTCAGGATCAAGCAAGTATTGATTTAAAAAAAAAAAAATTGTAACGTTTTGAAAGACTTCTCTGTTATTTCTGTGAGACAGCTCTGTCTTCTTGCTCTGCTGGGGGCCATGGGGGGCTTGCCCCTTGAAATTTTCAGCCTAGGCCCCTCATTCCTGCTGACCTTCTGGGGGAATACTGTTGGTCCAGTCAATCCCTCCTGGCTAGCTGTCCACATTGCAGAGGGTTTTTTCTGGGGCCTCTGAGGAAACATTTCCCCAGTGAATAAACTCACTCATCCAGTTATTTCAACAGCCTTGATGACTTGATAGAGATAATCAGCCCTGGATTTTTAAAAAGGGGCACACAGCTGCATTTTTTAAAAGTTGAGGCAATTTCCCCTCTAATAAAGACTTACAATAGTGATCAAGGCTGGAGAAATTATCTGCTTTACCCTCTTCATTACTGAAGCATAGCAGGGGCTGAGAGGACACAATAATAAATTCATAGCAGCAAGAATCTGGAATATTTCAAACTGTGAAACTATCTGAAAATGATCCCATTTTCTATTGATAACGTATAGAGAAACAGACCAGGAGTAAATGTAGATCATATAAGCAATTTATTTTGAAAAATGAGATACAAACTCATCACTAGAGTGAGAGTTAATTGCGCTTATTAAAGGCCTTTCAGGAAGAGTAGTTAAGCTCTTAATCCTGAAGAGCTCATGTGAATTATTTCCAGCTTTTTTGTAATTAAACTGCATAAAAAGATTTTTTTGCAGTGACATTTTCTCCTCTAAACGTCCAACTGGGTTTTGTAGACTTGAAGTGTCAGGAGAGTGAGATCAATACTAGAGCCTCTCACACATTTCCTACAGCACGATATATAGTCCTTAATTCTGGATTACACCATCTAGCACTTCTATTCCTGTTCGATCAAAAGGCTGAAACAGGAGCAAGGCTGTCTAATACATCAGTGATGGCCTTATCCCAGATAGCAAGAGCAGAATCTATATTGGTTGGCTCAACTCACGAAGACCAGTATCAGTCTGTCCTTTAAAAGCTCTAAAGCAATATGGCCTATCTTCTGAAGCCAAAGAGGCAGGAAAAGCTGCCATCAGGTCACCTAGGAGTAGAGTGAGAAGGTGTAAAGTAAAGAAAATGTGTTTTGCTCACTTGTAATCTTGGCGGGCACTTTAATACTCAAGAGCTGAGTTTAGCTATATGTTAATCCTGGGTGACTTCAACCTGGATATGCCTCCCCTGGCCCCACAGATTGAAATATTTTTAGATGCCATGTGTTACGTGGGTTGGATGCAAACTGTTAATGAAGCACATAATCAGGGCCATACCCTGGATTTAATTATTATGAATGCATTTATGTTAAATAAGACATCACCCACATTTATAGATTGAAAGGGTACTTGGGTTAAAATGAATTTAAAAAAATATTCTCTCATCTGTTATGCAAGGTCCCTACTGATCCTTTGGCTTAAAAAAAAGAGAGGCCATATTGATTTAGAGTTAATAAGAGAGACTGATAATGGTCTTTGTGAGTCTGAGTCAACTAATAGATTCTACTCTTGCTATCTGCATTTGTTATAACTGATAATTGTTATCCCCTGCTTCACCACATCTTTTTCATCCCTTCCTTCACAACCCCCAGACAATCTTCTGTTATTACTCCTACTCTCTGCATTCAATTCCTGTCCAACTCACACCGCATCTGCATCTGATCCTTTCCTTCAAAACAATCCCTCCTCCAAACATCCTCCTGGCCAGGGTCAGCAGCAATATCTTCCTTGGGACCCTGAGCCAAAACTGGATGACAACGGGGGAGGGGGGAGAGAGAGCAGGCTAATGACAGGGGCAATATTTTTCTCATGGGCAAGGAGTGAGGAGCAGTGGCAATCTCTTCCATTCATGCACACTCAGCCTTTCCTTCCTTTCATGGCTGGGTGAGCCCTTCAGTGATCTGCAAACAGCAGAATTAGTAGTGAAAGTCTGCAAGGACCTGTGAGCAAGTAAAAGCTTGCAGTAACCTTGATCCTCATAGAGAGCTTCCTGCTACCACAGAAACTCATGCAAGGCCAGCATGTACTGGCTCACAGGCCCCATACTGACTTCTACTAAATATTGCTGCTGGTACCCAATGAATGTTGCTATTGGGGGTCCTAACCCACAGTTTGGGAGGCTATGATCTACTGGAAGAGTCATTGTTGCCCATTCTCCTGTGATATTCAAATAAAACCTAAAACTTTAAGTTGCACTGTGAGACTTTTTTTTTTTTTTTTTACTAGATGTACAAACAACCCCCCCCCCCCCATAAGCAGGTGTGGAGACAAAACAAATTTCTTGCCACAAAGCAGAATAATAACCTAGTTATTTTGTTCTATTTTATTATAATTATCAGACAAAAAAAAAACAACCCAGGGAATTAATTTTAGTATAAATGTAGCTTCACATCTTGTAGCTACTTTCTGGTTCTCTTATACTGCTCCATTTACTAGGCTGCACTGGATTTAACCACTTAGCAACTTTTGGATTGTGAAAGTAGTAATACGTCACACCTTGTCCTTAGATGACCTAACATTCAAATTCAATCTTTGGAATTATTTTCCCACTTCATCCAGGACTGGAGTTAAAAATAAACCCAAAAACAACCAGACTTCCATCTTTCATTGCAAATCACTTTTGCACCTATCATAAGATCAAAACAGCAGAGTGAGACTTTTGTAGGACACAGCTATTATGACTGGTGCAATGGGCAGAAGGTTTACACTAGCAGCCTCTCAATAGCCTGCTGTACAGATTGGATCTGGGGCTTTAGCTGTGATCCCTCCTTGATGGTGACAGAGCACGCGATGACAGGCCTGGAGACACCACATGCCCGCCCTAGAGCCTGCTTGGAACGTACAAAGACATAGGGCACATTCTTGTCTTCACACAGCAGCGGGAGGTGAAGAATGATCTCCAGTGGCTCAGCATCTGCTGCCATCACAATGAACTCTGCAATCCCACGATTTAGGGTTTTTGTGGCTGCAGAAAGGAGACAAAACGTAACCAGCAGAAAGTTATCTTCTGGAAGAAGATTGAGGAAACAAACAAGATAGCTACTCCCAATGACAAAACTATTGATGTGATTTATAGGAAAATTGGTTCTTACCTGCTAGCTAATTTTCATTCCTGAAGTACCACGGATCAGTCCAGACAAGTGGGTTTATGCATCCTACCAACAGATGGAGGCAGAGAACAATACTTTGAGGCACTGCTACACAACAGAGTGTGCCACCTGCAGTACCTCAGTATGGACCTGCACCCAAGCCAAGATGTCTACCTTAAACCCCCAATAAACCTTGGGCAAACAAAGAGACTTAAAGTTGAAGCCCTCTGAAAACTAGACCCCCTTGATTTAACACAAAGCACATACCAAACTATATACACCTTTCATCAATCTGAGTATATCATATATGGTACTAGCTCAGCCATATCCAGAAGCGAGGAAGTTTTTTTGAAAGATAAGGATGGGTCTCTGAACTGACCTGTGGTACTTCAGGAACGAAAATTAGCAATTAAGAACCAGTTTTCCTTTCCTTTCCTGTTGGTATCCCAGATCAGTCCAGACAAGTGGGAAGTACCTAATCCTCTCTATACTGGGCAGGAACTCAAAAGACCCACATGCAGCACACTTTCCCCAACCATTGCCTCTTCTGGTGCCTGCCCACCTAAGCGGTAATGACACGTAGAAGTGTGAAGAGAAGACGTATCTCCTGCGAAGAAAGCAATTGACATTGCACCTACGAGGTTGCTTACGCCCTAGTGGAATATGCTCTCAACCCCTCAGGCACTGACTATCCCTTACATATGTAAGCCGAAGCTATCATCTCTTTCAACCACTGTGCAATAGCACCCTTTGAAGCCTCATTTCCCTTCCTTGGACCACTGAACAGGACAGATGATCAGATTTCCTAAAGGCATTTGTCACATCCAGTTAAGTGAAGTTCCCTCGCCATAGGAGCATCAGCTGACAAATTTGGAAAGGCCAGTAGCTCAACCACCTGGTTAAGGTGGAAGAAAGACACCACCTTAGGCAAAAAGGAAGGAACCAAACGAACCCCGCTCCCCTCCCCCCCAAACTCCGAAAAATGCAGGAAAGGGTCCCTACAGCACAATGCTTGCAGCTCAGAAGTTTGCCTAGCTGAACAGATAGCCACCAGGAAGACAGTTTTCAGGGTTAAATCCTTCAATCCAACCACACAGAATCTGAAGAACCAAATTCAGACTCCATGCTGGACAGATATTTTGCACCAGAGGATGCAGATTGTTTTGCCCTTTTTAGGGGACAAACCACATCTGAATGAGACGCCAACGGTCGTCCCTGAATTCTATCTCGAAGGGAACCCAAGGCTGTAATCTGGACCCGAAGGGAATTATAGGCCAACCCCTTAGCCAAACTGCTTTGAAAAAGGCCAGGATCTGTGGAACGTCCACCTTCAAAGGTTGCACCCTGTTCTGCAAACACCAAGATTTGAAAACCCTCCACACTCAGACACAAGCCATTGAAGTGGAAGGTATCTTTGCCTGAAGCAAAGTTGCAATCACAGGCTCTAAATAACCTTTTCAATAACTGAGTTGCTGCCTCTCAAAAGCCAAGCAACTAGACAGAAGCAATCCTCCTTGTCTGAAGATATGGGCCCCTGCCATAGCAATCCTGAGAGATGAGCCAAGTGAACGGGACTGTCCACTGCCAGACGCAGAAGTCTGCAAACCATGGCCGACGTGGCCACTTGGGTGCCACTAGAATCCTCCTACCTGGATGAAGCTCGAAGCGCCGCAGCACCCGACCTATGAGAAGCCACAATGGGAACACGTACAGCAACAGATATGTTGATCACAGATGAACTAGGGCATGAGAGGTCTAGAATAGGTAAATGTGAATTGGTTATTTACTCTTTCAGATAACAGAAAGACTAGGGGCACTCCATGGGGTTAGCATGTGGCACATTTAAAACTCAACGCACGATTGGACTCTGGAATTTGTTGCCAGGGAGTGTAGTTAGTGTAGCTGGGTTTAAAAAAAGGATTGGATAAGTTCTTGGAGGAGAAGTCCATTAACTGCTATTAATTAAGTTGACTTAGAAAATAGCCACTGCTATACGACCAAACCTTTGGGTACTTGCTAGGGTCGTATGGCCTGGTTTGGCCTCTGTTGGAAACAGGATGCTGGGCTTGATGGACCCTTGGTCTGACCCAGTATGGCATGTTCCTCTAGACACCCTCCGATCAGACCTCTCTTCTGCGACTGAAAAAATGATCTGTTTTTGCACTTGCCAGAGTCGCCATGAGGTCTACTGCCGGCCTGCTCCACCTTGCCTTCAGCAAGGCGAATGCCTCCACTGACAACTCCCAATCCCCCGGGTCCAGACACTGTCTGCTGAGAAACTCCGCTTGCACACTGCCCACCCAGGGCACATGAGAAGCAGCTATTCTCCCCAGATGTTTCTCCACCCACACGAACAGTTCTTGTGTCTCCAGAGCCACCAGGAGTCTCTTCATACGGCTCCAATGATTGATGTACGCTGTCACCGCATTGTCTGAGAACACTTGCACTAACTTATCCTGAACAAGTGGAAGAAACGCGAGCAAGGCCTTGCGCACCGCCCTGGTTTCCAGTCGATTGATAGACCAAGTCGCCTTCTCCGGTGACCACTGACCTTGGGCTGATTCCCTTGACAAAATTGGCCCCCAGCCAGAGGGGCTGGCATTCGTGGGCACTAGCACCCAGCTGGTCATTTCCAGATCCATCTCTTTCTCCAGATTGCACAGAGACAGCCACCATGAAAGACTGGACCCTAGCATCCTCTGACATCAGATTTCAACGGGATAACACAGCCCCCTGCAGCAGACACATATGCGCAAAGGCCCATGGAACCCAGGACCTGTAAGAAATCCCAGTCTCTGGGCAACAAGCACAGCAGCCAGAGAATCTGACTCTGCAATTTGATGACTCTCTCTCTAGTCAGAAACACCTTCCCTAGCCGGGTATTGAAGCGTTCTCCCAGATACTCCGACTGGGCCGGCTTGAAATGACTATGCTAGGTACGTCACCCAGCCAACGACTCCAGAACCTGCAGTACTCGCTGGACTGAGCAACCACACTCCATCTCTGACTTCGCCTGTATCAGCCAATTGTCCAGGTATGAGTGCACCAAGATACCTTAATTCCTTCCTGAGTGCTGCCGCTAATACCAGCATCACTTTTGTGAACGTGCACAGCGCCATCGCCAACCAAAAGGGAAGAGCTCAAAACTGGAAATGTCCTCCCAGAACCATGAACCTTAGGTGTTCAAGCCGAATGGTGATATGAAGATGGACTTGTCAGAGGCCTAACAAAGCTAAAAGCTCCCCTTTGCGCACTTCCGCTATCACCGTATGCAATGTCTCCATCCGAAAGCACAGCACCCGGAGGGCAGCATTAATCTTCTGTAGGTTGAGAATGGGCCGGAAAGTCCCCTCCTCCTTTTGCATCATGAAGTTTACAGAATACTGGTCCTGCTCCCTCTTGAGGGGGTACCAGTACAATGGTGTGCAGGACTTGGAACCACTATAGTGTATTCCGCACTGCCTCTTGCTTGCAGCAAGAGACTTTAAAAAAACAAAAAAGGAGGGACAGCCTCCCTCCGATAGCCTCCCGGGAAGAGTGGACCAACATGCATGCCTTCATTGCTCAATCTTGTTTCAGCCCCCCCCTTAAGAACTACCGTCTCTCAGGAGTCTGCACAGACTCCGAAAGGGCTGCTGTCTGCCAGAACTCTGCTTCTGCGACGTCGTAAAGGGTTCCTGCTTGCACAAAATCTTCTCGTCTCTTGAAAATGAGCTTGCGGCAGAAAGGACTTCTTAGGAGTCTTCTTATCCTTTGACTCTCGCAACTGCTTCAGATCCTCCCCAAAGAGCAGCACCCCCCCTGAAGGGGAGATTTCACAGCTGGGCTTTAGACCTCACATTGGCTAACTAATTTTACAGCCACAGGAACCTCTGCGTCACCACTGCAGAGATCATACTCCTGGCAGAAGTCTGTACCATGTCATACAGAGCATCAACCACATAGTTCACTCCCGCTTCTGCTGCTTCAGCCGCCATCCCTGACCGCTTGTCATGCGCCTTCTGCACCCAGCACAAACAGGCTCTCAGCATCAGACTTCCACACACCACTGTACAAAGAATCAAAGCTGAAACTTCAAACAGCTGCTTGAGCAGAATCTCTAGCTTCCTATCCTGGAAATCCTTTAGGGCCACCACCCCCACTACCGGAATAGTCTTTTTGGTAATCGCAGACAAAGCTGCATCCACCTCAGGAATTCTCCACGACTCTAAGGTCAGCTTCGGCAAGGGATATAGCTTTCCCATAGCCCTTGCTACCTTCAGGCCCACCTTGGGAGATTCCCATTCCTGATCTACCAGCTTCTTCACCTTCTTTGGCAATGGAAAGGCTTTAGGGGGTCTCCACATTCTCTCCAGGGCTGGGTTCACCCCTTCATTATCAGAGTCCTCCTGGGTGACTTTAATCCCTAGCTCCTCCAGCAACTGGGGAAATCAATGGACCCACTTCTTCCCTCCGGAACAGATGGACCATGTGCACATAATCACCTTCCACGACCAGAACTGCATCCGGATCTTGTGCATCCAGATCCTGCATTGGATCCCCCAAAGCATCCACTTGATCCTGGTCCATATCCTGCAAGGGTTCCCACAAGGCACCAACAGGATCCTTGTCCGGCACCACTGGACCGCCTTGCATTTGATCAGGATCATCATTCCTTCCGACGAATCTTCTTCCTCCATGGCCAGTCTGAGTCCCAATGCACGCAGGATCCCTCCTGACTCCACCAGTCCTCTAGGCCTTCTTGGCCATCCAGGATTTCTTAGGTAATGGTCTCTTTGATCCTAAATCCTTTCTGGCTAAATAAGCTTGTGGAGGAGCAGAACAAAATCCGTGGAAGACGCCTCCGGATCAGAGGGAGGAAGAATCTTGATCAGCAACCTTCTGAGCCTCTCCCCATCCCCTGCCACCAGCAGAGGCCTTTTCCATGGGAAATAGTGTGGGAGGGGAGTCCCAAGGTTCAGAAATGGCAGCCTGTACCTCTGCCTGTGCTGCCAAACTGGCCACCAGTTCTTCTGATCCCCTGGGATCCCCAGAGCCGGCCCAGCTGCCTTCACATTCTTGCCTCTTCCCCAAGGCACATTTGCTGCAAAACGAGGCCAAATCAAGGAGAGATTGCCTTAAAACTGCAGCCGCGACAAACTTTGCCACACTGCGCGAGAGTCACCACGCCAGCTCAGTTGGGCCTAAAATTAGATTATGCCGACGCAATTGCTCCCCAGTGCTGAACTACCCAGCACACGGCCCCAGTGACCAAAGGCAATTTGGCCTGCTCTCTCCTGGCAGAAAAAAACCAAAACAAAACACTTAACCGCTGCCTCAGCCCTACCACAGCCTCTCTCCTTGCCTTCCCTTTTTACTTTTTTTTTTTTTTTTTAAAGAAACATGCCTACCAAGGGAACAGAAGTACTTCACTGCTTCTGGAGGCGACACTGAGGAAGCCAGGTACACCGAGGGAGTGAAGGGTGCAGAGGGGTTGAGGGAACCAGGACACCTGGCTATCAAAACCCCCCCCCCCCTGCCAAGAAGGGCCAAATCAAGACAGGGGTTACTACCCCCTCCCGCTTGCCCAGCTCCACCCAAGGGATGGCCCTTGAAGGAACCTAACCTCTTTGGGAGCTGAATCCTTTTCCTAATCTATTTTCTTTTCTTTCTTTCTTTTTTTTTTTTTTTTTTTAAACTCCAGACTGCAGGTTTGCACCTCTACCCTCTGCTAGAGATGGAGAAATACCGAGAGACTGCAAGTGGCACTCTCTGTTATGTAGCAATGCCTCAAAGTTTTGTTCTCTGCCTCCATCTGCTGGTAGGGATGCATAAACCCACTTGTCTGGACTGATACGGGATATGAACAGGAAACGAATATTCATGTGTTTTTATAGTAAAGCTGTGTAGTAGCATGTTAAACTATAGCCCACAGTGCTGAGCATGTCACTTCTATTTGGAAGAGACAACAGCAAGCCAAAAATAAGATCACTGTTGGACCTCCAGATTCTCCCTTGCTGCTCCTCGTACCTCAAGGGTATTCTTTTTCCTCGGAGCTTTGAGAGGGAGGGAAGATGGGGAGAGAGCTCCTCTACCTCCGAATGAACTAAGTCCCTCAGTGTGGCCTTTTGACGCCAAACTATTAGATAATAAAATGTACTACTCCCATTAAAACATATCACCTTCAACTTGTTTTATAGATTTGTTTCTATGCCCCATAAGCTTAAAATGTTTTCATATAGGAGGTAGGATTGGGAAGTCAATGCACTCTTGACAATCAGGATTTTATTTCAAATACAGGCGAAGAAAATAAAAATTCACATGGAGTTGTTTTTTTTTTTACATTTTAAAATCTAATTCACTATTGCACTCTGACGATTATTCCAACTAGGGAGAGCACAGGTTGAGGCTACAACCTTTCATATTTAATTAAATTCTGCTTTAACTTGCACCCTGTCAGAGCCAGGTGCAGTGAATTGATAGGAGAGACAATACCCGCTTCCCTGCCCTACTCCAAGAACATCTTAAGCTTGTGGCTAAGATTTTCTTAGGCTTGCAAACCATGAATAAAAATGTAGTAGCCTGCTATGATGCTCACCACCTACCAGTTGACCACTTCAGCAGCTAGTCATGCTTCTTTTTGTAAAAGCTTAAGATTTAAAAATGTGTACTGCTGGTGTTCCTATGCAGGTTTCAAAGAATCATAGAATAAAAGCCATTCTGTCTCTTGAGGCTTAGGCAACCTACAAGGATTTACAGTTAAGTAAAAGTCAAAATCAAAAGTAAAGGGGAAAGGCTGCTTTCACTGGCTTAATATCTTCCATCACACAAGTACAGCAATAATCCTCACGCAGACACTACTTGAACATCTTACAGATATTTGTTTAGGAATACATAAATGGAAGTTTTCTAAAATCAACACAGCTTTGAGATGGCTGTTCTATACTACAAATATATGTCCCCTAAGGAAGGAATTTTGGGGATGCTGAAACACTGGCAGTGTCAGGTGTTTTCTCAGATTCCCTCTGGCCATTGTGGGAGTCCCATTGCTGCTTGAACTCCATGGTATTTACAAAGTTTACAAGAGATTCTTTCTGGATACCAAGATAAGTGACTTTGTGATGATTTTAGCACATAATTACTTAAGGTTCTGGATGCAGCTTTCACATGTATCCATTAAAAAAAAACAAAACGAACATTAGTCAAACTTGGTAAACGATTTAACTGTGGAACTCGCCTTTACTCATACTGACTAAATGTTAATATTTATGATATACTTGGGAGTATTTATGCCCTTCTGTGCTGCAAGTGATACTCCTCGATTTGTTTCCTTGCTTTTGTTTTGGATAGCTTTCTAAAATCTACATGCTCACTATTACTCAAGGAATTAATAACATAAGAACATAAGTTCTTGTTATTACTAGTAACAAGATTGCTTTCATGGTCATGCTGCCTACATAGAACTACTATGCACCTTTATAGAGGACCACGGAAGGCCTTACCTTCATTGGCTCCTTTTCGAAGCTGTTTATAGTTGGATGCTTGCTGTACTAGGTCCAGCAGTGTCTTTGTGAGCTGGGCATCACCCAATGGGTATGCCTTGGGGTTCACTTCTGGCTCAGTCTAAACACAATGAAATAGGGAGAATTAGGCTACTTTTAATTGCAAAGAAATAGGTTTAGAAAGGAAATGAGGGGAGGAGAAAGAGGGAGGGGGAATCTTTAATCAGGAGAGAGCGAGACAATGCACTCAAGTCACACAGCCCTCTAGTCCCCTCACTTACCTTCCTCTTCCCCCAAATCCCCTCAAGCTCCAATACCAGCTTGGCTGTGGGACTTCAGCAGCAGCACTACACTGAGCCACGTAATCTTTCCTTGCTGTCCAGGGCCAGCATCATGATGAACTGTACTGAATACTATTGCTGCATAGTTCAACCCATAACACTTCAGGACCAACAACAGAGGGAGGAGAATGATGCAGACCAAGGTCCTGCGCTAATGCTATACGCCTAATTCCTGGACTCTTGTAGTAATTCTGCAGGAAGGACTACATTTATTTAGATGTAAAATCTATAGCCCGCTGATCCACAGACCTCAGTGGGTTACAACATATACAAGACAAATATAATTACAGGTAAAACAAAAATAAAACCAACATTAACAGAGCAAAAAAATAAAACATAAAAGCCTTTTCTGTTAACCTGAAATATCATATCCCTGCTTACTGCAGGAGCTAGGGAGGAAACGTTAGTAGACAGATGGGTTTTCAAAAGTTTCCTGAAATGTAATAGATCCTTCTTGGCCTTAAAGTCAGGGAACTCATTCCACAACTGAAAGCCAGCAGAGAACATTTGCTCACAGCACTGAGCCAGGTAAATAAATTTGGGAGTAGGAATGACAAGCAAGCCTTTTGATGCATTGGGGGGGGGGCGGGGGGAGTGAAGATGAAGAGCCGAAATTGGAGATACATGGGAACAAAGAAGCATTCCCAGAACCAGACATGCAGCTGAATTCTGAATGACTTGTAAAAGTGTTAGAGTGGACTGAGGAAGACTCAGAGAGAATTACAGTAATCTAATGAAGTAAGGAATAATGACTGTAACAAGAAGGAAGTCAGGTGGATATAACATAGGCTTGATTATATGTTGTTATGCACTAAGGCCTGGATTTATCAAAATGCACTAAATATCGCATGCGATAGAAAAAGGGGCATGTTTTATGGTATTTCCTACATACAACCACTGGGGGGGACCAGAAAGAGAGAGAGAGACTAGCCATAATGCCCTCACAATAGATAGGTGGGCCTCCCATTGAGATATTAATACCTAGTAAGTCAAGGTGAGGTTTAGATATTAGTGTAGGGGTTAGGGGCCACTTTGACATTCAAAGTGAGACGTACGAACAGAACAGTGCTGTCTTGTGAAGATTGGATGACCTTCGGAGTGAGGAAACTCACTCAAAGATGAGATTTGTGCAATGTTCTCTCAACCTAGCTTGATGTTACCCAGGTAGAGAGTCCATCAAGCTAGGTTGAGAGAACACTGCACAAATCTCATCTTGAGGTGAGTTTCCTCACCCCGAAGGTCATCAAATCTTCACAAGAGAGCACTGTTCTGTTCGTACGTCTCACTTTGAATGTCAAAGTGGCCCCTAACCCCTACACTAATATCTAAACCTCACCTTGAGTTACTAGGTGGGCCTCCCATAGAGATATAAATACCTATCTAGTATGAGGGCATGATGGCTAGTCTCTCTCTCTCTCTCTAGGTCAGCCTTGATAGCTAGGCTGGTGCTCCAAAACTATTAAAACCGGCATTTGAGAACACATCGCAACATGCGATAAAAGCCTTAACGCAACCTATCGCACGGCTTAACGCTACTGAAAAAGGTATAGTTAAAATCTGCTTTAAAGCCGTGCGATAGGGCTTCGCAAATCAGTGAACCCAGCCCACTCCCATCCCTAACTCCTCCTCTTTTTCTGATTTGCATCACACCATACGTTATGGTGCTTAACGCATGCGAAAACACCATAACTCTATTTGATAAATGACCCTGAAAGTTTGAAAACAAACAAAAACCAGTTACAAAGAAGAAGCTGAGTTTCAGGCTGATATAGTAAAAGTCACAGGAGAGCACGCACTCTCCTGTGCGTGCGATTCAGTATAAATAAATAAATAAATATTCAAATTAGGGCCCGCGGTAAAAAGAGGCACTAGGGACACTAGCGCGTCCCTAGCGTCTTTTTTTTTGACAGGAGAGGCGGCTGTCAGCAAGTTTGACAGCTGACGCTCAATTTTGCCAGCGTCGGTTCTCAAACCTGCTGACAGCCACAGGTTTGGAAACTGGACGCCGGCAAAATTGAGTGTTCGGTTTTCAACCCGCGAGCTGCGGCTGATTTCACTTTTTTATTTTTAGTTATTTTTTTACTTTTGGGACCTCCGATTTAATATTACCATGATATTAAGTCAGACGGTGTACAGAAAAGCAGTTTTTACTGCTTTTCTGTACACTTTCCCGGTGCCGGCAGAAATTAACACCTACCTTTGGGTAGGCGCTAATTTCTGAAAGTAAAATGTGCGGCTTGGCTACACATTTTACTTACTGAATCTCGCGAGAATAACTAATAGGGCCATCAACATGCATTTTCATGTTGCGGGCGCTATTAGTTTCGGGGAGGGTTGGCTGCGCGTTTGACACGCTATTACCCCTTACTGAATAAGGGGTAAAGCTAGCATGTCGAAAATGCGCGACCAAATGCAGGTTAACAGCGCATTGTACTGAATCAGCCTGTTTGTGAATTAGAAAGCACTGAATCTATCTGAACTCCTAAGTCCTGGGCTTCAAGTTTAATTGGGATATTAACATCTATAAAGGCCCAACTGGAAGGGACAACTTGAAAGAAAAATTGCAGATCAGCATAAGAGCCTGAAAGAAATATTTAACTGTGAGAAAATGACATAACAGAAGAAGGTAAATGTTAAATAAATCACATGAAACCAGGGACCCTAAATAAGATTTCGATGAAACTGCAGAAGGCCACTATACATCACTGATATCCAAAGTTTGGAAAAATGCTCGACTGAACAAATGTACACAAATACATTATATTCTTGAAAATTTACTGTGACTATCCTGATAACCAGTTCTGTCTTTAGAATAGTTAATATATAAACGATGATGCACCTGGTCCACTTAGCCTGCCCATCTGTGGCTAATTACTGAGCCATCACATCTCTTCAGCCGTCTCTTCTCCCTCCATGTCTGTCCCAGTATATTTGAATTGTGTTTTTGCTTTGATGCCAGATTGGGAACCAATGAGTAAGCAAAGATCTATACATTTTTACATAGCAAAAACTGAAGAGGTAAATGTCACTTCTAGTTTTTTCACAATCCTCTCTCCTCAGTTTTCCTAAGAAACATCTAAAATGCATGAGATCATAAAATGAGGATGCTAGATCATTATCAGTGAAACAGAATTTAGTTACTTACTTTATCATTCTGCAATAATTTACAGATTTATATTGATTTTCTTCGTTATAGTGCAATGAATTACAACATTCTGCATAACTTGTAATTCCTAGAAATTGAAATCCTTATGGTATAAACTAAAATATGAACCCCCTCTTCATGTTCCCGTACCCCACAAAGCATATACCACGCAAAAATAAGTACCGAGTAACTTAATCAATGAAATCAGAGCTTTCAATCGATTGGTATATCGATTCTCACCCTTTTTTTTTGTTTGTTTATGACGAAATAAAAATCGAGAGCCTGTACAATATGGGGTGGGTGTGAATGGAGGGGGAGGTATTAACGCCCTGCCACCCAACCCCACTGGGGGAAGTAAACTGTATGAAACCCGACCACACCGTGAGAACTAAAAAATTCCACTGAAAGAGTACGGGATTAATAACTGTCCAGGCCATGAGCTCGTAAAGGCAGGCAAGTCAACCTGGGGCAAGCAATGCGCGTTACCTACACTTGGGAGCTGACATTTTCCCCCACGTGCCAGGCGTTTGGCACTCACCATAACTACTGGGCAGAGCTTGACTCGTGGATGCGTCGCAGGAATCCTCTCGACTCGGAAACTTCACGGAGGAGAGCAGCGCTGCTTGGTAGAAAAAGGGGCGTCGCGTCCTCCGGAAACCCCGCGTGCTGGAAATTTAAAGGGGACAGCGTTCCGGAGGAGAGGGCAGCGCGCGTCCTTGGCTAGCTGCAAAACAATTTCGAGCAATCCGGATGCTTTATAAAGTCTGTTGACTGCAGCAAGCCTGGACGCTAGCTTGGTCTCCAATCTACATAATCCAGTAGCTGACTTTCGGACTCTACCGGGCTTCCGTAGATGCAAATTCGATACGTTTCAGTAACAGAGTTCTAGCTGGTCCCGCCCTCTCATTTTTTTGTCAGAATGGCGCGTGAAAGTGACGTCACCAATCGTCTGCGCTTAGCGACGGCTTCTCTCTTTCCCTGCAGCCTCCGCGCCTGCGCAGCTTTTTAGCGCCTTTTCTGGTATGCGCAAGGTTTCAGTACTGACGAGACTTCATCGCATTACTAGTTACAGCACGCGAGCCCCAGTAATAAACCTTTATAGGGAGAGTGCCTGTGAGCAGTGGAAGGGCATCGCTTGGCTTCAGGTGTTGTAGTCTCTGGCTATTTTATACTTTCTAACGGAGCCGACTGTAGACTAACCGGCACCTTGCGGGAAAAAATGGTTTTGGTCCTCTCTTCCCACCTCGAAAAATAAACATATATCCTGCCCCATCCTTTGTGCTACCCTCTGTCTAATACCGGTATGCCCCATAAAGCTGGAAGAATGAATGAATGCACTGGAGCAAGAGAGAGCTAGAGTGCTTATGAGGAAGGGTATATTAGTGAGGTAGTGCCCCCTCGGGCATGGTACTCTGTGCGGTACATCCCAAACGCTGGCTCTGTTGTAAAAAAAAAACCAAACAAACCCAAACCACATATATCTCACATAATTATTGATTCACATATATGTTCTGGGTTTGACAGTTGCTTGGTTTTGATTGTTAATATTACTACTCTTAACATAAGGCTTGGAGTTACCTGCATGGAGTATCAGTTACAACCATAAGAAACTTGCTGGGCAGACCGGATAGACCATTTGATCTTTTTCTGCTGTAATTACTATCAGGCCAATACAGTAAAGTTCGTGGGAGACACTAATTTCTTAAAGTAAAATGTGCGGCTTGGCTGCACATTTTACTTACTGAATCGTGCGGGAATAGCTAATAGGGCCATCGACATGCATTTGCATGTTGCGGGCGCTATTAGGTTTGGGGGGGGGGGGGTGGTTGGACGCGCTTTTTCAACGCGCTATTACCCCTTACTGAATAAGGGGTAAAGCTAGCGCGTCGAAAACGCGTGTCCAATCGCGGATTAACAGTCCACCAGAGCGCACTGTACTGTATCGGCCTGTTAGGAAACAGGTGGTGGAATTCAGAGAAGAGGTGGCAAGATTGAGACGCATCCACTGCAAAGATTAATTGCTTATTCTGGCATCAAAGATGGAAAACACAAGCAGAGGAAGGTGAAACTGGACAACAAAATAACAGCAGGACCTAGATTACAATAGCCACTAGTCCTTATAACCCAACTCCGATTTCCCTGAATGTACCTGTTAGGATCTGTGAGTGTGTGGGCCCCTGGGCCGAGGTGATTAGATGGTACCGCCCACGGGGAAGAACCCTGTGAGCCTCACCGTCAGGAGGTGAGGTCTCAGCAATGGGGAGCGTAGTACAGCAGGCACTGGAGAGAAAGAGAGAGAGCTGTGAGGACAGAGAGCCAGAGGGAGTGACCCCAGGGGTTGGAGTCACGAGCATCAGTGAAGGGGCTGATGTCAGGTTCAGCTCTGGAAGTCCTTCCCTGTACGTACCGGATCAGTCCAGACTCCTGGGTTTTGCCTCCGCACCAGCAGGTGGAGACAGAGCAAGATTTGACAGGCTCTGCCATATATACCAGGGTGCCACCCACAGCCTGCCAGTATTTCTCTGTCTCCAGCAGTTGGTCCGGGTGCAGATCCCACAGCCTGGACACTTTAAATTTTTAGAGATCAGGGAGGATAGGCAGCCAGGGGATTGTTATCACTGTTTGCTTTCCTCCTTTTCTTTAAGTTGGTTTACAAAAAAAAAAAGAAATTAACAACAGAAGAAGAGGAAACAGGCTTGAGGCAGCCAGATCCTTGGCTCCCAGGGGTTGTTTAGGTCCTGAGGGGACCATCCCCCCTGGTAGAGCAGGTTTCTGGGCTAAGAGGTTGAGGACTCCGCTTCACTAAACCCAGCAGGGGTGATACCGGGGAGCCCGGCTCACCCACACCCACAGGACCGATTCAGCACTCGGCGAGGGACAGCTCCGGAGGTACAAGTAAAAAAAAAAAAAGTTCTACTTTGGTTTTTTGTCTCTCCGGTCTTCTAGCGGCGCCGTTTATTTTTCTTCCCTGCCTCCCTCCCCTTCCTCCGCGACGGTTTCTTTTAGTTTTGTGTTTTTTTCTTAGGGAGCCGGCATGCCATTTTGCCGGTGGCCCAGTCAGTCGCGCCGATCTCGGAGGGGGCCCGGAATTCCCCGCCCCCCCTCGCTCCACAACGTACGTTCTCACGGCCAGGGTCCCCGGTCGCGGCGGCAGGGGGGGGGGAAGGGGCCTGATTCGGCCTCCTCGGATTCGGACTCCGCCTCCTCTTTCTCGTCAGAGTTTATTCTTGCTATGCACAGGGCTTTTAAGGCCCGTAAGGCCGGCAAGCGTCGCTCTCCCCATCAGGGGCCCCCTGGGGTCCCTTCTGCGCCGGGGGAGCCTAGACAAGGATCAGAGAAGGAGGGTGCCCCCAAAGCCAAGTGGCCCCTTCGGGCTCTTCCTCCCAGGGAGGACACAGAGTCCTCAAATGACTCAGCGGACCCAGAAGATCCTGGGGCCCCCTCCCCTCCCCCAAGGGGGGCAGAGGGAGATGGTGGACCAGCACAGGGGTCGACGCGGCAGAGCCAGACCGCAGAGGGGGACGACCCTCGGGTGATACGTCTCTTCCGGCGGGATGAGTTGCCCCCCCTTATTTCCGCCATCTTGGGGGAATTGGGGATTGATACCCCTCCGGCGGAGGCTAAGCTGGGTTCGATGGATCCGGTGTTACTGGGGTTGAGTGGGCCCCCTAGCACTTTCCCTTTCCACTTCTCGTTGACGGACCTGCTGTATCGTGAATGGGATACTCCAGACCTAGGCCTGAAGGTTTTGAAGGCCATGGATAAGCTTTATCCCTTGCTGGAGGAAACTCTGGAAGAATTGCGGGTCCCGAAAGTGGATGCGGCGGTGACGAAGAGGATGACTATTCCGGTCACGGGCACCACGGCGCTGAAGGATTTACAGGATCTCAAGTTGGAGATCCAATTGAAGAAGATTTTCGAGGTATCCGCCCTGGGGGCTCGAGCGGCGATCTGTAGTAACTTTGCCCTGTGGGCAGGGCTGCGTTGGGTGCAGCAACTACTTGCTAATGAGGCTCTGTCAGAGGAAGAAGCCAGACAGACCGGGCGTCTAGAGGCGGTGGTCACTTACAGCGCGGATGCGCTGCATGACCTCCTTAGGACTTCGGCGCGATCCATGGTGTCTGCAGTCTCAGCCCGACGCCTCCTGTGGTTGCGCATCTGGTTGGCGGATGGAGCCTCCAAGTCTCGCCTGGGCTCCTTACCCTTCAAGGGAAAACTGCTTTTCGGCAAGAAGTTGGATGACATGATACAGTTATTGGGTGAGAATAAAGGCTATCGCCTGCCGGAGGATCGGACACGATCCAAGGGGTCCTTTTCGTCTCGGTCGCGTTTTCGGAGTAACCGCAAGTCCCGAGCCCCTCGGCCTAGTACATTCTCGACTTCATTTCGTTCGGGGGGAGGTAAACAGCAGCCTCAGCCCTTTCGGGGGCGGTGTTTTGGCAGACCTTCCTCCACCTCATCCACCCCTGGCGGTAAGTCTACCCAATGATGGCCTGCCGGTCCTTTTCTCGGTGCTGAGGGTAGGGGGCAGACTATCCCTCTTTTACGAGGCTTGGACCGCGATCACAACAGACCAGTGGGTACTATCAGTAATAACACATGGCTACGCTTTAGATTTTGCTCAGCAGCTCAGGTTGAGGTTCTTCCCATTCCCGTGCGGCCACGCAGACAAGCGAGAAGCGGTCCACCAGACGGTCCGCTTGCGAAGCCTGGGGGCCATTGTTCCGGTTCCCGTTTCGGAGCAACGAAGAGGACACTACTCCATATACTTCGTCGTTCCAAAGAAAGAAGACTCCTTTCGGCCCATCCTCGACCTGAAGGAGGTCAACCGATGTCTGTGGATACCACGTTTTCGCATGGAGACCCTGAGGTCCGTGATTGCTTCAGTGAGACTGGGAGCGTTTCTGGCCTCACTGGACCTCACAGAGGCGTACCTTCACATCAGGATTTGCAAGGATCACCAGAAATATCTCTGGTTCTTCGTGTTGGGACAGCATTATCAATTTCAGGCATTACCCTTTGGACTCGCGACCGCACCCAGGACTTTCACCAAGATTATGGTGGTAGTGGCGGCTCAGTTACGGCGAGAGGGTCTTTTGGTGCATCCGTACCTGGACGATTGGTTGATCCGGGCAAAGTCCGAGGATCTCTGTCGCTCTGCGATCATGCGGGTACTACAGCTGTTGCACTCTCTCGGCTGGGTGGTGAACACAGCCAAGAATCAGCTCAATCCCTCTCAGTCTCTGGAATTTTTGGGAGATTTGTTTGACACTTGGCAAGGTGTCGCAAATTAAGGGGGCAGGTCTTGGCCCTGTTGCAGATGCAGCCGCCAACGGTGTGGGACTATCTTCAATTGATTGGTTCCATGGCATCCACAGTGGAATTGGTCCCGTGGGCGTTCGCGCTTATGCGTCCCTTACAATCAGCATTGCTTTCCCGCTGGAACCGTCTCCGAGCAGTTCCATCTTCCGTTGCCCCTGACAGCTTTGGCGAGGGCCAGTCTGGGATGGTGGTTACACTCGGGCAATCTTCTCAAGGGGGTTTCGATCCTAGCTCCGGATTGGACGATCCTCACCACGGACGCGAGCCTCTCCGGCTGGGGGGCGGTGTGTCTGCGACAGTCAGCACAGGGACACTGGTCCTCGACCAAATCAAGGTGGTCGATCAATCGCCTGGAAACCAGGGCGGTACGTCTGGCGCTGATAGCCTTCCTCCCCCTAGTTCAGGGAAGAGCGGTCAGGGTCCTGTCCGACAACGCGACTACAGTGGCATACATCAGTCATCAGGGGGGGGACCCGGAGTCGTCCGGTGGCCTTAGAGGCTTGTCTTCTCTTTCAATGGGCAGAAAGGCATGTCCTAAGCATAGCCGCGTCCCATATCACAGGGGTAGACAACGTTCACGGGGATTTCTTGAGCAGATATCAGCTCGACCCCGGCAAATGGGAGCTGACAGACAGTGTTTTCCAGCTCATCTGCGACAAGTGGGGGCAGCCGGCCATGGACCTGATGGCAATCTTTCAGAATGCCAAGGTGCCATGCTTCTTCTCCCAGTGCAGGGAGCCGGGAGCGGAAGGGGCATTGCCTTGGCCGACCTCAATCCTTCTGTATGTGTTTCCCCCTTGGCCTCTTGTAGGCAAAGTTCTCTGTCGCATAGAGACTCACCCAGCGGAAGTTATCTTGGTGGCCCCAGAATGGCCACGACGACAGTGGTTCGCAGACTTTGTCAATCTGGCCACGGAACCTCCACTCCGTCTCCCGGCAATACCGAATCTGCTTCATCAGGGACCGGTCTGTTTTGATCAAGTAGATTGCTTCTGTCTAGCGGCATGGCTTTTGAAAGGCGCTGTTTGAGGAACAAAGGTTATTCGGAGGCGGTGGTGTCTACTCTCCTTCGGTCGTGTAAGACCTCGACCTCCATTTCCTACATTAGGGTCTGGAAGGTCTTCGAATCCTGGTCCCACCTGTCCGGGTGGCCGTTTCCGATATCCTGGCTTTCCTCCAGGTTGGTCTGACCAAGGGACTGTCTTGTAGTTCGTTGCGTGTTCAGGTGGCAGCCCTTGGTTGTTTACGGGGCACGGTAGAAGGGAGAACGCTGTCCTCTCACCCTGAAATTGTCCGTTTTTTGAAGGGGGTGAAACATTTGCGTCCACCCCTTCGGGCTCCTTGTCCCTCCTGGAACCTCAATGTAGTACTCAAGATTTTGGGCTCATCTCCGTTTGAGCCCTTGAAGAGGGCTACTCTGAAGGATCTTACGCTGAAGGTCGTGTTTTTGGTGGCAATCACTTTGGCCAGGAGGGTTTCTGAGCTTCAGGCTTTGTCATGTAGGGAGCCCTTCTTGCGTATCTCTGATTCCGGAGTTAGCCTTCGGACGGTTCCCTCATTCTTACCTAAAGTGGTTTCCTCATTCCACCTGAACCAATCGGTGGAGCTACCATCCTTTTCGCATCTTGATAGCTCGGATTCCCTGTCCAAAGAGTTGAAGAAGTTGGATGTAAGGCGGGCCCTGCTCCGCTATCTGGAGATCACTAATAGTTTTTGGGTTTCAGATCATCTTTTTGTATTGTGGAAGGGTCCCAAGAAGGGTAACATGGCTTCCAAGACTACCTTCTTGCGTTGGTTGAAGGAGGCCATAAATTCGACTTATCTCTTGACTGGTCGGCCTTTGCCCTTGGGAGTGAAGGTGCACTCCACTCGTTCTCAGGTGGCTTCCTGGGCGGAGTGTCAACAGATCTCTCTTCTAAAGATCTGTAAGGCAGCGACTTGGAAGTTGTTGCACACGTTTGCACGTCACTATCGTCTGGATGTACAGGACTCCAGGGAGGGCAAGTTCGGAGCAGGCGTTTTGAAAGCGGGCCTCTCCGTTTCCCACCCCGTGTAGTTGAGCTCTGGTACATCCCAGGAGTCTGGACTGATACGGTACGTACAGGGAAAAGAAAATGAGTCTTACCTTCGATAATTTTCATTCCTGTAGTACCAAGGATCAGTCCAGAGTCCCTCCCACTGCTGCGTGTAGTTCGGAGAGTTCACTGTTCCAAAATTTTTGCCATGTGTTAAGTGGCTTGGTAGAGCTGATCTTATCTGTTCCTTATGTTTAGTTGGGTCAGATCCTAGTTGGAGGAGAGTGATCTGAGGGGTTCCCCGGTTCATTTTCATGTATATAGTTAGTGACAGTTGGGGATCATTCTGCTTTCACATGACGTAATACTGGCAGGCTGTGGGTGGCACCCTGGAATATATGGCAGAGCCTGTCAAATCTTGCTCTGTCTCCACCTGCTGGTGCGGAGGCAAAGTCCAGGAGTCTGGACTGATCCTTGGTAATCCAGGAACGAAAATTATCGAAGGTTAGACCTAATTTTCTTTTGAGTCTCTGTTAGAAGTGGTAGGGCACTACCCGAGGAGCGGGGAGTGTACCAGAGAAGTAGCGCAGACCCCGAGGTCTGGAGGCGGTGTAATATCAATGAGGCTCCTCCATAGAGATGATGGTAATGGCCCGCGGAATGGGGTACACCGATGAAGGGTCCTCAGTAGAAGGTTCGGCAGTGGTCTGTGGAGCGGGGTACACTGATGAGGGGTCCTCAGTAGATGGTTTGGCATTGGGCCGCGGAGTGGGGTACACCGATGAGGGTCCTCAGTAGATGGTAGCAGTAGTGGTCCGTGAAGAGGGGTACTCACTAGAGAAATGAAGAATCCGAGTAAGTCCCGGGGAACGGAACAGGCAGCAACCAAGTGCAGGGCCCTCCGAGGAGCGGATAGCCAGAGACGAAGTAGGGCCACCGAGAAGTGGGTACCCAAGGCGTTTCACACCGAGGTGGCAGGAACAGGAAGTCTTCGGTGAGCGAAGCGGATTCAGCAATGAACTCATTGCCAAGTCGTAGGCTGAAAGGGCCTGCTGTCTTAATTATCCACGACGAGTGATGTCATCCGGAGGGGACGCTCCCGAAGATCCCGCCATGACGTGCTTAAGACTGGCCTGTGCGCCCGCATGCGCCTAAGGATCTCTGAGGGCAGTGTCCATGCCGACCGAGGAGGCCCATAAACAAGGGCAGGCAGGGAGGTAGTAGCTTCTGGAGGCCACGTGTCTCCCCAGCGGAGCAAGAGAAGAGAAGCAAGATGTGAGCAGAAACGGTTGCAGCTATCTGTGACCGACGGGCATAACAGTACCCCCCTTCTTAGGGCCCCTCCTCGGGGGTTTGGGATTTCATGGGTGAGAAGCATGGAACTGCTTGATCAAGTCTTTATCGAGAATATTAACTGCAGGCTCCCAGCTATTTTCTTTGGGACCAAATCCTTCCCAAGAAATCAAGTACACCCATCGCTTTCCACGCTTCCTTATGTCCAGGATGTCCTGCATCTGATACATGATGTCTTCTTCGGATGCCAGAAATTGGGGCTCAGGTGGCTTCTTCGAAACTTGGACAAGATGAGAGACTTTAAAAGTGAGATGTGGAAAGCGTTATGAATTTTGAGTAATGTGGGCAGGCGGAGGCTGTAAGTGACTGGCATCAAAGAATTTCTTTGCCTTCTGAGTGGTTTGCTGGAGAAGTTGCTTGGTGTGGTCCCAAAGTTGATGTATTTCCAGAGTGGTGGCCTGCGCCACCGGCGAGGACACAGACAGAGGTAATGGCAGAGGAGGCAGAGTCTGTCGTCCGTACACCACTTGGAAGGGTGATGACCCAGTAGAAGCGGATTGGTGGGAATTCAAGGCGAACTCGGCTCAGGGTAGCAAATCCGACCAGTCATTCTTCTGTGAGTTCACATACGCCCGAAGAAACTGCTTCAGCGTTTGGTTCGTCCTCTCGGTCTGGCCATTAGCCTGCTCGTGATAGGCCAATCTGAGGTCCAAGGCAATATAACATTTTTTATATAGGGACCTCCAAAATCTGGCCGTACATTTATTTATTTATTTATTTATTTATTTATTTATTTAAAAACTGTTCTATACCGTTGCTAAGTTAAATACCATCGCAACGGTTTACATGTAGACACATATTTACTGTCGATAAAAGTGTACTATAGTACATTCTAACAGGTGCCATTAAAGGTTCAGTTACAATATATTAATATACATAGTCATTTATGTGTCTTGGGAGTCCGTAGTGGCGAAAGATGTGGCGAATAAACAACTTTGCCAATTCTGGTGCTGAGGGAAGACCCGGTAACGCCACAAAGTGAGCCATCTTTGAAAAACAGTCCACTGTAACCCAAATGGTGTTGTTGCCACTGGAGGTAGGAAGATCTACAATGAATCCGTGGCTATGTGCGTCCACGGTTCACTGGGTGCCGGAAGAGGTTGTAAGAGGCTCCAAGAACGGCCTGCTGGCTGCTTCTGACAAGCGTACATAGGGCAAGATTCTACATACGCTTGGGCATCCTTTTTCATTGTTGGCCACCAGTAGAATCTGGAGTGTAGCGAGGGTCCTTGCTTGTCCGGGATGACCTGCCAGCAAGGAGTCATGGGCCCAGCGGAGAATCTTTCTGCGAGTTGATGGGCGACCACCGTCTTTCCTGACGGCACTGTGAGTGTGGCTGAGAGAAGGACTTTTGTTGGATCGATAATGTGACGTGGTACATCTGGAACGTCTTCAGTCGTGAAGGAACGAGAGAGTGCGTTAGCTCGGGTGTTCTTATCAGCTGGTTGATATCGTAGTAGAAAACTGAACCGAGTAAAAAATAGCAACCAGCGGGCTTGCCTATGGTTAAGGCGTTGGGCATGGTGCAGATACTCGAGGTTCTTATGGTCTGTATTTCAAGATCCATAACCAAAAGAAAAATCTAATTGAGATGGATAACTCTGTCAACAGTGGCACAACTGCAAAAGGAAAGAGTGAAGTGAATAACAAATCTCAAATAAAATCTCATAAGGAGTCCAGGAAAAGCAACAACCTTAAAGAGAGTACCTGGAAGGCTATGACCACAAATGCTCATAGTTTGGGAAATAAAATCCCAGATCTGCAGGCCCTAATGGCTGAGGCAGAATTGGACATTGTTGCTATCACAGAGACATGGTTCACAGAATCTCATGATTGGGATACAACAATACCAGGCTATAACTTGTTAAGGAAAGACAGAGAGGATAGAAAAGGGGGAGGTGTGGCTCTTTATATCAGAAACAACATCCAAGCATCTGAGCTGCAAGGAAGTTGGGGCAAGGAAGAAGCAATATGGGTCGACCTAAAAAAAGATGACGGAGCATCCATTTATATTGGAGTGGTTTACAGGCCTCCAAACCAAAAGGAAGAGCTGGACAGAGATCTGGTTGAAGACATCCATAAGATAGGTAAGAAGGGAGAAGTGGTGATCGTGGGTGACTTTAATATGCCAGATGTAGACTGGAAAATCCCATCTGCAGAAACTAAAAATAGTAGAGCAATAGTGGATGCCATGCAAGTATCTTTGTTCAAACAAATGGTGTTGGAACCCACGAGAGAAGGAACTATACTCGACTTAGTGCTCACTAATGGAGATAATGTCTCCGATGTCCAGGTGGGCACTCACCTCAGCACCAGTGATCATCAAACGGTATGGTTTAATATCACTAAAAGAATAGGGAAAAGAACCACAAAGACCCGAGTTTTACAGTTCAAAAACACGGACTTTGAGGAAATGGGTAAGTACCTGGAGGAAGAACTAAAAGGATGGGAGAACGAGAGAGATGTGGAGCAGCAGTGGACCAATCTAAAACGAGCAATCACCAAGGCAACTACTCTATATGTTAGAAATGTAAAGAAAAGCAAAAGAAAATTGAAACCTATCTGGTTCTCAAAGGAGGTGGCTGACAAAATTAAAGCTAAAAGAACAGCATTCAAGAAATATAAAAGATCCCAAAGGGAGGAACACAAAGAAGAATATTTGATTCAACTGAGGGAGACAAAGAAATTAATCAAGTTGGCAAAAAGTCAAGCGGAAGAGAGGATTGCCAAGGAGATAAAAAATGGTGACAAAACATTTTTCAGATACATCAGCGAAAAGAGAAAGGTCCAAAGTGGTATAGTGAAATTGAAAGGTGATAATGATCAATGTGTGGAGAGAGACGAAGAAATGGCAGAAATATTAAACGAATACTTCAGCTCTGTGTTCACTAAAGAAGACCCTGGAGAAGGACCATCTCTACACAACAAGAAACTGGAAGGAAATGGAATAGATGAAAATCCTTTTACAGTAGAAAATGTGTGGGAAGAGCTAAAGAACCTTAAAGTGGACAAAGCCATGGGGCCTGATGGGATTCATCCAAGGATATTGAGGGAGCTCAGAGATGTTCTGGCGGGTCCGCTGTGTGACCTGTTCAATAGATCCCTTGAAACGGGAGTGGTGCCGAGTGATTGGAGAAGAGCGGTGGTGGTCCCGCTTCACAAGAGTGGGAACAGGGAGGAGGCTGGCAACTACAGACCAGTTAGCCTCACTTCGGTGGTGGGAAAAGTAATGGAGTCACTGCTGAAAGAGAGAATAGTGAACTATCTACAGTCTGGAGAATTGATGGACCAGAGGCAACATGGATTCACCAGGGGAAGATCCTGTCAAACAAATCTGATTGACTTTTTTGACTGGGTAACCAAGGAATTGGATCGAGGAAGAGCACTCGATATCATATACTTGGATTTCAGCAAAGCTTTTGATACGGTTCCGCACAGGAGACTGGTCAATAAAACGAGAAGCTTGGGAGTGAGTGCCGAGGTGGTGACCTGGATTGCAAATTGGTTGAAGGACAGAAGACAATGTGTGATGGTAAATGGAACCTTCTCTGAAGAGAGAGCGGTTTTAAGTGGTGTACCGCAAGGATCGGTATTGGGACCGGTCCTGTTCAATATCTTTGTGAGCGACATTGCGGACGGGATAGAAGGTAAGGTTTGTCTTTTTGCGGATGACACTAAGATCTGCAACAGAGTGGACACGCCGGAAGGAGTGGAGAGAATGAGACGGGATCTAAGGAAACTGGAAGAGTGGTCGAAGATATGGCAGCTGAGATTCAATGCCAAGAAGTGCAAAGTCATGCATATGGGGAGTGGAAATCCGAATGAACTGTATTCGATGGGGGGGGAAAGGCTGATGTGCACGGAGCAGGAGAGGGACCTTGGGGTGATAGTGTCTAATGATATGAAGTCTGCGAAACAATGCGACAAGGCGATAGCAAAAGCCAGAAGAATGCTGGGCTGCATAGAGAGAGGAATATCAAGTAAGAAAAGGGAAGTGATTATTCCCTTGTACAGGTCCTTGGTGAGGCCTCACCTGGAGTACTGTGTTCAGTTCTGGAGACCGTATCTACAAAAGACAAAGACAAGATGGAAGCGGTACAGAGAAGGGCGACCAGGAAGGTGGAGGATCTTCATCGGATGACGTACGAGGAGAGATTGAAGAATCTAAATATGTACACCCTGGAGGAAAGGAGGAGCAGAGGAGATATGATACAGACTTTCAGATACTTGAAAGGTTTTAATGATCCAAAGGCAACGACAAACCTTTACCATAAGAAAAAAATCAGCAGAACCAGGGGTCACGATTTGAAGCTCCAGGGAGGAAGATTCAGAACCAATGTCAGGAAGTATTTCTTCACGGAGAGGGTGGTGGATGCCTGGAATGCCCTTCCGGAGGAAGTGGTGAAGACCAGAACTGTGAAGGACTTCAAAGGTGCGTGGGATAAACACTGTGGATCCATA
This sequence comes from Rhinatrema bivittatum, assembly GCF_901001135.1. Taxonomy (NCBI): domain Eukaryota; kingdom Metazoa; phylum Chordata; class Amphibia; order Gymnophiona; family Rhinatrematidae; genus Rhinatrema; species Rhinatrema bivittatum. The sequence goes on from NC_042616.1 coordinate 426,064,928, forward strand.
AAGTCAAGAGGCCGCCAATGAAGAGTGGGTGACTCGCCAGAATGATGGCTACTGCCTGGACACAATACCCTTATTCAATAAACATACACATGGTTACTGTGACTCCAACATCACTCTAAGCTTCAACAGCAAGAGGAAATGTGGAAAAAAGGATTTGCACTCACAAAGCTGGGAGTAGCTGGCTTGTTACGGCGGTTACTACCCCAAACCAAATGTGCCTGATACTTCACTTTCGATGCACATCCAGCATAGCTCTCTGCTCCAACGGCAGGGGAGAAGAAAAACTGATACTTCACGCATACCCAGCATAGCTTCAACGGCAGGGGAGAAGAAAAAAGGATTCACACTCACAAAGCGGGGAGTAGCTGGCTTGTTACGGCGGTTACTACCCCAAACCAAATGTGCCTGATACTTCACTTTAGATGCATATCCAGCATAGCTCTCTGCTTCAACGGCAGGGGAGAAGAAAAACAACCAATAAGGGCTGTATAACATAGTCTGGGTTAAAACAAATAAGCATGGGTGTAGCTTGCTTATTGCGTCGGTTACTACCCCTACTACCCCCTAACTAATCAAGCTTGATATTTCACTTGGATGCAGCTCCATCACTGCTCTCTACATTAATGGTGGGGGAGGAAGGGAAATAGAACCAAGAGCTAAAAGAAACAGATAAGTATGAGAGAAAAAATGTGTGAAGCTTGCTGGGCAGACTGGATGGGCCGTTTGGTCTTCTTCTGCCGTCATTTCTATGTTTCTATGTTTCTATGTATATACCGTGATTTGATGCTGGGCTCCCTCGAGCCAGGGACGCCACTCTTCAAAGGCTAACTTAATTGCTAGCAATTCCTTGTCCCTGATTCCATAGTTACGCTCAGCAGGAGTGAAGCGTCAAGAGAAGAAAGAGCACGGGTGCAAGGTGTGATTAGCTGAATGCTGGCTGAGAACAGCACCAATGCCGACGTCCAAGGCATCGATTTTGATGATGAAGGGACGTCTGGGATCGGGGTGCCGCAAGCATGGTTCGCGTAAAAATGCTTCCTTGAGATCCTGGAAGGTGGTCACGGCTTCAGGCGATCAATGAGAGGGGTTGGCTCTCTTACAAGTCATGGCTGTGAGTGGAGTGGTCAGTATAGAATAATGATGGATGAACGACCTGTAGTAGTTTGTAAAACCAAGAAATCTTCGGAGTGCCTTAAGGCCCGTCAGAGGAGGCCAATCGCGAATACTCTTGGTCTTTTGTGGATCCATCTGGAAATCCTGGCTAGAGACCACATAGCCAAGAAAATGGACAGTCTCCTGCTTGAAAGAACATTTCTCCAGCTTGGCGAATAGCTGGTTGTCCCTTAAGCATTGAAGAATGTTGGCAACGTTTTGGTGATGGCTCTGAGGGTCCTGTGAAAAAACCAGGATGTCATCCAGGTACACCACGATACAACTGTAGAGCATCTCTCTAAAGATGTCGTTCAACATATTCTGAAATACTGCTGGAGCGTTTGCAGAGGCCAAACAGCATGACCAGATACTGAAAATGGCCGTTGCGGGTGTTAAATGCGGTTCTCCATTCGTCGCCCTGGCATATCCTGACCAAATTGTAGGCGCCCCTGATATCCAATTCGGTAAATATTTTGGCTCCTTGGAGTCTCTCAAACAGTTCAGAGATTAGTGTCAAGGGATAACGGTCCTTCTGGGTAATCCCATTGAGACCACGATAATCAATGCATGGCCGGAGAGAGCCATCTTTCTTTTTTACAAAAAAGAACCCCGCTCTTGCAGGGGGTTTGGAAGGCCGGATAAAGCCTTTTGCCAGGTTTTCTTGCATATATTTGGACATGGCTTTTGTCTCTGTTAATGAAAATGGGTAGACCCTTCCTCAAGGAGGCTCGGTACCAGGTAGTAAGCTTATAGCACAGTCAAATGAGCGGTGAGGAGGTAGGGTGTCTGCGGCTTTCTTCGAGAATACGTCCGCAAAGGAGGAGTACTGCGGAGGAAGACCATGAAGCGAGGTCGTGGTGGTTAGGTAGAGTATTGGAGAGATGACTCCCAAGCATTTTTTATGGCAGGAGTCGCCCCATTGGGACAGCTGAAGGGTGCTCCAATCGAATTGTGGAGTGTGAAGTTTAACCACGGCAGTCCCAAAACCACAGTTTTGTCCAGTATCAGGAGGGAAATGGTCTCCGTGTGCAGAGATCCGGTGTGGAATCGAATGGGAACTGTAGAGAAGGTAACTTCACCTGGTAATGGCGCGCCGTGGATGGATGAAAGTAGCAATGGCATTTGGTATCCGGATGGTGGGGATCCGAAGGTGCTCCACGAGTTGTCTCATGATAAAATTCCCACTGGCCCCAGAGTCTACTAATGCTAGGGTGTGAAATTCCTGTGCATCCAAGCCAATAGAGACAGGCAAGGTCAGCGGAGGAGAAGGTGAAGTCAGGCCTAGGAGAAGTCCTCCGGCAGAACCTAGGCTTGAGAGTTTTCCGGATGGAGTGGACAGGATACAGCGTGACCCGGTTGACCACAATACATACATAGGCCGGCTTTTTGCCGACGATGCTTTTCCCTCGAGGATAGGTGGCTATGGCCCATTTGCATGGGTTCCTCTTCTTCGGTACTAGGCACAGTAGCGGGCTGAGTAGAGGGCATTGGGCAAATGCTTGGAGCGCCTGAAGCCATTCTCTTGAGGAGAAGGAGCAGAAAAAGAGAAAGCAGGACAGGTTAGGTACTTTGCTGTTAGATGCACTATGCTTCTAAGACAAATTAATTATATATTAATTTCTTGCATTTTACTAATAAATATTATTCATTAAGATAAGAAGTTGTGAGTTATTACAGACAGGCAGGCCTTCTGCCCGATCCTTTGAAATCCTGGAGTATGGCAGTGCTCCGGTAATGAACAGTACGTTCACGAAGAAGGCGATCAATGCGAACGGAGAGGTCTATGAGAAAATCCAAAGCCTCAGGGAGTTCTCGTGCTGCTAATTCATCCTTAATGCGCGGGCTCAGACCTTCGAGGAATATGGCACGCAGGCAGCCCAGGTCCCAGTGCAGTTCTGACGAGAGAGTCCTAAACTCGATGACGTACTCGGTCAGGGATCTAGAACCTTGTTGCAGATGTAGGAGCGTGGAGCCAGAAATGGCCTTTCGACCTGGGTCATCAAACACGGAGCGGAATAGGTCGAGGAAGCTCGGCAGGTCCTGGAGTATTGGATCCATTCGCTTCCAGAGGGGTGATGCCCTGGCTAAGGCCTTCCCATCCAAAAGGGATAAAATATATGTTGTCTTGGAAACAACATCAGGAAAGTATGCATGTTGCACTGGTTTAAGAAGCCCCTACAGCACAATGGGTTCACCTGCAAAACAAGGAGGTGCTGGCAGGGGCACTGTAGGCCAGAATGATGACACATGCGAAGCAAGAGCTGGCTTGGCAGGCGTCGAGGTGGAGTCCAGCTGGTTATTCAGTTGATTAATGGCGCTAGCCAGAGTCTCCAGAATCTTGTGCTGTTCTGTGATTCGCTGGGCCAGGCCAGAGATGGCCTGGATTGCCGAGACCTGTGCTGGGTCCATGGACTTGGCAATCTGTTAGGATCTGTGAGTGTGTGGGCCCCTGGACCGAGGTGAGAGATGGTACCACCCACGGGGAAGAGCCTCGTGAGCCTCACTGGCGGGAGGCGAGGTCTCAGCAATAGGGAGTGTAGTACAACAGGCACTGGAGAGAAAGAGAGAGAGAGCCAGAGGGAGTGACCCCAGGGGTTGGAGTCACGAGCATCAGTGAAGGGGCTGATGTCAGGTTCAGCTCTGGAAGTCCTTGAGTCTCTGTAAGAAGTGGTAGGGCACTACCGGGGAGTGGGAGTGTACCAGAGAAGTAGCGCAGACCTCGAGGTCTGGGAGGCGGTGTAATATCAATGAGGCTCCTCCATAGAGATGGAAATGGCCTGCGGAGTGGGGTACACTGATGAGGGGTCCTCAGTAGATCGTTTGGCAGTTGTCTGCGGAGCTGGGTACACCAATGAGGGTCCTCAGTAGATGGTAGCAGTAGTGGTGAGCGAAGTGGGTACTCACTAGAGAAGTGAAGAATCCGAGGAAGTACCGGGGAACGGAACAGGCAGCAACCAAGGCGCTGGGCCCTCCGAGGAGTGGATAGCCGGAGATGAAGTAGGGCCCCCGAGGAGCAGGTACCCGATGCGTCTCACGCCGAGGCGGCAGGAACAGGAAGTCTTCTGTGAGCGAAGCGGATTCAGCAATGAGGAACTCGTTGCCAATTTGTAGGCTGAAAGGGCCAGCCGGCTTAAGTATCCATGACTAGTGACGTCAACCGGAGGGGGCACCCCTGAGGTTCCCGCCATGACGTGCTTAAGACTGGCCTGTGCGTGCGTGCGCGCGCCTAAGGATCTACAAGGGCAAGATGGCGGTCGGCAAGGTCCATGCTGACCAAGGAGGCCCGGGAACAAGGGCAGGCAGGGCGGTGGTAGCTTCCGGAGGCCGCGAGTCTCCCCAATGGAGCAAGAGAAGAGAAGCAAGAGGTGAGCAGGAATGGTTGCAGCCGTCTGCGACAGACAGGAGTAACAGTACCCGGATCAGTCCAGACACCTGGGTTCATCTCCCCCTATCAGAAGGTGGAGACAGAGAAAAAAACCTTGCTGACACTGTTTCTAAGCAAGTCTGCCACCTGCAGATCGTCAGTATTTCTCTGTCTCCAGCAGATGGCAGAGGCTGTTAATCCTGCAGTTCTGCAATTGACTAATTTTTTTCAGCTAATATTTTTTTTGAGCCTTCCTCCTGGGGGTTTCTTTTATTTTTTTTTAAATCCTTAGGGTTCTTCTCTATCCAGTTGAGGTGGCCGAGCCGGGGGTTGGTACCCTTGTGTGTGCTTGGTCTGGGCGCCCGTGAGGTGTAAATCTGGCTGTCCAGATCCCTTCCTTCACGAGTCCACTGAGGCGGCTGCACGCTCTTTACAATACTTTTTACAAGAATGTTTAGGCTATTTTTGCCTATTTTTCAGGTGAGGTTGTTCATTTTTAACTAAAGCAAATTTAAAAAAACCAACAAAACCCTCCCAAAAACTGTGTTTGCACCGGAGCACTGCTCTACAGTCGAGCGACTTCCTCCCCTTAGGAGGAGCTCTTGTGGGACTCTGGCTGTTTCTTTGGGGGACCTTTTCTTCTGTCGTGGTGAGTACCTTCAGAGAAAGGATTTTAATTTTATCTCTACCTTACGGCTTGTGGCAGGGCTCGCCATTCATGTGGCTCCGATTCTTCCCTGCTTAATAGGTCTGTTTTCTCTTAGTCGTTGTAAAACCTGAACGACATGTTGCCGATGTGACTGAAGATTGGGAGAAAATATTAGAATGTCGTCTAAATAGACCACTACGCAGACATAAAGTAGATCTCGAAATATTTCATTAATGAGGTGCTGAAAAACTGCAGGAGCATTGGTCAATCCGAATGGCATAACGAGATATTCATAATGGCCATCTCTAGTATTAAAAGCCGTCTTCCATTCATCTCCTTCACGAATCCTGATTAGGTTATATGCTCCTCTGAGATCTAATTTAGAAAATACCCGGGCTCCTTGTAAACGATCAAAGAGTTCAGCAATTAGAGGTAATGGGTAGCGGTCCTTTATGGTAATGGCATTAAGTCCACGGAAATCTATACATGGACGCAGAGTCCCATCTTTCTTTCCCACGAAGAAGAAACCGGCTCCGGCCGGAGACGTAGATCATTGAATGAACCCCTTCTGTAGATTCTCTTGAATGTATTGGGACATGGCGTGGGTCTCTGCGGCGGATAATGGGTAAACCCGAGGTGGAGTCGCCCCCGGAACCAGATTAATGGCACAGTCAAACTCTCGATGTGGCGGCAAGGTATCAGCGGCTGGTTTGGAGAACACATCCGCAAACTGACCAAACTGGGACGGCAAACCCTCAAGAAGAGTAGTACAGATATAACTGTCTGCAGGAGTGGTTCCTTTAAGGCAGGTTTCTTGGCATGCTGAACCCCAGTGAAGAAGCCTTAATGACATCCAGTCGAACTGAGGGTTATGACGTTGTAACCAGGGGATACCCAAAACCACGGGATGTATGGCTCTCTGAATGATGTAAAAGGAGATCTGTTCCGAATGATTGGGTGCAATGTGACAAACCAGTGGAACAGTTTGGTGAGTTATTCTTCCTGGTAGAGGATCTCCGTGGATGGAAGATAGAATCAATGGCCTAGGGCAAAGGCAAAGAGGAATGTGTAGTTGTTCCACTACATCTTGGAGGATGAAGCTCCCTCCTGCCCCCGAATCTACTAACGCCAATGTAGAAAATCGGAGACCTCCAAGAATCAAGGAGCCGGAGAAGTGATGCCTAGGGTTAATCCCCCGCTTGAGCCTAGGCTTGGAAGTTTTCTGGACGTGTTGGGCAACGAGCTCTGAGATGACCCGTTCCTCCACAATACAGACAGAGTCCCTCTCGGCGGCATCTTTGCCGTTCCTCCGGAGAGAGTGGGCCAAGTCCTAATTGCATAGGTTCTGCAACAGCCCCTTCAGTAGTTGACGTAGTTCGTGGAACGGAAGCAACTGGGAGAGAGGCGGAAGTAACCGTCATGGACCTTTTTGTGTTATATCCCTCGCGGGCTCTTTCTTGAAGTCGGCGATCGATCCGGGTTACCAAGTCCACAATAGAATCTAATGATCGAGGTAACTCTTGGGCTGCCATTTCGTCTTTTATTCGGGGTGACAGGCCCTCCAAATATATCGATCGTAGACAATTCTCCTCCCAGTGGAGTTCAGATGCCAGTGTTCTAAATTCAATGGTATAGTCCACCAATGGTTGACTTCCTTGCTGAAGTTGTAGAGGCTTAGAGCCAGCGACCACCTGTTTCCCTGGGTTGTCAAATACTGCTTGAAACAGTTCCAATAACTTCGGAAGATCCTGTAGGACTGGATCCGACCATCGCCAAAAAGGAGAAGCCCAAGCCAGGGCTTTACCCTCTAACAGAGACAGGATATATGTAGTCTTCGTAAGGTCATCCGGGAACAAAGAGGCTTGAAGATGAAAGTGCATGCTGCACTGGTCGAGGAATCCTTGGCACAGGCTAGGATCACCTGCGTAGCATGGAGGAATAGGTAACGGAATCGTTTTCCGGGTATTACTCAGCATTACCAATGGTACTGGTGGGGGAACTGCCTGAGCAGCTGCCATCGAATCAAGACGTGCATTGAGTCGTTCCAAGGAAGATGCCATGGACTCCAGTATACGTTGCTGCTCCATGACCTTCTGGGCTAGTCCTGGAATGACTTGTCGAGCTGAGGCCTCTGCTGGGTCCATGGCCTTGGTATTCTGTTATGAATCGGAAGGTGGACCCCTGTTCCAAGGTAGAGTCAGCGCTACCTAAAAGGAAATAATCCCCTTAGGTCTCTACCGTCGAAGGGCGAGGCCGAATGCTGTAGCTGTAGAACGAAGACTTCGCCCTTGAAGCTCGAGATCCCTCCAAGAGAAACCCGTAGGGACCCGGCCGCTGGGACTTTGGAGACTCCCTTGAAGACTGAAGAAAGGTCTGGATGCAGGCACCTCCTGTGGGTCATGGGTTCCAGACGGCTGGTGCCTCCAGCAGGTCGTAGTAGTCTTGAGGACGGAGTCACAGTGTAATCCAAAGCCGGTCCGAGGGTTCGGTACACAAGAAGGGTCGAAGTCCAGGCCAAGATCAAACAGATTCTTAAGTTGCCGAAAACAGTATGGGGCCGAAGGGGTCGACGGTCTGGTTCTACCATGACCTCCGGGAGTTCTATATGTTTTTCTTCAGTGGTCACTGTGGGTAAGGTTCTACGTTGTATAGAAAAGCATTGCGGAGAGGTGATTCTGGTGGCTCCGGAGTGGCCTCAGCGTCTGTGGTTTGTGGATCTGGTCAACCTGGCGGTGGACGGCCCACTTCGCTTCGGCCATCTGACGCGTCTTCTTCGACAGGGTCCTATATTTTTCGACCAGGTTGTTCGCTTTTGTCTAGGGGCATGCATTTGAGAGGAGGCGTTTGAAAAGGAAAGGTTACCCAGACTCAGTAGTCACCACATTGTTACAGTCTAGAAGGAAGTCTACTAACCTCTCTTATGGTCGGGTATGGAAGATTTTTGAGTCCTGGTGTCCATCAGGGGAATTCGCCCTGTTAGGGTCTTAATTCCTGAAATATTATCTTTCTTATTGTTATGGTTTTGAATTGTTGGAGTGGATTCTTGGGTACAGCGGTGATGGCCACTCCCATGGGGAGGAGCCCTGTGAGGAACCGCAGTACTAGGCTAGACTCGGGACACGTAAACACAGAAGATTTGTCTTTAATATACAGCAGATAATACCACTGGAGGTGGCAGTAGTGAGGTGATCCAGTAAGAGCAGTCCTCGGCAGAGGAGACCCGTCCCACAATGATAGATGTAGCAACTCTCGGTAGTATAGTGAGTCCCGGATGTAGGTTCCCAGTGCTGAGCTGTAGGTGAGATAGACTGACAAAGGTTAGATTACTCACTAAGTTGGTAGCTGTATTGATGGAGATCCCAGCAGGCAGAAGTAGTTGTATTGCTGGCACCAAGGTAGGGAGAGCAGGCCCTCGAGGAGCAAGTACCTGGTATCCCAGATAGGCACCTGAAAGAAAGCATAAGGCCCCCGAGGAGCGGGTACCCAGGTTAGTTGAAATTCCCCGAAGGGCAGAGAGAGCTTCCAGTGGCAGCAAGGAAGCGGCAGAGTAGCTTAGACAGGAGGCATTCCAGTCCTTGCTAACTCGATCTGTTAGCAAACGAAGGCAGGCTAAATACCTGGATGGTGTGACGTCATTCGAGGGGGATGCCCCCGAGGTTCCCGCCAGGACGTGGATAAAGATGTGGGTGGCGTGCGCGCGCACCCTAGGAGGCCCTCAGAGAAAATAGCAGATAGCCTTGCCATTGCCGTTCTGGGGACGCTGGAAAGAGTGACATGAAGACGCGGCGGTAGCCATCTTCCCAAGGCTAGCGGGGAGAACAGAAAGAAAGGTGAGGCACAGAGGTCGAAGCTATCTGAGACCGACGGACGCAACAGTACCCCCCTTCAAAGGGCCCCCGCCTACCTGTTCTTGGTTTTTGAAGATGCGATCGGTGGAATTGACGAAGCATCTCTTTATCCATGATATTAGCCAAAGGTTCCCAAGAGTTTTCTTCAGGTCCTTATCCTTCCCATGACAGGAGGTATTCCCAAACTCTGCCTCTCTTTCTTACATCAAGGATGGCATCAACCTTGTACTCGATGTCTTCTTCTGCATCAATAGGTATAGGTTCAGGTGTCTTGTTGGAAAACTCGCTAAGAACAAGCGATTTCAGTAGCGAAACATGGAATGCATTATGAATCTTCATCGCTGGAGGAAGTTTCAGACTATAAGTGAGTGTACCCAGTCGTTGGAGGATAGGAAAGGGTCTGACAAAGCATGGAGCAAATCAAGCTCATGGTAGCTTGAGTCTCAGATGTTTGGTAGTCAGCCAGACCTTGTCACCAGTCTGGAATTCAGGAACCTTGCTATAGTGAGCGTCATAGCATTTCTTTGCTCTTTGTCCTGCTTTTTGGAGCATCTCTTTAGTCTTTCTCCAGAGTAGTTGTATATCTTTGGCAGTAGATTGAGCTGTCGGGGACGACACTGAAAGTGGAAGTGGTAAAGGTGGTAAGGGTTGTCTTCAAATAGTGTAGATTCAGTAGATGATGCTGGATGAGAGTTGATGGCGAATTCAGCCCAGGGCAACAGTTCAGCTTAGTTAGTCTGACCTGAACCAACATAGGCATGAAGGAACTGCTTGAGAGTTCTATTCATTCTCTCAGTTTGGCCATTTGACTGAGGATGGTACGCAGAGGTGAAGTCAAGTGTGATGTCAAACTTCTTACACAAAGCTTTCCAGAACTTTGCTGTAAATTGAGCTCCTCTGTCAGAAACTATGTGTTTAGGCATGACGTGTAGGCAAAAGATGTGGTTGATGAATAGTTTAGCAAGCTCCATGGCTGAAGGCAAGCCAGGGAGAGCCTCGAAGTGAGCCATCTTCGAGAATCGATCCACTGTAACCCAGATGGTATTGTTACCTCCAGAAAGTGGTAAGTCCATCACGAAGTCTGTAGCAATGTGGGTCCAGGGCTCATCTGGTACTGGCAAGGAATGAAGCAGGCCTCAAGGACGTCCGGGCGGAGGTTTCTGTCTGGCATAGTTGGAACAGGAAGCTACATACGCAAAAGTGTCTTCCTTCATGGTGGGCCACCAATAGTACTTCTGTAGCTTAGCCAGAGTTCTATGTTGACCAGGATGTCCAGCCAGTTTCGAATTGTGAGCCCATGCTAACAATTTCTTCCTTAGATTGCAGGGTTCAATGGTCTTGCCCGGGGGTACTGGATGTGTAGCTGTCAGAATAACTCTCTTCGGGTCGATGATATGCTGGGGTTCATCAGGTACATCTTCAGAGAGAAAAGAGCGAGATAGTGTATCTGCTCTGATGTTCTTATCTCCAGGGCGATATTTCAGCACAAAGTCAAATCTGTTGAAGAACAGGGACCACCTCGCCTGTCTATGGTTAAGGCGCTGGGCGTGACAGAGGTACTCCAGATTTTTGTGATCAGTGTAAACAGTGATCTGATGTTGTGCACCTTCAAGCCAGGGGTGCCACTCTTCAAATGCCATCTTTATTGCCAGTAGTTCTTTATCCCCAATGCCGTAGTTCTCCGCTGGTGAAAAACGTCGGGAGAAGAAAGAACATGGATGCAAGATTTTAGAGTCACTGGTCTGGCTTAGGATGGCCCCTACACCTACATCTGAGGCATCGACTTCCACAATGAAGGGCCATGTAGTGTCCGGATGACGGAGACATGGCTTACTTGAGAAGGCATCTTTCAGCTTCTGAAATGCTGTCACAGCTTTTGTAGACCAATTGGCGACGTTGGCACCTTTCTTAGTCATTGCTGTTAATGGAACAGTCAGTGAAGAGTAATTCTTGATGAAAGTTCTGTAGTAGTTGGTAAATCCCTGAAATCGTCTAAGAGCTTTTAGACCAGTTTTTTAGACCTTTTTGCCTGATGATTTTGTACTGTGCAATAATCTGTATATAGGTTCTGTTAGAGCTCAATCCCTTAGCATATACCCTTAGCATTTCCTCTTTGATGTTTGTATTTAATGTAAGAGCTCCTTCCAAAAAAATTTTTTTTTTTTCTTTTATATATGTTACCTAGCTACTATATTATCTGTTATTTGTAAGGGCTCCGCCCAATGGTTTTTTTGTTCACTGTAAACCGATGCGATGTGCGAACGGACATCGGTATATAAGAAATGTTAAATTAAAAAAAACAGTGGGTTGAGTCCATTTTTGAATACTCTCAAGCTTCTGAGGGTCCATCTGGAAACCTTTGTTCGAAACAATGTACCCTAAGAAGGGCCCATATTCCTTGTGGAATTTGCATTTAGACAACTTGGTGTATAAGCAGTTCTCGCAAAGTCTCTGCAGCACTCTTTTGACATCTTCCTGATGGGTATTCAGGTCCTGGGAAAATATCAAGATGTCGTCTAAATACACAACGACACATTGGTAGAGTAGATCACGCAGAATGTCATTCATGTTTTGGAAGACAGCCAGGGCGTTGCACAGGCCGAAGGGCATAATCAGGTATTCAAAGTGACCGTCCCGGATATTAAAAGCCATCTTCCATTCGTCGCCAGAGCGGATGCGAACTAGATTATAGGCTCCTTTGAGATCAAGCTTGGAGAATATCTTGGTTCCCTGTAGTCTATCGAATAGCTCCGAGATGAGTGGTAAGGGATAGCGATCCTTTAGAGTGATCTCGTTTAGACCTCTGTAGTCAATGCATGGACGTAATGTTCCATCCTTCTTCCCACGAAGAAGAAGCCTGCACCGGCAGGAGGGTCTTATGAATCCTTTCTGAAGATTCTCCTGTATGTACTCTGACATTGCTTTATTTTCTACTACGGAGAGAGGGTAAACCCTTCCTTTGGGTGGTTCTGTGTTAGGCGTCAAATTGATGGCGCAGTCGTATGATCTGTGTGGAGGCAATATCTCAGCGGCTTCTTTGGAAAATACATCTTGAAAAGATGCATATTGAGGCAGCAACCCCGGCAACATCGGGGAAGTTGGCATGCAGGGTATTGGAGAAACTTCTATCAGACATTTGCTATGGCAATTTGGGCCCCAATGTGAAAGCTCCAAAGTGGCCCAGTTGAATTGTGGCATATGTTTCTGCAGCTATGGTAGCTCAAGTACTAAGGGGTGCATGGCCTTCTCTAGCACAAAGAAGGAAATAGTCTCTGTATGAAGGGCACCAGTACGTAGGCTCACTGGTTCTGTGAGCAGGGTTACTTCACCTGGTAAGGGCTCCCCATGAATAGAAGATAAAAGTAGTGGAGACGTCATGGTAGTGGTGGGGATCCACAAATGTTCCACTAAACATTTCAAAATAAAATTTCCCTCTGCCCCAGAATCCACTAAGGCAAGGGTCTGATATTCTAGAGGTCCGCAGATTAAGGATACAGGAAGAGAGAGTGGAGGAGAGGGTGCAGTTAGATCTAAGAAGAGTCCTCCCACAGGACTCAGGTCTTCCAGTTTTCCGGACATATAGGGCATGTTTCTACAGCATGGCCAGCTTGTCCACAATACATGCATAGTCCCAACCTCTTTCACGTTCTTCTCTCTTTAGAAGTCAAATGACTGCGGCCTAATTGCATTGGTTCTTCTTCGCCAGCAACAGGACCTGAGGGTATAGGCCTGGGTACAGACTTGACTCGAGTCTCTCCCTGAAATGGTCTTGAACCTTGTCACGAAGTCGGTGATCAATTCTTGTTGCCAACTTCATTAGTTCTGCTAAGGTCTCAGGCATCTCTCGAGCCACCAGCTCATCTTTTAACCAGGAGTTCAGGCCTTCAAAGAAGACGGTCTTCAGGCATCTAGGGTCCCAATGTACTTCTGAAGCCAACGTCTTGAATTCTATGGCGAAGTCTGGCAAAAGTATATATTACCTTGTTTAGATGAACCAGCATAGATCCTGTTGTCGTGTACCGGGCAGGGTCATCGAATTCTGATCTGAATAGTTCAAGGAACCTGGCAAGATCATTCAGGATAGGGTGTTTGTGCTCCTACAGCAGAGAAGCCCAAGCCTACGCTCTTCCGTCCAGATAAGACAGGATATAGGTGGTCTTGGCATAAGCTGTAGGGAAATGATTAGGTTGCAGAGAAAAGTGCATGCAACATTGATTGATAAATCCTCTACATTTCCAAACTTCCCCTGAGAAGCATGTTGGAGCAGACAGAGGCACAGTAGTCTTAACCGTTACTTCTGGCGGTGTAACTTCTTTACCTGTGGTGGTCGGTAAATTCATCTGTGCGTGCAACTGGTTAAAGGCAGTAGTCAACTTATCCAGCGAGTTCTGTTGTTCGGAGATTCGCTGGGCCAGGTCTAGAATGACCTGCAATGCGGTGAGCTGAGCCAAATCCATGGAGTTAGCAATTTGTTATGGTTTTGAGGTGTTGGAGTGGATTCTTGGGTACTGTGGTGATGGCCGCTCCCATGGGGAGGAGCCCAGTGAGGAACCGCAGTACTAGGCTAGACTCGGGACACGTAAACACAGAAGATTTGTCTTTATTATACAGCAGGATGATACCACCAGAGGTGGCAGTAGTGAGGTGATCCAGTAAGAGCAGTCCAGGGGTCCTTGGCAGAGGAGACCCGTCCCACAATGATAGATGTAGCAGCTCTCGGTAGTATAGGGAGTCCCGGATGTAGGTTCCCAGTGCTGAGCTGTAGGTGAGATAGACTGACAAAGGTTAGATTACTCACTAAGTTGGTAGTTATATTGATGGAGATCCCAGCAGGCAGAAGTAGTTGGATTGCAGGCACCAAGGTAGGGAGAGCAGGCCCTCAAGGAGCGAGTACCTGGTATCCCAGATAGGCACCTGAGAGAAAGCATAGGGCCCCCGAGGAGCGGGTACCGAGGTTAGTTGAAATACCCCGAAGGGCAGAGAGAGCTTCCAGCAGCAGCAAGAAAGCGGCAGAGTAGCTTAGACCGGAGGCATTCCAATCCTTGCTAACTCGATCTGTTAGCAAACGAAGGACAGGCTAAATACCCCCCGAGGTTCCCGCCTTGGCGTGGATAAAGACGTGGGTGGCGTGCACGCATGCACCCTAGGAGGCCCTCAGGAGAAACATGGCGGATAGCCTTGCCATTGCCGTTCCGGGGACACCGGAGAGAGCGGCATGAATACGCAGCGGTAGCCATCTTCCCAAGGCTAGCGGGGAGAGCAGAAGGAAAGGTGAGCACAGAGGTCGAAGCCGTCTGAGACCGACGGACGCAACACTTATAGGATGGCTTCACCAAGGGCTTAACTCTTAGTTCTCTTAAAGTGCAGGCAGCAGCACTGGGCTCTCTCTGTGGCAAAATTGAAGTTTCCTCTATTTCGTCTCATCCGGATGTGGTTCATTTTCTTAGAGGTACGATGAATCTTCGTCCTCCAGTTCGGAAATCTTGTACATCCTGGAACCTTAATCTAGTTCTTCAAGCTCTGTGTGGACCTCCCTTCGAGCCGCTCCGAAGGGCTACGTTAAAGGATTTGACACTTAAGTAAATTTTTCTTGTCACCATTTTTTTGGCTAGAAGAATTTCTGAGTTACAGGCATTATCTTGTCGAGATCCTTTCCTTCAGATTTCAGAATCTGGAGTTTCTTTACAGACGGTACCTTCCTTTTTACCAAAGGTGGTTTCAGCGTTCCATGTCAATCAGTCAGTGGAACTTCCGACTTTTCCCAACTTACCGGTATCGGATCCTAATGCGAGGGAGCTCAAATGTCTAGATATTTGGAGAACTTTATTGCATTACCTTGAGATTACCAGTGACTTTAGGAGGTCCGATCACCTCTTCGTGCTGTGGAGTGATCCTAATAGAGGCTCCAAGGCTTCTAAGGCCTCTATTGCATGATGGTTGAAGGAGGCTATTTCTTCCGCGTATATTACACGGGGTCGTCCAATTCCGGAAGGCTTGCGTGCTCTCTCTACACGTTTGCAAGCGGCCTCTTGGGTGGAATCTCAACTTGTTTCCCCACAGGAAATTTGCAGAGCCGCGACTTGGAAGTCGCTGCATACCTTTGCAAGGTCATCATAGTCATTACTACTCACACAACATTGTCTATTCTAGGCTGTTGGAAGCATATATGCTTACTGAATCTTCTTTGTTACAGACATGGGCACCTCCAGGCCTCAGGTGCCCAAAAAGGCATGTCTTTCTCCTAAACAGCACCGAAAGTGCAGAAGACATCATGCCTACCGCATGATACATCTGGCAGCAGTTTGGCTATACAATTTGCACAGTGGCAGGCTTCAGAAAGAGGCTTGTTGTTGGCTCGTGAGGTCATCAGTTGACAACACCTTCTGTTACCTTAATGCTATACACAGAGTTGATGATTGAGAGTCTATCAGCACACCTGCCTTGGTCTCTTTATCCACAAAGTGGAAAATGGACAACCACCACAGGAGATACATCCTGTAGGACAGCAACTCTGCTATGTTATCCACAAGTCAAGGCAGCCATGAGCACAAGCAAAGGCCTCAAACCTGGAAAGACCTGAAAGGTTGTGCCTCTGCTTGGAAAATGACCATTCTGATGGCATGACTCCCTTAGAGTCCTCAACATATGTGCTTTAAGGATAGATACATATAGGATGAGGACTGTAACTGCTACTAGCAATCAGAACAAACAAATTGCTAATTTTCTAGGTATCTACATAAAGCAGGACAATATGACTAGCTCTGAGCTGGAAAGGCAAAGCTCCTTGCTGTGTCCTGACATCTCAATATTTCCCAATGGCTAGCTGTGGCATGTCAGGGTAAGTTAATAGCTTCAAACACAACTTTGCCTTGGGTTCAGTGAGGTGAACTTTTAGTTCTATCTCATGTGGGTGCTGTTATTGTCATCACTCAATAAACTAGGACCTGTACATTTCAGAAGTGACTTTCTATACCATGTGAAAGCATGACACCATCCTATTCCCAATCCAACCTTCAGATAGTCAGATCAGCATCCTTTAATAGCCTCCCTGTGCAGCTAACATACCTGTTTCAACCAAGAATTAATGACCAAAGGACAGTATATACACAATGGAAAAGAATACTTTATTAACTAAATATATAAGATATATATATGTACCTGAATACTGATGTCAGCTAACAGTTATCACATCACCAGAACACCGAGCACTTTAATGTACAAGCCTTACAAACAGTCCTTACCACATCCCCTCAAACATCATGCTGGGAAGTCTTGTATTTCAGCTGAAGACAGGAGCCTCAGTGTTCAGGAAAAGCTCCGGGCAACGCATCCATTCCACAGGTGAGACTTCTGGCTTAGCAGAAAAAAATCCCTTCCCTAAATACCACAGCAAAAACAAGTTTGCTTGTCATCCTTATTCCTGGTGTTGAGAACAGACAGAACAGTAAGACATGATCCAAACAACAGAACACTGGCCACGTGCC
Organism: Rhinatrema bivittatum; assembly: GCF_901001135.1. Lineage (NCBI taxonomy): Eukaryota > Metazoa > Chordata > Amphibia > Gymnophiona > Rhinatrematidae > Rhinatrema > Rhinatrema bivittatum. The sequence continues at coordinate 426,081,425 of NC_042616.1, forward strand.
CAGCCATCTGGATCAACATCCTCTGCCCTGCCAGTCGTAAACAATCAGAAAGCTCACCTTTGGATTACAAAACTATATATTTTTTTCATGCTGTTACAATACCCAACATGAGAGACCAAGGTCCAAGGCCCTCACCATCTGAACATGAGCTTTGACTGCTTATGTAGGTGTTGCAGGGCCTAGCTGTGCATGGTAGCATGCAACTCCTGTGAGAAGTTTGGAATAGCCACGCATTGGACGTGTGCTTTTCAAAAGGCTTTAAGTGAAGGCCTGCTATGTCATCATTCCAGTGTTGGCACAGTCTCAGAAACTGATGAGGCAATGCTGATACTGTGTCTTTGCTGGCCCTTGTGAAACTATATGTTAGAGTTTGTAGGTTTGTGGGCCTCTGGGCCGACGGGAGTGATGGAACCACCCATGGGAGGAGCCCTGTGAGTCTCACCGTCAGGAGGCGAGGTCTCTGTAGATGTCATACACAGCTGTGGAATAGAGTCTTTATTAGAGAGAGAGAGAGAGATACTATCCGAGGAGCAGGCAGTGCAGGAGAAGATACAGAGTCTGTGTGATGGGGTATACCCAGAGGGAAAACCTCAGTAGTAGCAATCCGGTAATGGTCCACAGAGCGGGGTACACCGATGAGGTCTTCTTGTAGAGATGACTCGGTACTGGACTGCAGCGCAGGGTACACCGACGGGGTTCCTCACTTAGAGAAGGTATGGTAGTGGCCCGCAGTGCAGGGTACGTCGGTGAGGGTCCCCACAGATGATGGTACTGTAGAAGTCCACAAAGTAAGGTGCACATAGGAAGGTTCTTATGGAGGAGAACATGGTAGTGGCCCGCAGCGCAGGGTACACCGGAGAGTAGTGGTATCCGAAGCGTCAAGTTACTCACAGCAAGATGCGTTCCAGAAGTAGCCTCGGGGTACGGGGTACGAGGTAGAAGGAACGTCCAAGGCAGAAGGCCCTCCGAGGAGCGGATAGCCAGAGACAAGGAAGGGCCCCCGAGGAGCGGGTACCCAGAGGGATAGCCAGAGGACTGGTTCGCTCCTCGCCCCGAAGCCCTCTTCCAGCGCCTCCTAAAGAAAGTACCCCTGTGGGGATTTTTTATTGTTCTTTATAGAGTTAAAAAAAAAAGAGATGAAATTCTCGCCTTCAGTTTTTTTCTCTGCGGGGGTTTTTCTCTGAGGCTTGCCGTTTTAGACAGTGCTCGGCTGGGGGAGGAAAATTGGTTATTACCTGCTAATTTTCGTTCCTGTAATACCACATATCAGTCCAGAGGCCCGCCCAGACGTGGCTGCCGAATGATTGGCTGACCCTTAGGTGAGTTACGGTATTGAAGAAATTCTGAAGGAAGTACTCTTTATTCCAATACTAGCGGAGATGGGGTAGGGTTCCCAACCTTGGGGGAATCCAGCCTTTTTGTTTTCTTTTTTATGTTCGCCTTGTTCAGGGTGAATAGAGGTTTCAGTGGTTTTTTGCTTTGGGAACGACCAATACTGAGGAGCTGCAGATGGCACTAGAGTTATATAGGAACATAAAGTCAGTCCCAAACTTCAAAATTTGAACGAACAATTCTTTAATTCATTATATCGGGAACTCCATTGCTTAAAAGACGCAAAAGTTTATCAACATGGCGTCCCCCGACATGGACCCGTCGGGGGGGAACAGTAATTTCTGTCTTGAAATGCTGCCAAGACGCTAAGATTTAAAGCTTTGAATACCGCAGAGAAATTACTGTTCCCCCCCGACGTTTGGCGAAACACGGGTCCGTGTCGGGGGACGGCGTGTTGATAAACCTTTGCGTCTTTTAAGCAATGGAGTTGCCGATATAATGAATTAAAGAATTCGTTCAAATTTTGAAGTTTGGGACTGACTTTATGTTTCTGCATCTCCCTGGTGAATTGGATATTCTAGTTGGAGTGCAGCATTTGCTCCTCTGTGGTGCTTGTTGATTACTAGAGTTATATAGCCATGCCTCGAAGTTTTGTTCTCTGCCTCCATCTGCTGGTGGGAGTATATAACTCACTGGTGTGGACTGATCTGTAGTATTTCAGGAACGAAAATTAGCAGGTAATAACAAATTTTCCCTTCAGTTGCTAAGAGTGGTGACTTTCAAAATGTAACATTATTACTATCTGTATGTTTCCAGTATAAGGTGGTCCAAATTTGTTTTATTTCTTAAGTATCTTAATGTCAAATACTTAATTTCTTCAGGGTAAAGCATCTTTGAAAATTTTAAATTCTCATCTCGAGAATTTAACCATGTTAAAAAGGAATGTAATAACGAATCTGAAGATTTGTATAACAAAATCTGTCATTGATATATCCATATCCAGATAAATTCTGTTGAAACAATGCTAATTGATACAAAAAACATTTCTCAAGACAAGCCACATATAAGTTAGCAATATTGGAGGCCATCGTAACTCCCATTGCTGTGCCATGAGTTTGCAAATAAAATTGTTGATCAAGATAAAAATAATTTTGACAAACATTGATTCTCACTAGCTCAACAGTAAACAGTAGGCACTTTTTGTGGTCTAGGTCTCAAGGCTAAAGTATCTGTGATAATCTGCAGTGCTGCTTCTTGCGGAATGCTAATGTATAAGACTTCAGTGTCAAAGGTAACTAATATGACATCTGATGATAAGTCATGGAACTCCCCCAAATTCTAAGTATACGGGATAATTCTTGTAGATAAGATCTAGCTATGGAGATGAGGGATTTAAAAAAAAAAAAGATCCATGAACATAAAGGTCCAAGTAAGGAGTCTTTGGAGGATACAATGGAGCTACCGAGAGTTCCAATTGAGATTTATGTATTTTTGGAACAGTGTATAATATTGGAATTTTTGGATGTATAATCATCAAAAATTTTGCTTCCCTAGTAGTTATACAGTCCATGGACTCGGCCACTGTGACTAACACTGTAATTTGCCATTGTAAAGGAGTCGGATCATTTGCAAGTTTGCTGTAATGTAATTTGTTGCCTAAATGTCGCTGAATCTCCATGAATGTAAGACCTATGATTATATCGAAAATCTGGGCATAGAGTTGTCATATGTGCCGAGAGTGTTAATGGGTATGAAGGTCTTTGGTTTCAAGTTATTCTTTTTGTATATGGAAATATTGCAGATTGACTTGTAACATAGTCTGTTTTTATGGGTCAGATGTCTTCAGTGCAAGACTTAGGCCTTTTTTATCCCATGAATAGAATAATGTCCTCTTCCTTGAACTATAGATATATATTTATCCCCCATAGTTCTACTGAAGGCTCCTAAACACATATCTTCTCTTTCTTCAGATCCCAAGTTTGCTACTCCTTGTTAAATGTAACTTTTGCCTCCTGTTAATGTCCTCTTGTTAATTGGTTGTTTGTGTATGTTAACCCCCGGGTTCCATGTAAACCGATCTGATATGATCCATGTCATGAAGGTCGGTATATAAAAGAATTAAATAAATAATAAATGAATATGAAAATGAAACCTAAGCTAAGTACTATACATAAAATATATTGTCATAGTTATAATTTTTAGTTATAAAGCAAATAGCATAATGTGGTAGTTGGAGTTATTACTGTTGTTTATTTACAGATCACTGCTGAAATCTGGCAGCTATGGCAACAGAAGCAGTATTTGAACGGGTGCATTACCGGCATGACCTGCGCTGGTTTCTTCGTCTGAGCCTTCAGGGATCTCAGGGCTCTGAGATGGAAAGCGCTGGGGTGCTATGCCTAGCCTGTGTCATCGAAATGATGGAGGATGGCTCTGTCTCGGTAAATAGAATCTGACAACAGGGGAAAGAAGGAAAGCAGGATGGCCCTTGCACAGGTGGTAGAAAATGTGAACTAGAGAGTTTAAAAAATTTTTTTCACTCTTCCATATTTTTCTGCATTACAGTGGACTAACCTAAAACAATTATGATATGGTGGTTTGATGCCTTGGCATTACTGCCTTTTAGATTTAAAATTGTTCTAATTCAACCACTTTCCATTCATAACTGAGGCCATCCGCAGACCTCTGCCAATGCATGATCATTTGCTGATGAAAAGCTGTGCTTCTGTAGTTGCTGCTGATCTATCATGGCAGGGTCTGCTGAAGTTGAGCTAACCAAAAGCCTTCATTGGAGATAGTGCAGTGAGACTGAGAAGATATATTACCTGAACTTGTCAGACAGCAGCCTAAGTGATCATCCATGACATCAACTTTAAAACAGGGTGTGCGTGCCATGCACCACCAACTGTGTGCACATCTAGAAGAGTGGCGATAGAAAAAACAAAAGGCCTGTGATGCCGCCAGTGGACCCATCCCGCTGGCGCCCAAGAAGAGGAAGAGATCCATGAGGCCGCTGGCGGACTCCATCTTGCCAGCGGCTGAGAAAAAGAAGAGGACCGTGAGGCCGCTGATGGACACCAACCTGCCGGTGACCGAGAAAAGGAATGTGAGGTCATCAGCAGACCCCATCCTGCTGGTGGCCAAGAAGAGGCCGCCATTGGCCGAAAAGAGGAAGAAGCCCTTTCTCTCACTTCTCTAAGTGTGCCAATCTTCAAACCACATGCAGCCAATGCTCTATGATGAAACAAATCGGGGGCCCCCCAAATGAAACAAATCTTATTTGTTCGTTTCATTTTAAACTAATGATTTGGGCCTAGGTCTAGGCCTGAAGCCAGGGCCTCGCCGAGGGCATAGGCCGTGGCCCAAAGCAGGGGCTGTGGCCTATGCCCCACCTCGGCACCGGTGCCTCTGCCTAGGCCTGAAGTTGTGGCCTCACATAGGGCATAGACTGAGGCCCAAAGCAAGGGCCATGACCTAGACCCCAGTGCGACGCTGAGATCTCGACAGAGGCACAGGTCGATGCCGGGGCCTCGGCTGAGACACCCAAAAATTAAACAACAACATCACAGGCCCGATGCCTCAACCCAACCTGGAGACCGAGTCCCAACGCCGTGACCTCAGACCGACTCAGGCCTGACGCCGCAACCCGACCCGCAGGTAAGGTCCCAGGGCAGACCCAGGCCTGAACACAAGCCTGATGCTGCAACCAGAACTGGAAGCTGGGTCTTGAGGCCAGGTCTTCGGCCTGGACCCAGACCCAACGCCGCGAATCGGCCCGGAGCTGGGTCCCAATGTTGGGGCCTTGGCCCAGACCAAGGCCTGATGCCGCAACCTGACCTAGAGACTGGGTCCTGAGGCCAGGGCCTCAGCCTGGAACCGAGCCAACGCTGTGGACCCAGCCCAGAGGTTGGGTCCCAACGCTGGGGCCTTGGCCCAGACCAGGTCTGATGTTGCAACCCGACTCAGAGGCCGGTCCTGAGGCCAGGACCTCAGCCCGATGGCACAACCCGACCCAGAGGTCAGGTCCCGATGCAGATACAGGCCTGGAGGCCGGGTCCCGATGCAGGGGCCTCAGGCTAGACCCAGGACTGACACTGTGACCCAACCCGGAGGCCGGGTCCCGACGCTAGGGCCTAAGCCTGACCCTGGGGTCTTGATCATGAGGCTGAGTCTCGATGCCTGGGCCTCATCCCACGGTCAGGCCCAGGCCTCCAAGCCCATTCTTCAGGCTCTTCTTTCTTCGGCACTTGCAAGCCAAATGATGCGGTCTGCTGGGGTCGAGCCAGAGTTAACTCTGCTGCATTCACCCCAGCAGATGGCACCATTTTGATGTACAGCAATGTTGCCAGCGTTGGAACCCGGCCTCTGGGTCAGGTTATGGCATCAGGCCTGGGTCTGGGCCTAGGCCCTGGTGTTGGACCTGGGTCCAGGCCAAGGCCCTGGCATCGGGACCTCGACTCTGGGTCAGGTTGTGGCATTGGGCCTGGGTCTGGGTCTAGGCCGGGGCCCCGGTATCAGGCCCTGGCATATATACACTTGTATGAACAATTGTTTGCAAAACACTTTTAAAACAAAAAAAAACAAAAAATAAGGGAACATTTGTTTGTATGTGCACGTGGAACTCCAGGTATGACCTTACTGCGCATACTCGCACTGTGGGAAAATCCCCAGCTGCAGCCTTACCGCAAGTCTCTGCAGCCTATCCTTTTCTGATATACAGGAACAGCAGTGCGGGAGCCCAGAAGCATGTCTACCGCCCAAACTAATGGCATCGTCAGTTTGCCACCCCGCTCCACACCCCAGAGATCGATCGGAAGAGTGAGGGTTGGATCAGTGCTGGTGGAGGAGAAAACAGCCTGCTAAGGAAGGGAAAGTCCCCTTTATTCTTTTTTTTTTACCTGATCTCAGACCTCTACCGGCTGAAATCATGACCTGACCGGTGACTACGGGGGAAGAGGGCACAAGCTTTCACAGAGCTTTTTTTTAGCTTAAACCTATTTCTTCTTTCTTTTCTTTTTTTTTTTTTTAAATAGGCAATCCCCACTACGGAGATGCATGTCCACCATCTGCTGGAGACGGAAAATACTGGCAAGTTGATGTCAGAGCAGGGCTATATATCGGTGATATCAGTGAGTCAGTTGTTTCTGTCTCCATCTGTTGGTAGCAATGCATAACCCACCGGTGTGGATTGGCCTGCCTGAGAGCAGAGGAATAAAACATTTTTGAAAGAGGACTCTTATATACTTAATAAAGACTATTTGTTCTGATCTTGTTTTGTGCCCACAATTTTGTATTGTACTACTGGGCACAAATATGGCAATACTTGGATGGAGTGATGTTTTGAGTTTTAACAATCAGGGAATGATTACTTTATTGTCTGAACCTTGTTTTTTTTTAACAAAAACTACTGTGGAGTTTACTCATATTGATTGGTCCAACATTATGCAATCGCAGAAAAGATTGATACAGACAGAATTACATGTGGCCACTATCACTGAATACTTTCGACAGATGCATTCCTTGTGGTCTCCAAATTTTTAAATAGCCTCGGTTGTGTGTTGAAGTCTCTAAATTTGTTGGAATGCTGTTTTATGGTTTAATTGCATTCCATAACATAAAAAAGATTACAAACAATGAAGTCAATGAAAATTCCCCTATTTTCTCACTTCAATAGTCAATAAATTTAAAAAATAACATGTCAAACCAAAAGAAAACAAAATGGATAAGGCTAAGAGACAGAACTTATGAGATTCTTGTAAGAGAGAAAAAGCTGATGCATACTGATTCTATTCAAAAGTAGGCAAGTCATTGCTCCTTCATCATTTTTTAACATTCTTCTGGTAAAACTTTTATGATTATCATGTGATTTTTTTCACTTGGAGGAATTCATTCATACAGTTATGTACTTTAATCCTGATTGATAAACTTTAAACATGTGACTTCATTCACCATTTTGAGCTTCTTTCCGGCTTTGATTGGTTTTCACAGGTCATGTGACTTTAAACCTACTGGTCTTCTGCTAGGTTAGTATGTTTTGCCACGAGTTTTACGTCTGAGAAAAAGGCTTTCAGATATCATGTAGGTTTTTTAAAAGGAGTTCTATGAACTTTAAGCAATGATTTCACTATATGTAATTTTTTTCCCTTCTTTGGATGTTGCATATGTGAATCTAACTCTATATTAGAAGTGTTTTTTTAGGTGCGTTATGATTATAACTCTTCCTCTATATACACCCAATTACCATAAATAGGGTGGTTAGGAGTTGTATGACCATTTCTCACAGGACAAGCAGGATGGTAGTCCTCACATATAGGTGACATCACAGGCTGGAGCCCAATCACGGAACACTTTTGTCAAAGTTTCCAGAACTTTGACTGGCCCCTACTGGGCATGCCCAGCATGGCACTAAACCTGCAGCCAGCACGGGTCCCCCTTCAGTCTTCTTTTTTCCGTGCAGCAGTAGCCTTGCGGTAAAGGAGCTCTGCAGAGATTCCTGACAGGAATTTTCCTCACGGAATTGCTAAAAGTTAATTTGCCCCACAGGGGTCCCTCCTTTAACTTTTTTCAGACCGCGGTATTCCGGTAAGTTTTTACCCGTTTTCCGTCGATTACTGTCGAGTTTGGCCCTCGCGGCCTACTGGCCGTCGACCGTACCGTGGCTCGATTTTTTCCATGGACATGGTGTCAGGGTTCCGTCGGTGCCCAGACTGTAATCGCACCATGTCCATCACAGATCCCCATAAAGTCTGTGTTATGTGTCTAGGACGCGAGCACGATGTCTTGACCTGCACCAAATGTCCCCTGATGACACCAAAAGGTCGCAAGGCCAGAATGGAGAAGATGGAACTTCTCTTCCGTGCTCAAACCTTGACTCCGTCCATTGCATCGACGTCGTCGGAACCAGCACCGTCAACTTCGCGCCAGCATCGACCACCGACTGGTGATCGTCCGGCATCGACGACATCTCGGCCTTCGACTCCTCTATTCCCCGTCAAGACCGAGGGGATCGTAGAGACAAACATCGCCATCGACACCGTACGTCTCAGACCATCGAGGGAGCGAAATCATCGACCTCGCCATCGTCTGAGCCGCCATCGAAGAAACCCCGTCCAGAAAAGGCACCGACCTTTTCGGCGACAGGATCACCGAGGCAACCCTCACCCAACAGGGGATCGGGAGCCGCGACTCCGCCTTTAAAGGTGGTCCCTCCCGCTATGCCTCTGCCTCCTTCTTCTGTTCCAGAGCCGGGGCTGCTTGCTCCAGGTCTCCGAGAAGAACTGGACCGAATGGTTCAAGAGGCCATCGACAAGGCGATGCAACGACTCCAGGTTCCTCCGGCACCGATACCGGTACCGATTGCGGAACCATCCACCGACCCGATTCCGGCAGCATTAGCACCGCTGCTCTCCAGGATGGAAGCGTTCAATGCCTCTTTTCCACCGATGGACCCTGGATCTCCGATGGCTCCAGTGCCCTCCCCGCTTACCTTGTCATCGGGAGGAGAAACACCGTTCCGCATCCCTCCATCAGGAGTTCTGCCTCAGCCATCGATGCCGATACGTCCCTCACCACCGATCCAACCATCGGTGCCGATACGTCTGTCGGCACCACCGAGCCATCCATCGATGCCCTCGATGCCTGGGCCGGTGCCTTCGATGCCTTCATCAATGCCTCTGATAATTCCTCCAATTCCTTCGGAGCCTAGACCAGGACCTGCAGGTATCCAACTACCCTGTCCCCCTCTAGTTCCTAGAGGGACAGGTGCTGATCCCTACGACACCTGGACTGATGATTCCTCCCCAGACACCGATCATTTACCTTCACCACCTTCACCCACTGAAAGTAGGAAGCGTTCTCCTCCAGAGGACCTCTCCTTTATAAATTTTGTGAAGGAAATGTCTAAATTAGTTCCCTTCCAATTGCAGACTGAACAGGATGACAGACACCAGGTGATGGAGTTGCTCCAATTCTTGGATGCTCCCAAGGAAATAATCTCCATCCCTATCCACCAGGTTCTTCTGGATCTCCTCAAGAAGAACTGGGAACATCTTGGCTCCATTGCTCCAGTGCATAGAAAAGCTGACACAACCTATTTGGTGCAGTCAGCTCCAGGCTTTCCGAAAACTCAATTGGATCACCAATCTGTAGTTGTTGAATCTGCACAAAAAAGAGCAAAAAGATCAAAGCCTCACACTTCTTTTCCCCCTGGTAAGGAACAGAAGTTTCTAGATGCCATTGGCCACCGAGTATTCCAAGGCTCAATGCTCATCTCCCGGATTGCAGCTTATCAGCTCTATATGATCCAATATAATAGGGTCATTTTTAAGCAGATACAAGATTTGACAGATACCCTGCCTCAACAATTCCAAGATCAGCTTCAAACCCTAGTAAATAAGGGTTTTGAAGCAGGCAAGCATGAGATCAGGTCATCCTGTGATATCTTTGATACTGCTACCAGAGTATCTGCAGCAGCTATTTCGGCAAGGAGATGGGCCTGTCTCAAGTCTTCCGACCTTCGCCCTGAGGTACAAGATTGGTTATCTGACCTACCCTGTGTAGGAGATAACCTATTTGGAGAACAAATTCAATGGACAGTGGCGGAACTTAAGGACCATCATGAGACTCTCAGACAGCTTTCTCTGATACCTTCTGACTACTCTTCAAAACAGCCCTTCCGAAAGGATTCTAAAAAGTTATCTTCTGGCCAAAGAAGTCCTACCCGCCACCAACCAGATCCCGTGCCACGAGACTTTTTCAAAAAGCCCAGTCTCGTCAGACACGGAAACAAAAGCCGCAAGCAGCTCCTCAACCAGGTCCTGCTTCAGGTTTTTTAATTCAACCTAGAGAGCAGCAGCCAACCACCATTGCCTCACATACCAGTGGGAGGCCGACTGTGCCATTTCAACAACATATGGCACTCAATTACCTCAGACCAATGGGTACTGTCGATAATTGTCCAGGGTTACCATCTGAACTTTCTCTCCGTGCCACCAGACTCCCCACCTCTGCCGACGTGGAGAACATCCGATCACTCCACCCTTCTGGATCAGGAGGCCTCCCTCTTTCTCCAATCCAAGGCAATAGAACCCGTACCCTACTCTCAGCACGGCCTAGGGTTCTATTCCTGATACTTTCTGATCCCCAAAAAATCGGAGGCATTTGTCCTATTCTGGACCTACGGGCCCTCAACAAGTACCTCCAGCGGGAGAAATTCAAGATGGTAACCTTAGGCTCGCATCTTCCTCTCCTACAAAGAGGAGACTGGCTCTGCTCTCTAGACCTCCAGGACGCATACACTCATATTGCGATAACTCCATCTCATCGCAAATACCTAAGGTTTCTCGTAGGTCCAAAGCACTATCAATACCGAGTGCTTCCATTTGGCCTAGCCTCTGCGCCACGAGTCTTCACGAAATGCCTCGTAGTGGTTGCAGCTTTCCTAAGAACTCAGGGTGTTCACGTCTACCCCTATCTAGATGATTGGTTAGTCAGGGCTCCCACTCAGCAAGCTGCTCTGTCGTCCCTCAATCTAACCTTACACACTCTAATTTCACTAGGATTTCTCGTCAACTACGACAAATCCTCTTTAGTCCCCCTTGTCGTTCATTGGGGCAGACTTGGACACCTTGCAGGCAAAGGCTTTTCTACCTCAACAGCAAGCACTCACTCTCTTGTCTCTTGCACACCAGCTGCAGTCTCAACAATCCGTGACTGCACGTCATTTTCTCATCCTCCTGGGACACATGGCATTCTCAGTGCAAGTCACACCAATAGCACGATTGGCCATGAGAGTCATGCAATAGACTCTACGATCACATTGGACTCAAAGCGTTCAGTCCCTGTCGACCATGGTCCACGTAACCATCTCACTCCGTCAGTCTCTTGCCTGGTGGAGACATCAGAACAATCTCCTCCAAAGCTTGCCCTTTCAGGCTCCAGACCCTCAAATAACTCTCACCATCGATGCTTCCAACCTCGGCTGGGGAGCCCATGTGGCCAATCTGCAGACACAAGGATCTTGGTCTCCAGAGGAAGCGAAACACCAAATAAATTTCCTGAAGCTTCGAGCAATCAGATATGCTCTCAGGGCATTTCAGGATTGCCTCTCAAATCAAGTTGTCCTGATCCAGACGAACAGCCAGGTGGCCATGTGGTACATCAACAAACAGGGAGGCATGGGCTCCTTCCTTCTGTGTCAGGAAGCTGTAGAGATATGGGCGGAAGCTCTCTCCCATTCGATGTACCTCAGGGCCACCTGGTTGCCGGGAGTGGACAATGTGTTGGCAGACAAGCTGAGTCGCATCTTTCAACCGCACGAGTGGTCTCTCAACCCCTCAGTAGCGAACTCCATCTTCCAACAATGGGGATATCCTCAGATAGACCTCTTTGCATCTCCTCAAAACCACAAAGTAGAGAACATCTGCTCTCTCATTCGCAGCAGACACTCTCAGCCCAGAGACACATTCTCCCTCTCGTGGGCAACCGGTCTACTTTATGTATTCCCTCCACTTCCTCTTCTCTCGAAGACTCTCATGAAGTTACGTCAGGACAAGGGAATCATGATCCTGATAGCACCTCACTGGCCACTCCAAGTGTGGTTTCCAATACTGCAGGATCTCTCCATTCGCAGGCGCATTCCCTTAGGAAAGGACCCCTTCTGATCACTCAAAACGACGGGTGCCTCCACCATCCCAATCTTCAAGCCTTGTCCCTGACGGCATGGACATTGAAAGGTTAATCCTACAGCCACTTAACCTTTCTGAACCAGTTTCCCGTGTCTTGATTGCTTCACAGAAGCCTTCCACAAGAAAAGCTTACTCTTACAAATGGAAAAGGTTCATATCATGGTGCTCTTCTCAGTCCCTTGATCCCTTTTCCTGTCCAATCACGAAGTTTTTGGACTATCTCTGGCATTTATCAGAGTCAGGTCTAAAGACTTCTTCCATCAGAATGCATGTCAGTGTGGTAGCCGCCTTCCATAAAGGTGTTGGGGATGTTCCTATATCAGTACAACCCCTTGGAACACGTTTTTTGAAGGGCTTGCTTCACCTCAAGCCTCCACTACGTCCTCCGGCCCCTTCTTGGGACGTTAACCTGGTTTTGGGTCAGTTTATGAAACAACCATTCAAGCCTCTTCACTCTTGTGAACTTCAATATTTCATATGGAAAGTGATTTTCCTTTTGGCAATCACTTCAGCTCACAGAGTTAGTGAATTACAGGGCCTAGTTACCTATCTGCCTTACGCTAAACTTCTGCAGGACCGGGCAGTACTCCGCACTCACCTTAAATTCTTACCCAAGGTAGTTTCAGATTTTCATCTAAATCAATCCATCATACTACCTACCTTTTTTCCCAGGCCCCAGTCCAATCCAGGAGAGGAGGCTCTGCATACCCTTGACTGTAAACGGGTTCTAGCATTCTACCCAGACCGTACTGCTGCCCACAGGGAAAGCACTCAATTTATTTATTTATTTATTTAAAATCTTTTCTATACCGCCCTTAAGAAGGATCCGTCACAACGGTTTACAATAGGGCACATAAAATAAGTGCCATAATGGTTCGGTACATAGTTTTCTAAATGATATAATTGGTTTGTGATACAATACTGTCCAGGATTTATCAGTTTAAAAACAATTCTAACTTTATAAGTGTCACTTTATCTTCTGGTGATGGATGAGAAGGTAAAGTAAAAACAGAGATAAAAATACGGCTACACACATTATTTGTTCGTACCTCTCACTTCGCCTGCCTCACTGTTTCCCCTTCTATATTTGATAGGCTTGCTTGAATAGCCAGGTTTGTCTCTTTCCATTCTAATAAATTAGGACAGCCTGTGGGTAAGCAGACTCTCTCATCCTGGTTGGTGGACTGCATATTCTTTTGCTATCAGCAAGCGGGCATTCCATTTCAAGACCGTGTTAAGCACACTCTGTGAGGGTCATGGCGACTTCAGTAGCACACCTACGATCGGTGCCTCTTCCTGACATCTGCAGGGCTGCCACCTGGAGTTCTCTCCGCACCTTTGCAGCCCACTATTGCTTGGACAAAGCCGGAAGACCAAGATTCCATCTTCGACCAGTCTGTCCTTCATAACCTGTTTACAACGTGACGTACCAACACCTTTCCGCCTGCCTGGTGGGGTTCAGGATGCCCTCTACCAAATTCCACCCCAGTTGTTGTTCCTGTTGCACGCCTTTGGGTACATTTGGTGCATGCTCGGACATCCTCAGCTCAGTACTCACCCATATGTGAGGACTACCATCCTGCTTGTCCTGTGAGAAAGCAAATGTTGCTTACCTGTAACAGGTGTTCTCACAGGACAGCAGGATGTTAGTACTCACGAAACCCGCCTGCCGCCCCGCGGTGTTGGGTTCATAACTTTTTATTATTTTATTTTTCGGCACTGCCTGTAGTTTTTAAATAAGACTGAAGGGGGACCCCTGCTGGCTGCAGGGTTAGTGCCATGCTGGGCATGCCCAGTAGGGGCCAGTCAAAGTTCTGGAAACTTTGACAAAAGTGTTCCGTGATTGGGTTCCATCCTGTGATGTCACCCATTTGTGAGGACTAACATCCTGCTGTCCTATGAGAACATCTGTTACAGGTAAGCAACATTTTTTTTCATTTCTTATGAGAATAATAATGGTTTATCATTCAGTTTGAAGTTGTTATTCTAAAAGGTTTTTGAAAAAGCATATTATAGGACCTTTATGTATTTAATAATACTTTCCTAATGAGACATTAACAAAGATGTTACTGCTCTACTTTTAAGAAGTTAAAGAGAATGTTTTTACTTTTGCATTGTTTTCCTTCTTGAGGTTGTGCGCAAGAAGCACATGCTGTCCTGCTTCCATAATGCTATGCTTCGGTACACAGCCACTGTCACTGCGCTGCTGCTGCAGGATGGAAGAATCTGTGCTCATTTCATTGGGACTTTGATAGGTAAGAAAATGTGCTGGTCTCCAGCAAACTGGGCTACTGGTCTCAGTACCACTGCTGTTTTTTCTTGACAGAGTGGAAGACAGTTAGCTTTGTATATGAGATATAGCAGTGTTTCCTTATATTATTGCCTGCCAGTGATGCAGGGGTCTGTTCAGATTCCTGCAGTTCCACATATATGGCCACAAAGAGGCTGTGGGGGACAGATGAGATGGTAGCAGACAGTCCTGCTTTCTCATTTCTTGGCCCTGCAGTATTCTTGGTGTTTCCGAAGAGAAGGGGAAGGCCAACAGTACTATGGTCCTGGAACTGAGGCATCTGGCAGTTCAGAGTAATGGTTCTGTTGCAGTCTTAACCTGCTGAAGAACTTAACCTTGCGTTCGATTCATGTTGGTCCTGAGCAGAGATCCTATAATGCTTATAGACAAAGCAGCAGTCCTTATTCTATGTCCCTTTTATTTTCAGCAAACCAAGACTCTGTCAGTACATTGCTGGACCAAATAGCTCTTTATGTTTCAGTGAAAAAAAATATGATTGTTGAGTTTAGGGAATAAGTAATAGAAAAGAGTAAGAGATGCTCTGGATTTATTTTTAATTTTTTGCAGAAATTCTTCCTGCTTTGACAAAGGTCATCAGATCATTGTCTCCCCAATGGGATTGGGTGGCAGGGCGTTAACCCCCATGTTATACAGATTTTCAGTGTCAACAGAAAATACTCTTTTTTAGCAATATTTTATATAGTTTAAATCTGTGACTTTTTTTTTAAAGAAAGACTAGC
The DNA here is from genome assembly GCF_901001135.1 of Rhinatrema bivittatum. Taxonomy (NCBI): domain Eukaryota; kingdom Metazoa; phylum Chordata; class Amphibia; order Gymnophiona; family Rhinatrematidae; genus Rhinatrema; species Rhinatrema bivittatum. Next base: position 426,096,472 of record NC_042616.1, read on the forward strand.
ACTTTTCCCGTCGATAGCAGGGCTGAATTAGCCATGCTGTCATGGGAACTGTCCATCATGCCCGGGAGGCGGAGCTTCAGTAGTGATGTCAGAGCTTTGCTCTGAGGCTGCGCGTGGTTTCCCGTGCTGGAAAACGACTCTCCTCAGTCTGTTTTTCCGCGCGCGGGATCGCACGCGGAGCCTCAGACCTCCTCAGTTCAATCGTAAAAAGTACAAAAAACAGTGAAAACATGGCGGACTGTGGCCGGAAAGAAGGACCCTGGCCATCCGGATTTAAACCCTGTAAGTGTGGGAAGGTGATGTCTATCACCGACAGCCATGATTGCTGCTATCGGTGTCTGGGCCCAGATCACCCGATGCAGTCGTGCCTTGCCTGCAGACAGATGTCCCCAAGAGCCAGGAGGCAAAGAACCAAAAAGATGGAGGCCTTAAAACTAGGCCGGGGGGGTTCGTACGCGCCCCTTTCAAGGCACGATCCTCTCTGGGTCCGACTGCGCCGACACCCCCACCGAAGCGTCGAGCGGCATCAGTTGAACCTGCGACTGCGCGATTGGACCGCGAGCAGAGGAAGTGATGCAAGGCCGAAGAGCGTCTAGGACGCGACCCGAGCCGCCTGCACCATTGCTCCCAGGACGCGCCGATGGCGTCCGGCCTCGAACCCTTCAAAGCCCAGAAGCGCTGTCCGTCGTGGAGCCACGCGACGCCGGGAACACGGACGGCTGCCCCGATCGAGGCGATGCTCCGCGTAGGCACAACACGACGCCAGAAGCGACGCAAATGAGGATGGCGCACGATGCGGTACCGAAGACAAAGAAAACAGTCGACTCCAAACTGCACTATAGAGCTGGTGCGCCGAAGATGACACATGCGCCGATGGCGCAGGCGGCGCATGCTTCAATGGCGCATACGAGGCGTACGGAGCAGGTGCAGACGAAACAACACAGATTGACGCATTCGAAGCAGTCAAGCACGGGAGTGAACTGGCAGTCTGTAGGTTCCTCTTCCCTTACCACGACGTTACACAGAGATGAGACACCTTCACTGACGCCCACCGGGGCACCAGGAGGGCTGCACAGGCAGACAACGCCGTTCCAAGCACCACCAGCGGCAGACAAGTCATATTCTCGTCCTAGCAAATGGAGTCACACTAGGGAGATGGGGATTCATCTTTTCTCGATGGCTTTTTCAGTTTCTGAAGGGGAAGGAGCCCAGACCTTGTCATTGGCTTCATGTCACCGATCTGACCACAGCTCTCTGCAAGAGCCACTGGCCAAGAAACGTAGATTACCGACGGAGACTCGTACTCCTCGTTCTTCAGGTGACCGACGAGATGCGGATATCCTCTTAGCAGCGGTACCGGTGAGATCACCAGCCCAAACTCAGAAACCAGCCATGCCTCCACAGACAAAGGATACGTTCGCTGTCTGGATTCTTTGAGGTCATGAAAACGTCGTTCCACATGCCAACCTCTCCTCCAACTAGTGGAGCGGATTCCTCTCAACCCTCGGTACACTCTTCTCCGACGGAACCAGGCTCGCCGCCGCCTGCCACACTACCACCAGCCCCAACTCCGTTGGAAGCTCCTCAGCAGGAACCACCTCTTCCTGTCTTCCAGAGTTCCATGATACTTCCCCAGACTCATCCACAGGGTATCCATCCGACCCGGCGGAGGGTCCGGCAGAGCCTTATACTCCACCGGAGGATCTGACATATCCGAAATTTTTGGAAAAGATGGGAAAGATCCTTAACCTTTCCATTCAAAAGGTTCCGGATCCGAGATCAGATGCACTGGATATTTTAAGAATCTTTGATCTGCCAGCTGAACCTACAGCCTTACCACCACATACCGTCTTAGACTCAGTCCTAGAGAAATCTTGGGACACCCCTTTCACCTTACCACCGGTTGTTGAGAAATGGCCTCGAAAGGCCTTGCATACTGTTACGTTCTGGTGGTTTTCGTGTGCCCAAGGGCCTCAGCCTGACCCCGGCCGTCCAGGGCCAAACCAAGGGTTGACGGTGGCTCTGCATGGCTGATCACTCTACCCTCTGCCAGGCCGGCAAGCTCCCATGGCCAAACATTCGAAGATGTTGGAAGGTGAATGGTCCTCCGACCATTCCGGGCCCTTTCGGACCTGCTGCGAGCAGCATGGAGCAGCAGGCCTGGTCTGAGGTTGAGGGCAGACGGGCCTTGACATGAAGACACTGGAGTTGATGCAACGGCATCACATGGCATGAAGACACTTGGCAGAAGACATGACACCAGGGCTGTGGATACGTGACACCAGGATCTATGCGGATGGCATCGCAGACGAGACACTTGGGATTGATGCGGACGGATTCGCAGACGAAGACAATGGCTGGGTTGATGCAGACGGCATCCGAGGCAAGACACATGGCAGTCGAAGACACATGGCATCACAAGGCAACACAGGGCATGGACATTGGCACTGTCTCTCAGGGCGCCCTACTCAGGCCACCCGTGGGACTGAGTCGCAGACCACCCTGTCCGTTACGCGCCCTACACAGCCCCAAGGCTGGTCACGGACCACGACGGGAGCGGGACAGCGCAGGAACACACATCAGGATTCACGGCTCAGGAGCACAGGACAACCATCCACCGGCAGCCTAGTCCACCCAGGAACTACATCTGGGGGACCCCCGGCCTACCAGACCAGAAGGCTCCAGAGCAAGGACGAGGCAGAGTGAAGGGAAGGACGTCAGGAAGGCAGGAACACCAGGATGAAGGCTGAAGACACCTGGACATGGACCTCAGGCGAAGACATGGAACAAGGAACGAGACATCAAGATGAGGAGCTCCACGAGAAGACCTTACATGGACCCTGGCAGGCGGGAGCCTCCAGGGTGAAGACCAACGACGATGCAAGGCAAGGAGTGAACAATGGAGCAGCCCTTTATAGGGCTGAAACAGGAAATAGTCTCTAGGTGGGGGCCCAGACACTTCCTGTGTCTGGCCCTTTAAATAGAAAGAGAAGACGCGGCTGCGCACCTAGTGAGCAGGAGCAGGGCTGTGCAGGACTGTGGACAGCGGCCTGCACAGCGTCTGCACGTCGGCAACGTCAGAGAGGCAGAGGAGAGCCTGGAAGCAGGCTCCGACGAGTGCAGCGGCTCCAGCCGCTGCAGGAGGCCCCAAGGGCGGCTCCAGCCGCCAGGAAACACCGGGGCTTTTGCGGCCTCCAGCTACGAAGATGGCAAAGACATCGGGGGCACTCCCAGCCCCAAAGACAGCTGGAAAGTCCGTGGCTCCGGCCGCGGTGAAGAGCAGGAAAGAAGGGGGCGGCCTCCGGGCAGTAAGAGCAAGCGAGACCGCGGATCCAGCTGCGTACAAGGCCTGATGTCGGCGTCCTGCTGCATCGGGAGAGAAGCAGCGTGGTGAGTGTGCCTGCTCGCGGGGGGGGGGGGCGCGAGGAACCCCGCGGGCGGCGTTCATAACACCGGTGTCCCGGAAAATTGACTTGAAATACAAAATGCAAAAATCCCCGTATTATACTAATCCGCAACTACCACATGTGTCTCTGGTTGTGGAGTCCGCAATGGGGAAAGCGAAGAAGACAAAATTACACTCCGCGTCACCCCCAGGGAAGGATCTTCGCACCTTAGACGAATTTGCCAAATGAGCCTACCAAGCTTCCATGCTTGGTGCACGAATTAACCATCACCAGTTCTATTTGGTTCAGTACCTATTCGAATGCGTGCAACGCCTCAAGGACGACCATCAATCCTCCCATGAGGCCAACCCCTTACAGGACATGGAAGAGGCCATCAGGCATTTACTCCACACCATCTATGAAGGCTTCGAAACGGCCTCGAGGGTATCAGCCAGCGCGATTGCGGCGCACAGACTGGCGTGGCTCCAAGCCAGCTCAATACGTGAGGATGTCCACGAAAAATTGGCCAATATCCCCTGCCGGGGAGACAATCTATTCGGCGCAAAACTACAGGAAACAGTGGCTCAACTCAAACAACAGTCGGTCCCTGAGGCACTCCACTGTCCACTCCCTTCCACTGAGAAAATTGTCCATTTAATCCTACTCTCTGTTTCCTGTCTTTTAGCCAGTTTGCAATCTACGAAAGGACATCGCCACCTATCCCATGACTTTTTACTTTTCCTAGAAGCCTCTCATGAGGAACTTTGTCAAACGCCTTCTGAAAATTCAAGTATACTATATCTTAGGGATGTGAATCGTTTTTCAACGATTAAAATTATCGTCCGATAATGTTTATATCGTCTTAAATCGTTATAGAACACGATACAATAGAAATTCTAACGATTTATCGTTAAAAATCGTTAAATCGTGTTAGTGCGCACTAACTCGAGTTAGTGCGCACTAACTCCCCGTTAGTGCGCACTAACTCGATTTAGTGCGCACTAACTGAAAATGATACAAATAAACACTTTCCAGGTCACTGAAGGTCAGTTAGGAATGAATATGTGTTCCTATTGGCTGGCTGCCCTCTTATCTATTGATGTTACCAAGGTTACCACTGAGGTGATGGTTGGGGGGATGGGAAATGGAACTGGAAACTAACGAACACCAACAGAAAATGAAACAAAGTGTTCACACTTCCCAGGTCAGTAAAGGTCACTTAGGAATGAATATGTATGTATGTATTCCTATTGGCTGGCTGTGCTCTTATCTATTGATGTTACCAATATGGTTGGGGGGATGTGAAATGGAAACAGTTGGAAGCTTGACAAAAAAAGTAATGTAATGATCAGCACTCACGTGACTAGAACTTGTTTGTTTATTATTTTTGTTAGCAGGCACCTGAAATGCTAGTGCATGTTGAATTTGCCAATCACTGTGCATTTTAGAAAGGTGGTCCTGGCTGGAACTGTACACAGTTCAAATATATGTAATTGATTGTTGGTAAGTGTATTTTTTAAGTAGCCACACTGGCACCAGTATGTTTACTTTTCCTCCTACTTAACTCACTAGCTCAGCTTTGTAAGAAGGGCTTCTCTGCTTGTGTGTTGTTTTTGTTTGGTGTGAGGAGAGCAGAAACATCAGATCTTTATTCAATCTACTACAGTCATCTCTTACAGTGCCCTATCCCTATTAATACCAGGAGTGTTGTGATCTTCCTGCACACAGTGCCCTAACCCTGATACCAGTCTGAGACAGCTCCCTCCCTGCATTACTAGTGAGAGGCTGGCTTCACAGACAGGGGGGAGCTGCCTGACCCTCACTCCTGACTTCCCCCATGTCCCAGCTAGTGAATGGTGTGTGGGTGAGGGGGGGGGGGGGGGGGGGAGGATGGTGAAGTCTGAGACAGCTCCCTCCCTGCATTACTAGTGAGAGGCTGGCTTCACAGACAGGGGGGAGCTGCCTGACCCTCACTCCTGACTTCCCCCATGTCCCAGCTAGTGAATGGTGTGTGGGGGAGGGGGGGGGGGGAGGATGGTGAAGTCTGAGACAGCTCCCTCCCTGCATTACTAGTGAGAGGCTGGCTTCACAGACAGGGGGGAGCTGCCTGACCCTCACTCCTGACTTCCCCCATGTCCCAGCTAGTGAATGGTGTGTGGGTGAGGGGGGGGGGGAGGATGGTGAAGTCTGAGACAGCTCCCTCCCTGCATTACTAGTGAGAGGCTGGCTTCACAGACAGGGGGGAGCTGCCTGACCCTCACTCCTAACTTCCCCCATGTCCCAGCTAGTGAATGGTGTGTGGGTGAGGGGGGGGGGGGAGGATGGTGAAGTCTGAGACAGCTCCCTCCCTGCATTACTAGTGAGAGGCTGGCTTCACAGACAGGGGGGAGCTGCCTGACCCTCACTCCTGACTTCCCCCATGTCCCAGCTAGTGAATGGTGTGTGGGTGAGGGGGGGGGGGAGGATGGTGAAGTCTGAGACAGCTCCCTCCCTGCATTACTAGTGAGAGGCTGGCTTCACAGACAGGGGGAGCTGCCTGACCCTCACTCCTGACTTCCCCCATGTCCCAGCTAGTGAATGGTGTGTGGGGGAGGGGGGGGGGGGAGGATGGTGAAGTCTGAGACAGCTCCCTCCCTGCATTACTAGTGAGAGGCTGGCTTCACAGACAGGGGGGAGCTGCCTGACCCTCACTCCTGACTTCCCCCATGTCCCAGCTAGTGAATGGTGTGTGGGTGAGGGGGGGGGGGGAGGATGGTGAAGTCTGAGACAGCTCCCTCCCTGCATTACTAGTGAGAGGCTGGCTTCACAGACAGGGGGGAGCTGCCTGACCCTCACTCCTGACTTCCCCCATGTCCCAGCTAGTGAATGGTGTGTGGGTGAGGGGGGGGGGGTGGATGGTGAAGTCTGAGACAGCTCCCTCCCTGCATTACTAGTGAGAGGCTGGCTTCACAGACAGGGGGGAGCTGCCTGACCCTCACTCCTGACTTCCCCCATGTCCCAGCTAGTGAATGGTGTGTGGGTGAGGGGGGGGGGGGGAGGATGGTGAAGTCTGAGACAGCTCCCTCCCTGCATTACTAGTGAGAGGCTGGCTTCACAGACAGGGGGGAGCTGCCTGACCCTCACTCCTGACTTCCCCCATGTCCCAGCTAGTGAATGGTGTGTGGGTGAGGGGGGGGGGGGAGGATGGTGAAGTCTGAGACAGCTCCCTCCCTGCATTACTAGTGAGAGGCTGGCTTCACAGACAGGGGGGAGCTGCCTGACCCTCACTCCTGACTTCCCCCATGTCCCAGCTAGTGAATGGTGTGTGGGTGAGGGGGGGGGGGGAGGATGGTGAAGTCTGAGACAGCTCCCTCCCTGCATTACTAGTGAGAGGCTGGCTTCGCAGACAGGGGGGAGCTGCCTGACCCTCACTCCTGACTTCCCCCATGTCCCAGCTAGTGAATGGTGTGTGGGTGAGGGGGGGGGGGGGGGGAGGATGGTGAAGTCTGAGACAGCTCCCTCCCTGCATTACTAGTGAGAGGCTGGCTTCACAGACAGGGGGGAGCTGCCTGACCCTCACTCCTGACTTCCCCCATGTCCCAGCTAGTGAATGGTGTGTGGGTGAGGGGGGGGGGGGGAGGATGGTGAAGTCTGAGACAGCTCCCTCCCTGCATTACTAGTGAGAGGCTGGCTTCACAGACAGGGGGGAGCTGCCTGTCCCTCACTCCTGACTTCCCCCATGTCCCAGCTAGTGAATGGTGTGTGGGTGAGGGGGGGGGTGGATGGTGAAGTCTGAGACAGCTCCCTCCCTGCATTACTAGTGAGAGGCTGGCTTCACAGACAGGGGGGAGCTGCCTGACCCTCACTCCTGACTTCCCCCATGTCCCAGCTAGTGAATGGTGTGTGGGTAAGGGGGGGGGGGGAGGATGGTGAAGTCTGAGACAGCTCCCTCCCTGCATTACTAGTGAGAGGCTGGCTTCACAGACAGGGGGGAGCTGCCTGACCCTCACTCCTCCGGGGTATTGTGATCTTCCTGCACACAGTGCCCTATCCCTGATACCAGGGGTGTTGTGATCTTCCTGCATGCAGTGCCCTATCCCTATTAATACCAGGAGTGTTGTGATCTTCCTGCATGCAGTGCCCTATCCCTATTAATACCAGGAGTGTTGTGATCTTCCTGCATGCAGTGCCCTATCCCTGATATCGGGATGTGTGCAAGAAGATCACAACACCCCCGGCATCAGGAATAGGGCACTGTGTGCAGGAAGATCACAACACCCCCAGTATCAGGAATAGGGCACTGTGTGCAGGAAGATCACAACACCCCTGGTATTAGGGATAGGGCACTGTGTGCAGGAAGATCACAACACTCCTGGTATTAATAGGGATAGGGCACTGTGTGCAGGAAGATCACAATACCCCTGGTATCAGGGTTAGGGCACAAGTTCTAGTCACATTGACTGATCACATTACTTGTTTTGTCAAGCTACCAACTGTTTCCATTTCCCATCCCCCATATACTGTCAGTAGGAAACTTGGTAACATGAATAAATAAGAGGGCAGCCAATAGGAATACATATTCATTCCTAAACTGACCTTAACTGACCTGAAAAGTGTCAAATTGTATCATTTTCAGTTAGTGCGCACTAACTCCCAGTTAGTGCGCACTAACTCCCGTTAGTGCGCACTAACTCGAGTTAGTGCGCACTAATCGGAAAAAACGATTTTTAACGATTTTTTAACTAAAAAATCGTGCCTAAGATGATTTTCTTGCCCTGCCACACGATTTCTATCGTTAAGACGATATGGAAAACGATTCACATCCCTACTATATCTACCGGTTCACCTTTATCCACATGTTTATTAACTCCTTCAAAAAAGTGAAGCAGATTTGTGAGACAAGACTTGCCCTGGGTAAAGCCATGCTGACTTTGTTCCATTAAACCATGTCTTTCTATATGTTCTGTGATTTTGATGTTTAGAACATTTTCCACTATTTTTCCTGGCACTGAAGTCAGGCTAACCGGTCTGTAGTTTCCCGGATCGCCCCTGGAGGCGATCCTCCAGTCTTCAGGTACAATGGATGATTTTAATGATAGGTTACAAATTTTTACTAATAGGTCTGAAATTTCATTTTTCAGTTCCTTCAGAACTCTGGAGTGTATACCATTCGGTCCAGGTGATTTACTATTCTTGAGTTTATCAATCAGTCCTACCACATCTTCTAGGTTCACCGTGATTTGATTCAGTCCATCTGAATCATTACCCATGAAAACCTTCTCCATTACGGATAGATAGCAGAGCTTTACCCAAAGATATTAAATTATGCTGAGAAGTGTGGATATGCAAAGATGCATGCAACCATTCAATTTTTTCTCAGTTTATGGTTTTTTGTATTAACGTCAGGCATTTAAATTGGATTCTGAAATGAATTGGAAGTCAGTGAAGGTCTTTCAAAACAGGGGTGATGTGATCTTTTTTTCTGGAGTTAGTCAAAAGATGTGCCGCCGCGTTTTGCAAAAGTTGCAGAGGGCGAATCAAGGAAGCAGGAAGGCCTAGAAGAAAGGTGCTAAAGTAGTCAAGTTTGGATAATAAAAGAGCTTGCAAGACTGTACGAAAATCATTGCTATGTAGCAAGGGATGGCGGTAGGCAGGCCCGTGGTGTGGGAAGTGCAAGACAGGACGTGCAGGAGGTATTCCGGAGAAACAACCCGAGGGGCGGAGCTGCACAGCGAAGGAGGTACTGATGTGATGGCGTAGGCCAACCCGTGGAGCGGGGAAGCCCGAGTCAGGTCTCCAGATGATGACATGGACCAGCCCGAGGAACGGGAGGTACCGGCAGTGACCGGTGGTGGAATCAACGGTACTGCCCTGATGTGCGGGGAAGCACCAACAGTCCCAAGTGTGGACATAGGCACTACGCCAAGGAGCGGGGAAGTGCTGACAATCTCTGTATAGAACGTAAGCACTGCCCCGAAGAGTGGGGAAGCACTGGCAGTCTCTGAATAGAACGTAGGCACTGTCCCGAGGAGCGGAAAAGCACTGAGATAAAACTCCCAAGTGGTGAAGGCATTTCCCAGAGGCGGCCTCGAGGAGCGTGGAGCCAGCAAGATAGGACTTCAGGAGGGCACAGGGCCAGCCCGAGGAGCGGCATAAGCCAGGAGACCAAGTCCCTGTAGAGTGCGCACGCTGGCCCCGAGAAGCGGGTACCATGCAGGGTCTAGAATCCAAGAAGGTCCAGTAGCGTCACCACAGGATCACAGAGACAGGAGCTCAAAGAGAAGTAATGGAACTCGTTGCCAAGACGGCTAGCTGAGGGCGAAGGTGGAGCTTAAGAACCCTGATCCAATGACATCATCAATCAAGGACGCCCCCGAGGTTCCCACCGAAGAGGCTTCAAAAGAGGGACCGGTGGCGCGCATGCGCGCCTAGGAAAGCTCAGTGTTGGCATGGGTGGCGGCAGCGTCTCGACCGCCATGAGGAACCATGGGGAACGCAGCGGCGGAGACTAGCCCGTGCTGCGAGCAGACCCGGAGAGGGAAGCAGGACAGTGCAGGACGTAAGAAGACGTGGTCACAGCCGTCTGAGACCGACGGTCATAACAGCTGCATCTCAAAAAAGATATAGTTGTGATGGAGAAGGTACAGAGAAGGGTGACCAAAATGATAAAGGGGATGGAACAGCTCCCCTATGTGAGGAATGTTGTGCCTATCGGTCGCAGATGGCTGCGACCACTCTGCCTTACCTCTTTTCTTCCCTTTTCCTCCTCCTTGGGCAAAAGATGGCTGCCTCCGGTGCCGAGTGCTGAAACCCTCGGCGTCTCCAACTCAGCATGGGCATTCCAGTCCACCATACTCCTTCCTGTGGCCTCCTAGGGCGCATTCGCACGCATGTTGCCTACGCTCAAATACACGTCATGGCGGGAACCTCGGGGGCGTCCCCCCACATGACGTCGATACCTCCGGGTATTTAAAGCCTCCACTATGCTACCATCATTGAGTTAGCAAGGACTTCGGTTTAAGCTACTCTGACCGCTCTAAGCTGCATGCTTAGACGCCTTGCTACCCTCCGGGGATCTTGCTCCTTACGTAGCTCTAGGCACCCGCTCCTTGGGGGTCTCTTGCTTCCAACCACCCTTCGGGATTTCTACTAACTAGACAACCGCTCCTCAGGGATATCTCTCTCTCTCTATTTCAGGATCTTCTGGACTATCGGGTACTCGCTCGAGTGCCTACCAGTCTGTGGATCCTGCACCATGGACCTTCGGTCCCACCATCCTTATTACCAGGAAGATGCTGTACTATGTTCCTGTGAGTACCTCTACGATCCGGTGCTCCAACTCCACCCACCAGGCTCAGCCTTGCCTGCACTGCGGCCTCAGAGGGAACAGGCAGCGCGCGCTGGGCTCTACGCGCGCAGGTTGCACAAATGTGCACCCCCTTGTGCGCGCCGACCCCGGATTTTATAAGATACGCGCGGCTACGTGCGTATCTTATAAAATCCAGCGTACTTTTGTTCGCGCCTGGTGCGCGAACAAAAGTACGCGCGCGTATGTTTTTAAGATCTACTCCTATCCGAGAGAGTGCTTTATCATTGGCAGGTCCCAAAGTTTGGAATTCATTTCCACTAGACATCCAGTTAGAGTCAAATATACATTCATTAAAAAAAAAAAAATTGAAGACATTGTTGTTTGAACAGGCATTTATGCAGTCTGGTTAATCCCTTGTTTTACTCTCCCACTTGCTGAGTTATTTTATTGAGTTACTGTTTTAATTTTTTTAATTTATTTTTATTGTTTACTTTATATTATTTGGTTTACATTCATTGTTTTTATTGTTTTTTACTTTATTTAACAACTCCAAGGACAGTTTCTTAGTGAATTTAGATTTTTTCTTGTTTTTAGAGCAACTGTTTTTTAATAATTTAATTTGATAATGATGTGTGATCTTATTTTAGTTTTCAATATATGTATAAATGATCTGGAAAGGAATATGACGAGTGAGGTTATCAAATTTGCGGATGATACAAAATTATTAAGAGTAGTTAAATCACAAGCGGATTGTGATACATTACAGGAGGAACTTGCAAGACTGGAAGATTGGGCATCCAAATGGCAGATGAAACTAATGTGGACAAGTGCAAGGTGTTGCATATAGGGAAAAATAACCCTTCCTGTAGTTACACGATGTTAGGTTCCACATTAGGAGCTACCACCCAGGAAAAAGATCTAGGTATCATAGTGGATAATACTTTAAAATCGTCGGCTCAGTGTGCTGCAGCAGTCAAAAAAGCAAACAGAATGTTAGGAGTTATTAGGAAGGGAAAGGTTAATAAAACGGAAAATGTCTTAATGCCTCTATATCGCTACCATCAGCTCGATTTGCTCCACGCTTTGTCAGACCCTTCCCTATCCTCCGATAATTGGGTACACTCACTTATAGTCTGAAACTTCCTCCAGTGATGAAGATTCATAATGCGATCCATGTTTCGCTACTGAAATCGCTTGTTCTTAGCGAGTTTTCCACCAAGACATCTGAACCTATACCTACTGATGCAGAAATAGACATCGAGTACAAGGTTGATGCCATCCTTGATGTAAGAAAGAGAGGCAGCGTTTGGGAATACCTCCTGTCATGGGAGGGATATGGACCTGAAGAAAACTCTTGGGAACCTTTGGCTAATATCATGGACAAAGAGATGCTTCGTAAATTCCACCGATCGCATCCTCAAAAACCAAGACCAGGTAGGGGGTCTGGCGGGGGCCTTTTGAAGGGGGGTACTGTTGCGTCCATCGGTCTCAGACGGCTTTGACCTCTGTGCCACACCTTTCTTTCTGTTCTCCCCGCTACCGCCGCGACTTCATGCCGCTCTCTCCGGCGTCCCCGGAACGGCAATGGCAAGGCTATCTGCCATGTTTCTCCTGAGGGCCTCCTATGGTGCGCGCGCACACCACCCACATCTTTATCCACGTCATGGCGGGAACCTCGGGGGCATCCCCCTCGAGTGACGTCACGCCTTAGTTTGCTAACAGATCGAGTTAGCAAGGACTGGAATGCCTCCTGTCTAAGCTACTCTGCCACTTCCTTGCTGCCGCTGGAAGCTCTCTCTGCCCTTCGGGGTATTTCATCTAACCTGGGTACCCGCTCCTCAGGGGCCCTTTGCTTTCTTTCAGGTGCCTATCTGGGATACCAGGTACTCGCTCCTCGAGGGCCTGCTCTCCCTGCTTTGGTGCCTGCAATCCAACTACTTCTGCCTGCTGGGATCTCCAACATTACAGCTACCAACTGAGTGAGTAATCTAACCTTTGTCAGTCTGTCTCCTCTACAGCTCAGCACTAGGAGCCTGCATCCGGAACTCCCTATACTACCATGAGCTGCTAACATCCACCATTGTGAGATGGGTCTCCTCTGCCGAGGGTCCCTGGACTGCTTCTACTGGATCACCTCACTGCTGCCACCTCTGGTGGTATCATCCAGCTGTTTAATAATAGACAAAATCTTCTGTGTTTGCGTGTCTCAAGTCTAGCCTAGTATTGCGATTCCTCACGGGGCTCCTCCCCGTGGTAGTGGCCATCTCTGCAGTACCAAGAATCAACTCCAACACCTCAAAACCATTACAGAAGTTTGATTTGAAATTCAAGTTGCAGAAGTCTTCGGCCTATGGAGTGGTTCGGCTTCCCCATGCATCGTAGTGGTAGAGTCAGCAATTTTTAAGGTCGTGGATCCCTGGGCCAAGGGGGAGTTGGCACCATCTATGGGGAGGAGCCCCACAGGTTCCCACCGTCGGCTGGCGAGGCTGGAGAGCGACTGAGACCCAGAGGGGGCTTCACTTCCAGTCCTCGTTCCCCGCAAATTGAGCCCTTTGGTAGCGGGGCCGGCTGGACTTATGTGGGGTCTCAGGCAGGGGAGTTTCGTGGTCCTAGAAAAGTGAGGGTCATGGCAGGCAGCGTATCTCATGGTCCAAGGTCAGGCAAGGGTCAGGGCAGGCAGTGTTCCCTGTACGTACCAGGATCAGTCCAGGACACCTGGGTTGTGACTCCGCACCAGTAGATGGAGACAGACTAAAACTTGTGGGCGGAGCCATATATGCCCCTGTGCCAGTCACAGCCCCTCAGTCTTACTCTGTCTCCAGTAGATGGTGCAGGTGCGGTCACAGCTCCTTCCTGCCCTGGTTCTGGTATTCCTTCAGGGTTGGTTATATTTTTCTTGATTTTAGGCCAGTTTAGGATAAGGCGTTTTTATTTGGGTTCTTTTACTAAATTGTCCCTGACGTCCCGTCCGCCCTGCCTCCCAGGGGGGTTGAGAGGTCCTGAGGGGACTACCCTCCCCCGGTTGAGGCCGCTGCTAGGGTCGAGGACCCGGCTATTCCAAGTAGCAGCGTCAGGGGTGACACCGGGGAGCCCGGTTTCTCACCCCTGCTGGATTAGGGCTCCAGGACCTTGGTCAGCGACAGGCCTTTTTTGTGTAAAAAAAAAAAAAAAAGTGTTTTTTTATTGTGAGCCGGCTCTCTTGTTTCTTTGTGTCGCCGCTCTCGGGGGGGGCGCCGCTGACAGGGGGGAGGCCGTTCGCACTAATTTTATTTTGCTTACCTGCCGTTGCTCCCCGTCTTCGCGCCGTTTTCGCCGGCATGCCTCGCGGTTCGATTGCCGGGCCTGTGGCTCGGCGCGCGCGCGTCTCTCACGCGACGGCATTTGCGCGGCCTGCATCCCGGGCGATGAGGGGTCGTCCGGGGCGACTCGGGGGGCTCGGTCGCGACCTGCGCGAGCGCCGCTGAGCGGGGGGGGGCGCGATAGAGAAGCCCCAGGAGCTTTTTCCCGCTCAGGGCGGGTGCAGCGGCCATTTTGGCCACGGGCTGCGAAATGGCGCGGGAAACGGCAGGGCCTGCAGCCCTGCCCCCCGCGTTTTCTCCTCAGCGATTTGCGACGGAGAGGGGTCCCTTGGGGGACCCGGGGTTCCTGGGGAGTCCCGCTGAAGTTTCTTCCGATTCCGGTTCGTTTTCAGAGGACTTTGCGCTCTTGCTGCGCAAAGTCCTGAAATATAAGAAGAGCAAGCGCGGCCGGAGGGAATCCCGCAAGGCTCCACGGCTGAAGAAGTCCAAGAGGCCATCGGGGGTTGCGGAGGTGCCCCCGAGCGTGCCCCCGAGCGCTTCGAAGGCAAAACGGCCTCCGCTTGGCGTCCCACAGGAGGCAGACTCAGATTCCTCCACTGGTTCGGACACTGATTCCACTGAAGAGCCCCAAAAGGGGGCCGACGAGGTGGCAGCGGACGGATCCGCTCCGTCCTGCGCAGGAAAAGGATCACAGGCAGTGGAGGGAGACGATCCCAAGGTGGTCCGGCTCTTCCGCAGGGAGGAACTGCCGCCCCTAATTCCAGCCATTCTCCAAGAGCGGGGAATAGAGGCCCCTCCGGTAGTGGTTCGGCAGGAGGTGAACATGGATCCGGTCCTGATAGGCCTCACGGCCCCGGCAGTTGCTTTTCCGTTTCATTTTTTCTTCACGGACATCCTGTTTCGCGAATGGGACACTCCAGAATTGGGTCTGAAGGTCAGCAAAGCCATGGACAAGCTTCACCCGCTCCCGGAAGATGCGCTGGACCTTCTTAGACTGCCCAAGGTGGATTCAGCGGTCTCTGCGGTAACGAAGAGATCCACCATGCCAGTCACGGGAGCGACAGCCCTCAGGGATCTTCAGGACAGGAAGCTGGAAGTTCAGCTTAAGAATATTTTCGAGGTCTCCGCGCTCGGAGTACGAGCCGCCATCTGCACGACTTTCACGATGCGAGCTAGCTTGCGCTGGGCTCAGGTTCTTCAAGCCAATGCGGATCTTTCTGCAGGCGAGGCAGCGCAGGCGGATAAGTTGGAAGCGGCGATAGCTTATGGCGCAGATGCGCTCCACGATCTGCAGCGCACCTCGGCGAGATCTATGGTGGCTGCTGTTTCGGCGCGTCGCCTCCGGTGGCTACGCAACTGGGCGGCGGACGGCTTTTCTAAGGCTCACCTCGGGGCGCTACCATTCAAAGGTAAGTTGCTGTTTGGCAAGGAATTAGACGATTTAATGATGTCCCTGGGGGAAAACAGGGTTTTCAGGCTGCCCGAGGCTAGATCCAGGTCTTCTTCCTCCCGTACCCCGCAGTGGCAACAGCATTCCTTTCGGGGGAAGCGCTTCGGACGGCAAGGCGGACCCCTGGCGAGCACAGGGGCCAAGTCTTCACAATGAAAGGTGGTCGGCCCATCTCCCGCCGCAGCCCCAGCACTCCGTTCCCAACGTCGGGGCGCGGTTGATGTCTTTTTTCGAGAGATGGGCCGGTGTAACGTCGGACCTGTGGGTCCTCAACGTGATAAGACACGGCTACGCGTTAGATTTTGCTCGCAATCCAGGGGACAAGTTCCTCGTCTCGCCCTGCAAGGCCCCCGAGAAGAAGGTGGCGGTGCTAGACACCATCCGACGCTTGGAAGGCTTAGGGGCTATTTCCCCCGTCCCGGTCAGCCAACACGGCAAGGGCCGTTATTCCATCTACTTCATCGTTCCAAAGAAAGACGGCACGTCCAGGCCAATTCTGGATCTCAAAGGGGTAAACCGATGCCTTCGCGTTCCTCACTTCAAACTGGAGACGATTCGCTCCGTCATAGCCGCGGTTCTGCCCGGCGAGTTCCTGGCCTCCCTGGATCTCACGGAGGCGTATCTTCACATAGGCATTCAGCCATCGTTCCAGCGCTTCCTCAGGTTCTGCATTCTGGGACGGCATTACCAGTTTCGTGCGCTCCCGTTTCGGCTCGCGACGGCCCCCCGTACATTCACAAAGGTGATGATGGTGGTGGCAGCGCAGTTGCGCCGGGAAGGTCTCCTGGTCCATCCTTATCTGGACGATTGGTTGTTTCGGGCGAAGTCCGAGGATCAGTGTCGGATGGCGGTGGCCAGGGTCCTCCATCTTCTGCATTCCCTAGGATGGGTGGTCAACTTCAAAAAGAGTCATCTGGCCCCCACGCAGACCTTGGAATATCTGGGAGCGGTGTTCGACACGAAACAGGGCAAGGTGTTTCTGTCGCACAACCGGGTATGCAAGCTGCAATCTCAAGTGAGGCGCTTATTGTCTCTCCGCCAACCGCGGGTCTGCGACTACCTTACGGTCCTAGGGTCTATGGCTTCAACGCTAGCACTGGTGCCCTGGGCGTTCGCTCATCTGCGACCATTACAGTCGTCCTTACTGTCCCGCTGGAAGCCGGTCTCGGAGGAGAGGTCCAGCCTGCTCTGGTGGCGGGATCCCAGTCATCTGTCTTCTGGAGTCTCCCTTCTAGTGCCCGATTGGATAGTGGTTACCACGGATGCCAGCCTCTCCGGTTGGGGGGCGGTCTGCCTAGGGAGCTCGGTCCAAGGCCTATGGTCAGTGTCACAAGCCCAGTGGTCTATCAATCGCCCGGAGACCAGGGCGGTCCGTCTTTCTGCCGTTGCTGCGGGGAAGGGCAGTCCGAGTGTTGTCGGACAATGCGACCACCGTGGCATACTTCAACCGCCAGGGCGGGACAAGGAGCCCCCAGGTAGCGGAGGAGGCTCAGCGCTTGATGGCCTGGTCGGAGCTGCATCTCAGCAACATAGCAGCGTCTCACATTGCGGGACTCGACAACGTGCAGGCGGATTTCTCAGCCGTAAGCGCCTAGATCTCGGAGAGTGGGAGCTGGGGGACGCAGCGTTCCTTCTCATTTGCGAAACATGGGGTGTGCCCCACATGGATCTGATGGCCACGTGGCACAACGCGAAGGCCCCGCGATTTTACAGTCGACGTCGAGAACGGGGGGCAGAAGGCGTTGGTGCTTCCCTGGCCGACGGATGTGCTGCTTTACGTGTTTCCCCCGTGGCCGATGATCGGCAAGATTCTACGGCGCATAGAGTTGCACCCGGCCAATGTGATCTTGGGGGCACCGGAGTGGCCCCGCCGGCCGTGGTTCGCGGACCTCGTCCAGCTGGCGGTAGCGGCTCCCCTTCGGCTCCAAGGAATGGCGGGCCTACTCTGTCAGGGCCCTGTCTGTTTGGAGGATGCGGATCACTTCTGTCTTGCGGCATGGCTTTTGAGAGGACGCGGCTGAAGAGAAAAGGTTTCTCAGATGCGGTGGTGGCTACGTTGCTGCGTTCCCGGAAACAGTCGACGTCTCTGGCTTATGTCCGAGTCTGGGTGGTCTTTGAGGAATGGTGCGTGCAGCGTGGGGTGGACCCCATTTCGGCGTCAGTCTCCGACATTCTGGCGTTCCTCCAGGCAGGTCTGGCCAAAGGTCTGGCGTGCAGTTCTCTACGTGTCCAAGTAGCGGCGCTTGGTTGTTTACGAGGTAAGGTCCGTGGTACGTCCCTGGCGCTTCATCCGGATATTTCTCGTTTCCTTCGGGGTGCTAAGCACCTTCGCCCTCCATTGCGTCTCCCTTGTCCGGCTTGGAACCTCAATTGGATTCTCTCCGCTCTCTGCACGGCGCCGTTTGAGCCCTTGAAATGCGCAACTCTTAAGGATCTCACTTAAAAACGGCGTTCTTGGTAGCGATTGCCTCGGCACGGCGTGTTTCCGAGTTACAGGCCCTGTCCTGTAGGGAACCTTTCTTGCGTTTTTCGGATTCCGGAGTTTCTTTGCGGACGGTTCCCTCCTTTCTTCCAAAAGTTGTCGTTTTTTCACGTGAATCAATCGGTGGAGTTGCCCGCTTTCGCGGGACAGGAGTCCTCCGATCCAGAAGAAAGGGATTTACGGAAGCTTGACGTGCGGAGATCCCTCCTTCGATATCTGGAGGTCACTAATTCGTTTCGGGTCACAGATCATCTGTTTGTCCTGTTCTCTGGTCCAAAGAAAGGGGCCGCAGCGTCACGCACAACGATCGCCCGTTGGCTCAAGGAGGCCATTGGGTCGGCGTACTTGGTACGGGGGAAAACCACTTCCTGCGGGCCTTAGGGCTCACTCGACTCGTCCTCAAGCGGCGTCTTGGGCGGAAGCTTCGCAGGTGTCGCCTCAAGAGATTTGTAGGGCGGCCACCTGGAAGTCATTACATACCTTTATCCGGCATTACCGGTTGGATGTCCGGGCTACCGATTCCGGAGGGTTTGGAGAGAGGGTACTCCGAGCGGGACTCTCTGCTTCCCACCCTCGTTAGGTTTGCTCTGGTACATCCCAGGTGTCCTGGACTGATCCTGCTACGTACAGGGAAAGGAAAATTAGTTTCTTACCTGATAATTTTCGTTCCTGTAGTACCAAGGATCAGTCCAGGATCCCGCCCGCAGTGCTGCGCTGAAGTAATGGAGAGTCCGCTCTTGTTCTGAATTATTCTGTTCCGCTTGTTTAGCTCTCTCGGTTGGAGAGTCCGTTTCCAGGAGGGGTGTTTCTTTCCCCGTTCTATTAGCGGTTTATCGATAGTTTAGTTCTCTGGTTGTGTTCTACTTTGACATTACGTATGACTGAGGGGCTGTGACTGGCACAGGGGCATATATGGCTCTGCCCACAAGTTTTAGTCTGTCTCCATCTACTGGTGTGGAGTCACAACCCAGGTGTCCTGGACTGATCCTTGGTACTACAGGAACGAAAATTATCAGGTAAGAAACTAATTTTCCTTTGCTCGTGGTCCAAAGTCAGGCAAGGGTCCAAGGTCCAGGAAGTCAAGAACGCAAAAACGAGAGTCCGGACTCTCCAACGCAGGAACAAGAACCAGAGGAAGCCAAGGCAAGGTGTGGGGGCAGGCCTTGCCTTGATATAGGCTGGGACCGGAAGGGTGGAGCTGGGGCATCGCCCATCGCTGTCCCTTTAAATCAGGTTGAGGGACGGGCGTGCGCCTAAGGCATTCAGGGAAAGGAAGGCCCGGACGGCTCGGCCATGTCAGGAGGGCCGCGCCGGCGGCAGATGGCCGGTGCGGAAGCTACACGAAGGAGTGCGTCTGCTGCGGCTCCCAGCCGCCATAAGGATCCCTGGAATGGAGAGAACACCGGCGCGATGCCGGTAGGTAGAGGGGGCCGGCTGCGGGCCTCTGTGGCCGGTGCCCATAACATCAACGAAGAGAGCAAAGAAGACTAAGCTACATTCATCGACTCTCCCAATAAAGAACCACAGAATTCTCGATTAATATGCCAAAAGGTAATTTCAAAGCATGATGCTAACTTCTCCTATACAACAGCATCAATTTTATATAGTCTGGTACCTCTGTGAGTTCCTACAACTGTTAAAACCTTTTCGTCATACGGAGACAGGACAATCAATTACACCCGACCCGTTCTATGACATGGAGGAAGGTCTGTGACATTTACTCAGAGCTGTATATGAATCCTTTGAGACATCTTCCAGAATTTCAGCCACGGTCATTGTGGCTTGACGCATGGCTCTGTTCTAGCTCTATCAGAGAAGATGTCATTGAAAAACTGGCTAATCTTCCTTGCGTAGGGGACAATTTATTCAGAGAAAAATTCAAAGATACAGTAACTCAATTAAAAGAGCAAAATGTAGTAGTGCAATCCTCAAACATCAGTCAGACGTTACTGCCACAGAAACCATTTTACTACCAACGAAAGCCATATAAGAGTTTCCTACCATATAGAGGACAGCAATGTCAATCATATCAATTATCATGCTCATAGCCCCAATCAGTTCAAGCTAGACCTTGCCAAAGAGACAGAAAAACAGCAAAAGCCATCCCAGGCCTCTCTTCAAAAGCCTCCACCATCTTTTTGAAGATGTCTCAGCTATAATCGGGTCCCCCAGTCATCGGAAGAATTCAGAGTATTTTTTAGGAGTGGAGCAGAATCACTATGGATCAATGGGTACTTTGAAGCGTCTATGAGGGTTACCATCTAAATTTCCTATCCCAACCTCCCCTTCCTCGCCTCTCTACCACGATAAAGGATATACCCAATGTTCATCTTCTAGAATGGGAGATACAGAGTTTGCCTCAACAACAAGCAATCCAATTGGTTCCCAAAAACAAAATCAATTCAGGGTATTGCTCCCAATACTTCCTCATTCCAAAACGCTCAGGGGGTCTCCGCCCATTCTTGACCTACACTCCCTAAACAAGTACCTTCAGAAAGAGAAATTCAAGATGACATCCCTCAAGTTAGTTCTACCTTTCATACTGGAAAACGATTGGATGTGTCCTCTGGATCTCACATTCGAATACATCCTTCCTGTTGGCAGTTCCTGTGCTTCCAGGTGAACTCCATACACTATGAGTACAAGGTTCTTCCCTTTGATCTTTCCTCCACTCCCAGAGTCTTTACCAAATGCCTGCCTGTAGCATTAGCCCATCTGAGATGTCAGGGGATTTGATTATTCCCTTACCTGGACGATTGGCTAATAGTTTCTCCTGACCTGAACTCCTTATCTCACCAATTAGAGATGTCAATCTCATGTCTAGAATCTCTGGGTTTCCTTATCAACTACAAAAAATTGGTATTCAAACTGACTCAGATCTTTCAATTCATAGGAGCCAGGATAAACACTGTCGAATCTCGTACATTCCTTCCTCAGGAGAGGATCAGTCGAATTCATCATCTATGTACAGACTTACTTCTAATGTCAAGAGTCACTGCCTGTCAAATCCTAATTGTGCTGGGTCACTTGGCGGCTGCCATTCATGTAGTTCCCCACACTCACCTACACATACAGTGCCTTCAATGGGAATTAAAAGCACAATGGATCCAATATCTCCAACCAATGTCCACCATAGTGGCAGTGGCAGAATCCATGACAAAAGACATTCACTGGTGGTTAAATCCAGAAGTTCTGAGAGTGGAATCTCCTCTTCGGGATCTGGCCCACAACCTAATCCTCAGCACAGATGCCTCTACGCAAGGTTGGGGAGCACATCTCCTAAATTACAAGACATAAGGTCTATGGTCACAAGTCGAGAAAACTTTTCCAATAAATCTTATGGAACTCAGAGCCATGAAGTATGCTTTAAAAGCTTTTATCTATCTATTATGAGGTCACACCCTCATGATTCACACTGACAATCAAGTCGCCATGTTTTATATAAACAAGCAAGGCAGGTCAGGTTCCTGGATTCTTTGCAAGGAAGCAGTTTGGATCTGGGAATGGGCTCTCAGCAACTCAGTACTGTTGAAGGCACCTTATTTGCCGGGGGTAGCGAACACATTAGCCGACCATCTCAGCAGAATATTTCATCCCCATGAATGGTTGCTCAACCAATCAGTAGTGAACCAGATTTTCTTGTGATGGGGTCGACCTTGGATAGACATTTTCACAACAGAATAAAATCGAAAGGTTTATCAATTTTGCTCAATATGCCCAAGCCCCCTCAGGAACAAGCAGGATGCCTTCCTGTTATGGTCTTGAGGTCTCCTTTATGCCTTTCCTCTAATTCCTTTAATCTCAAAGATGGTTCAGAAATTGATATGGAACCAATCTTGAATGATACTCCTATGGCCTAGACAATCCTGGTTCGCTTATCTAATACAGTACTCCGAAAACAAACCCTTGAAACTCGGTCAAGACCCGAACCTAATAACTCAGGAGGGTAGCACTCTCCTTCACCCTCTTTACTCCTCCCTCCACCTGACGGCCTGGATGTTGAACACGAGATCTTACAAAGCTTAACTCTTACAGCTGATATACAACGATTATAATAGCAGTGAGAAAGCCATCAATGAGAAGAAACTACTCCTTCAAATGGAAGAGATATGCCAAATGGTGTCAAACACAAAATGTTTCTCTATTTTCCTCGACACCTACAGAAAAACTCACTTACTTGCTTTACCTCTCCAAATCAAGCTTAGCTACTCTCATGATACACCGCTATAGCAGCATATCATGAGAGACAAAGTAGTGACATTGTGGACGGGATAGAAGGTAATGTTTGTCTATTTGCGGATGATACTAAGATCTGCAACAGAGTGGACACGCCGGAAGGCGTGGAGAGAATGAGACGGGATTTAAGGAAGCTGGAAGACTGGTCGAAGATATGGCAGCTGAGATTGAATGCCAAGAAGTGCAGAATCATGCATATGGGGTGTGGAAATCCGAAAGAAATGTATTCGATAGGGTGTGAAGGGCTGATGTGCACGGAGCAGGAGAGAGACCTTGGGGTGATAGTGTCTAATGATCTGAAGTTGGCGAAACAATGTGACAAGTCGATAGCTAAAGCCAGAAGAATGCTGGGCTGCATAGAGAGAGGAATATCGAGTAAGAAAAGGGAAGTAATTATCCCCTTGTACAGGTCCTTGGTGAGGCCTCACCTGGAGTACTGTTCTCAGTTCTGGAGACCGTATCTCCAAAGGGACAGAGACAGGATGGTGGCAGTCCAGAGAAGAGTGACCAAAAAGGTGGATGATCTTCATCGAATGACTTATGAGGAGAGATTGAAGAATCTAAATATGTATACCCTGGAGGAAAGGATGAGCAGAGGTGATATGATACAGACATTCAGATACTTGAAAGGTTTTAATGATCAAAGTCAACGAAAAACCTTTTCCGTTGGAAAGAAATCAGCAGAACCAGGGGTCACGATTTAAAACTCCAGGGGGAAGACTCAGAACCAATGTCAGGAAGTATTTCTTCACGGAGAGGGTGGTGGATGCCTGGAAAGCCCTTCCGGAGGAAGTGGTGAAGACCAAAACTGTGAAGGATTTCAAAGGGTCGTGGGATAAACACTGTGGATCCATAAAGCCTAGAGGATGGGAATGAAGAGAAGAGGCATGGGGGTGGCTTGCGGGAATGACGGCTACTACCTGGTGATTAAAACCCCTATTCAATAAACGTTCACACGGTTAATGCGACTCCAACATTGCTCTATGCTTCAAAGGCAAGAGGAAATGTGGATAAGAGGATTTGCATTCAGGCAACAGCCAACAAGGTAGAACAGTCTGGGTAAACAAATAAGCGTGGGAGTAGCTTGCTTGTAGAGGCGGTTTCTACCCTAAACCAATCCTACCCTAAACCAACCTAAACCAATCAAGCCTGATACTTCACCTTGAATGCATATCCAGTGTGGCTCTCTGCTTCAGAGGCAGGAGGGGAATGCGGAAAAGAGGATCTTCATCCAGACAACATCTAACAAGGCATTGATCTGAACAGTATGAGTATACAAACATCGGGGTAACTTGCTCGATATGATGGTTACTACCCTCAAACATTAAGCCTTATACTTCACTTTGATGCAGCTCCAACACTGCTCTCTGCATCAATGGTGGGGGTGGAAAGAAATTAGAATAAAAAAGTTACCAATAAGGGCCCTGAACTCAGCGGTCGGAGTAACAGATAAGTATGAGAAAAAAAATGTGAAAGCTTGCTGGGCAGACTGGATGGGCCTATTGGTCTTCTTCTGCCGTCATTTCTATGTTTCTATGGCTCCTCCATAGCCTCATACCCTTTAATATCTCATTTCAAAAGGACTCTTTAATTTTCATCCTCCAATCCAGAAACCCTCAGTTCCTTGGGATCTGAATGTAGGCTTATCAACCATAATGAAAGCTCCTTTCAAACCTCTGCAGTCTTCTCACTTGAAATATCTAACTTGGAAAGTAGTTTTTCTAGTAGCAATAATTTCAGCATGAAGAGTAAGTGAACTTCAAGCCTTATTTCATTTCTCACCTTACTTTCAATTTTACCATGACAAGGTAGTTCTCTGGACTCATCCTAAGTTCCTTCCCAAAGTGGTGTCAGCTTTTCACATTAATCAAGACATTTCACTTCCAATATTCTTTCCCAGGCCTCATGCCAACAAGAGAGAATCTGTGCTCCATACGTTAGATTGCAAAAGAGCATTAGCCTACTATATGCAAAGAACTCAGCCTCACTGCAAGTCATTTAACTAAAACTCACTAGCAGTTTCCAAAAGAACCATATCAAACTGGATCACAAACTGTATTTAGTTCTGTCATACCTCAACACAAATTCCCTTATCAGATTCAGTTTTAGTGCATCAACTGCGAGCTAAAGCTTTTATAGTGCATCTGCGAAATGTTCCCGTAGAGCAGTGGTTCTCAACCTTTTTCTCATCGTGACAAACCTGAGAGACCACGCTCACATGTGTGACACACTCCTCATTACAATTCACAGTAGAAATAAAAAATAAAGGTCCAGTATTATTTTTATTGTTAAGAATGACATAAGGGAAAGACAAGTACTCTGTCTGAACAGAAATTGCATAAATAGTAAACATCCCATACCAAAACACCATTTTCCATCACTCAAACTGTAATCACCTTACCTAAGAAAAGGCAACACTGAAAATATTACTCCAGGCCTTAAGACACCAATACTCCTCCTATTAGGAAAACGGACCAAGCCAAGGCTGCTATAAAGCCCTACACAGAAACCACATGCCAGCAGAATACCTCACCTCAGTCACATGTGCAGACCCTCAACTAACAAACAATAAAGAGACCATAAAGCATAACTAGAAACATACAGACAAAATCTGAACTGGAAACTGCAATAAGTCAGAGAGACTATATGCAGTGTAACAAAGGAAAAAGAGAAACCTCACCAGTCCTCAAAACAAATCAAGAAATCTAAAATCAATAGCAGTAAAACCATATTAACAAAAAGAACAGATTTCAAAATAGCTGATGAATGGAATATCCAACAATTAAAAACATATACAAAATTTCTAGATACCAATAAAATATTTCAAAATAGCAGACACAAAGACCCAATAATGAAAAATAAGAATAAAAAAATGCTTTGCTCTGTATACCTGGGAACATTTGATATCCAGGTGCCCTGAGATTGTTTTGAATTCACAGGAGTAGGGATGGTTTGGTTGCAACTTTCTCCTCTCTCGGTCATACACATGCTCTCTCTCCCACTTACACAGGCTCTCAATCACGCACAGATACATCAGCGAAAAGAGAAAAGTCCATAGTGGTATTGTGAAATTAAAAGGTAATGATCAATGTGTGGAGAGAGACGAAGAAATGGCAGAAATATTAAACGAATACTTCAGTTCCATGTTCACTAAAGAAGACCCTGGAGAAGGACCATCTCTACACAACAAGAAACTGGAGGGAAGTGGAATAGATGAAAATCCTTTTACAGTAGAAAATGTATGGGAAGAGCTAAAGAATCTGAAGGTGGACAAAGCCATGGGGCCTGATGGGATTCATCCAAGGATACTGAGGGAGCTCAGAGATGTTCTGGCGGGTCCGCTGTGTGACCTGTTCAATAGATCCCTAGAAAGGGGAGTGGTACCGAGAGATTGGAGAAGAGTGGTGGTGGTCCCGCTTCACAAGAGTGGGAACAGAGAGGAGGCTAGTAACTACAGACCGGTTAGCCTCACTTCAGTGGTGGGAAAAGTAATGGAGTCACTGCTGAAAGAGAGAATAGTGAAATATCTACAGTCCGGAGAATTGATGGACCAGAGGCAGCATGGATTCACCAGGGGAAGATCCTGTCAGACAAATCTGATTGACTTTTTTGACTGGGTAACCAAGGAATTGGATCAAGGAAGAGCGCTCGATGTCATCTACTTGGATTTCAGCAAAGCTTTTGATACGGTTCCGCACAGGAGACTGGTGAATAAAACGAGAAGCTTAGGAGTGAGTGCCGAGGTGGTGACCTGGATTGCAAATTGGTTGACGGACAGAAGACAATGTGTGATGGTAAATGGTACTTTCTCTGAAGAGAGAGCGGTTTTAAGTGGTGTACTGCAAGGATCGGTGTTGGGACCGGTCCTGTTCAATATCTTTGTGAGCGACATTGCGGACGGGATAGAAGGTAAGGTTTGTCTTTTTGCGGATGACACTAAGATCTGCAACAGAGTGGACACGCCGGAAGGAGTGGAGAGAATGAGACGGGATTTAAGGAAACTGGAAGAGTGGTCGAAGATATGGCAGCTGAGATTCAATGCCAAGAAGTGCAAAGTCATGCATATGGGGAGTGGAAATCCGAATGAACTGTATTTGATGGGGGGGGGGGGGGGGGGAAAGGCTGATGTGCACGGAGCAGGAGAGGGACCTTGGGTGATAGTGTCTAATGATATGAAGTCTGCGAAACAATGCGACAAGGCGATAGCAAAAGCCAGAAGAATGCTGGGCTGCATAGAGAGAGGAATATCGAGTAAGAAAAGGGAAGTGATTATCCCTTTGTACAGGTCCTTGGTGAGGCCTCACCTGGAGTACTGTGTTCAGTTCTGGAGACCGTATCTACAAAGAGACAAAGACAAGATGGAAGCGGTACAGAGAAGGGCGACCAGGAAGGTGGAGGATCTTCATCGAATGACGTACGAGGAGAGATTGAAGAATCTAAATATGTACACCCTGGAGGAAAGGAGGAGCAGGGGTGATATGATTCAGACTTTCAGATACTTGAAAAACTTTAATGATCCAAAGACAACGACAAACCTTTTCCGTAGGAAAAAAATCAGCAGAACCAGAGGTCACGAGCTGAGGCTCCGAGGAGGAAGACTAAGAACCAATGTCAGGAAGTATTTCTTCACGGAAAGGGTGGTGGATGCCTGGAATGCCCTTCCGGAGGAAGTGGTGAAGTCTAAAACTGTGAAGGACTTCAAAGGGGCGTGGGATAAACACTGTGGATCCATCAAGTCTAGTGGGCATAAATAGAGAGGAGGCAGCAAACACTGCACGGAGCGGCAGTAGCCACTGAGGCATTCACGGAGCGGGATGCCAGTGGCCAGTAGTTGGTGTTCCACCTTCAGGCAGCAAAACACTGCACGGAGCGGCAGTAGCCACAGAGGTATTCACGGAGCGGGATGCCAGTGGCCAGTGATTGGTGTTCCACCTTCACGGAGCGGAAGGATGGAGGGCTGCCATCTCAAAAAAATAAATAAATAAAAAAAAACAAACAAAAAAAAAAAACAAGCAAACAAGGGGCAGGGGTGTGGCCTGCTGGTTGCGGCGGTTGCTACCCCTGATTGAGCTGGATGTTCACTAGGATGGCACTGCTCTCTGCATTGGTGGAGGGGTGGAAGGGAATTGGGGCCGGAGGGTGCTGGAAGCCAATAGAGACGGGTGGGAGGGAGAAAAAGGGGGAGAAAAAAAAATGGATAAACTGCGTAGCTTGCTGGGCAGACTGGATGGGCCGTTGGTCTTCTTCTGCCGTCACTTCTATGTTTCTATGTTTCTATGTTTCATATACACATGCTTTTTTTATATTTTTTTTTTATAATGAACAATTTTTATTTGGATAATGCCAGGTAAACAAGCCATATAATTGTCTTACAGCGTAGTCTCCGTAGGAACAGTTTCATTATCCAACATTATTCCCCATCGTACCCCCCCTCCCCCAACTCCGTCTTCCCTCCTCCCCCCATACTATCGCCCAAGAAAACAACTTGTTAACATGGTACAGTTATAACTGCATAACATGAATAATAAACCAGATCTATAATAAAACAAAATAAACATTATTCTTTGTTGAGAGAAATGAAGCATATTTTTAACCAGTGGAAATAAATATTATAACAAAACTAGTGTCCGGTTTCTTGTCATGGCTAAGTGTTCCAAGATACATTTAAGTCAAAGGGGTCTATCGTGTCCGCCTATGAGTATGTAGCCATTTTTCAAAAGGGTTCCAAATTTTCCCATATTTAGTAAGTGAGTCTCAGCGGCATGCCGAGATTTTTTCTTTGGTTCTGATTCCTATTAATTTAGTCACTACTAAGCTCCGGGGAGGTGTACCTTTTCTCTTCCATCACTGTGCCACCGCTAGCCTAGCTGCAATAGCCAGATAGTGCACCAACCTCATATGAGATACACAGAGATCATCATTTCCTGTCCCCAAGAGCCAGAGCTCTGGAAATAGAGGTGGCTCTGTACCCAACATCTCCTTAGCCAAATTACGAATCTGTACCCAAAAAGCATGTATATTCGGACAGGACCACCACAAATGCATAAATGATCCTATATCCTTCTCGCATCTCCAGCATGTGTTTGAAAGATTAGGGTACCATTGTGCCAGTTTGTCAGGGCTTAGATACCATCGACATAACATTTTATATTCATTCTCAATCATAGCAGTGGACATAGAGTGTCTCCCTAGTCCTTGAAAACAGGTATCCCAACGTTCAGCGACCCATATACCTCCCAAATCCCGTTCCCATGCACGTAGGTGCGTAGCT
This sequence comes from Rhinatrema bivittatum, assembly GCF_901001135.1. Lineage (NCBI taxonomy): Eukaryota > Metazoa > Chordata > Amphibia > Gymnophiona > Rhinatrematidae > Rhinatrema > Rhinatrema bivittatum. The sequence goes on from NC_042616.1 coordinate 426,124,884, forward strand.
GTATAAGTCCCCAGGCTGTCTAGGAGTTTATATATTTTAGACATTAATTTGGGAGGCCTCTTAGAAGCTACACAGAAGCCTTCAAACAAAGAAGCACCTTTCATGATATCTCGGTGGACCTCCAGGTTTTGTAAAAAGTGCCTTAATTGGGCATACGCTAAAAAATCTATTTTGTTTAAAGAGTATTCACATTCCAATGTGGAAAAAGGGCTTCATAACCCCTGCCGACCATCCTTGATGTATCCGAAAAAGCCCCTTGGACTCCCACCTTTGGAATATCTGGGAGTCATGTCCTGAAGGGAAATCTGGCAATGATCGAAATCTTGCTGGAAAAAAAAATCCCTTTTTCCCCTTCAGATTTTCTCTCCATTTATACCATGTTGCCACTGTGCATCTCAGTGACGGTAGAATATGTGGCCCTTTGAGATTTGGTCTCTTTCTCTCCCAAAATAGATTCTCTAGGTTTCCCCCACCTAGGCAAGATTGTTCTATAGACATCCATTGTTCCCTGTACGTACCTGGATCAGTCCAGACCCTGGGTTATGTCACCAATCCAGCAGAGGGAGGCAGAGAAACATTATACTGACTCTGACGTATACCCTAGGGTGCCACCTGCAATCCATCAGTATTTCTCTGTCTCCCAGCAGAGGTGGACGTCCCTAACCCCTGCAGTCTGTGGTAGTTTTTATTTTCTAGTCAGGTAGTTTAGGAGTTAAATTTAGTAGGTTTTCTATTTCTCTTTGGGAGAGGCTGTTCTTTTAATTTAAGTTATTAAAAAAAAAAAAGTGTTTCTTTTTTTCACAGTCGTCTCACTGCCTCCCGGGAGGTTGCCAGGTCCTGAAGGGACTATCCCTCCTGGTTCTGAGGCTGCTGGAGTTGGGGAGGTTTGAACCCAGCAATCACTCCTAGCAGGGGTGATACCGGGGAGCCCGGCTCACTCACCCTATTTGGAGCAGCTCCTGGGGTCCGCGGCGTTTGGTCAGGTAAAAATAAAAAAATAATTTTTTCCTTTTCCTCTCTGCTTCCGACAGCTGTATCGTGGTTTACTTACCTTTTTTCGTGTTCACAGACCTGTGCCTTTGTTTTTCGCCAGGGTTTATTTTATACTTTAATTTTACTTTTATTTTAAATTCGCGCCATTTTTTCTTTTTAATGCCGCGAGGCGCGGCCTGCCGCGCCTGTGGAGACGCACGCGTCTCTCCAGAGAGAGTCTCTGTTCAACCTGCTTCCCCGGGGGGGAAGGCTCGTCTAGTTTGCCGACGAAAGAAGTGACTAGGTCATCTCGCGCGGCCCTGAAACCTCAGCGCGGCTGCTCCCCTACCCCGGACCCGTTTTGCTGCAGTGCTGGAATGGAAGCTGTTTTATCTTCTCTGAGGGCGGCGACACAACAAGTTATTCAAGGAGCTTCGGACCCGCCTCCATTGTCGCCGCAGCCGGCAATCCCTGGGGGGGACAAGCTGCGAGATACAGGGGTAAGTTTATCTGATGAGGAGATTTCAAATTCTTCTTCTTCTTCTGCCTTCTCAGGGGATTTTATTCATTTTCTTCAAAAGGCTTACAAGTCTAAGAAGTTTCATAAAAAACACAGGAGTCACTCATCTGGACAGGGTCTAAAGCCACGCTCCTCCAAACGGGTTAGACCTAGTGATTTGGGGGCTGGGACAGCTCAGAAGTGTCCCCTTCGTTCAGGCCCGGATTAGTCAATTTTTTCTTCTTCAGAGGATTCTGAACATGACTCTTTACCTGTCCCGGACAAGTCCCTGCTGGAAGGGGATCTTGGTGGAGATCCTGCTTTGGGCAGTAGTTCTGACCCTCACATAGCGGATGGGGATGATCCCAAAGTAGTCCGCCTGTTTAGAAGGGAGGAACTTAGTCCTTTAATTCCAGCAATTTTACTGGAATTGGGTCTGGAGGCTTTGGCGAAGGATTCTCGGATGGGTAATATTGATCCAGTGTTGCTTGGCCTTAGGGGACCGACGACATCCTTTCCTTTTCATCTTTCTCTCACTGACCTTTTATACTGGGAGTGGGACACTCCCTGAATTAGGTCTTAAGGTAACACGAGCCATGGAAAAGTTGTATCCATTACCTGAGGAGGCTTTGGAAATTTTAAAATTTCCCAAAGTGGATGCCGCTGTATCAGCTGTCACTAAGAGGACTATTCCAGTGATGGGAGCTACAGCTCTTAAAGATCTACAGGATAGTAAGCTGGAGGTTCAGCTCAAGCGAATTTTTGAGGTTTCTGCTCTAGGTGTACGGGCGGTCATTGGAAGTAGTTTGGCTTTACGAGCTGGCCTTAGGTGGGTCCAGGCTTTACAAAAAAATTCTTCCCTCTCTAATGAGGAGGTAGTGCAAACTGGCAGATTGGAGGCTACAGTTGCTTATAGCACAGATGCTTTATATGATCTCCTCAGGTCCTCGGCTCGCTCTATTGTTGCTTCAGTATTGGCTTGCAGACTCCTCTGGTTGAGGAATTGGTCTGCAAACGCATCCTCAAAAGCTCAGTTAGGGGCTTTACCCTTTAAGGGCAAATTGCTCTTTGGTAAGAAATTGGAAGATTTAATTTTGTCGCTAGGGGGGAATAAGATTCACAAATTGCCAGAGGATCGTCCTAGACCTCGAAGCTCTTTCTCATCCCGCTCTCGTTTTCGGTCTAATAGAAGATTTTGTTTTTCTCGTCCTTTGGCTCCACCCGCTAAGCAGTCTTCAGCTAGACAACAGAATTGGTTTCAGTCCTTTCGTGGCCGCCGCTTCGGTAGACCTGGAGCTTCCCAAGCCTCAGGCGGCACAAAGTCTGCCCAATGAGATACGGCTGGTCCTTTCCCCGGTTCTGATTATAGGGGGCAGACTGTCTCTGTGTTACGGGGAATGGGCCAGATGTACATTGGATCAATGGGTTCTTTCAGTGATAAATCAAGGTTACGCTTTAGATTTTGTTCGCCGGCTTCACCACCGGTTTCTAATTTCACCGTGTTCTTACCTAGAAAAGCGTCACATATTCAAAGACTCTCTGCAGCGTTTAAGCGACCTCGAAGCTATAGTTCCAGTTCCAATATCAGAACATCGGAGGGGTCGTTACTCAATTTTCTTTGTCGTTCCAAAAAAGGAAGGAACCTTTCGTCCCATTCTCAATCTCAAAAGTGTCAACCGTTGCCTATGGATTCCCAAGTTTCGAATGGAAAATCTCCAGTCTGTCATAGCTTCGGTGCACAGAGGAGAATTTCTAGTGTCTCTCGACCTCACTGAGGCTTATCTTCATATCGGCATTCGCTCTGATCATCAGACGTTTCTCAGGTTTTGCATTCTAGGGCAGCATTATCAATTCAGGGCTCTCCCATTTGGATTAGCCACAGCTCCCAGAACATTTACCAAGATAATGGTTGTGGTGGCCGCACAACTCAGGAAGGAGGGCCTTTTGGTACATCCGTACCTGGACGACTGGTTAATTCGAGCAAAGTCGGAATCTCTTTGTCGATCTACAATCAACAGGGTAATCAACCTTTTGCAGTCTCTAGGCTGGGTGATCAACAAGGACAAGAGTCACCTAGTCCCTTCCCAATCTCTGGAGTTTTTGGGTGCACGGTTCGACACTCGTCAAGGGAAAGTGTTCCTTCCAGAACATCGCCTTCTCAAGCTTCAAGTGCAAATTTGAGACTTGCTGTCTATTCCTATATCATGTGTACGGGATTACTTGACAGTCTTAGGTTCAATGACCTCTACACTGGAGTTGGTTCCCTGGGCCTTTGCGTGTATGAGACCACTTCAGTCTGCATTGCTTTCATGCTGGAATCTGGTTTCGGAACTATACCACCTTCCCCTTCCTCTTACAGAGATAGCTCGTTCCAGCCTAGATTGGTGGTTACAGTCGGCGAATCTACAACGGGGAGTACCTCTAGAGATTCTGGAATGGACTGTGGTTACTACCGACGCCAGTCTTTCAGGCAGGGTAGCGGTATGTGAGAAAACATCTGTTCAGTGGTCCAAAGAAGAAGCAGCGCAGTGGTCGATCAGTCAGTTAGAGACCAGAGCGGTACGCTTAGCCTTGATCGCTCTTCAACCTCTCCTATGCGGGAAGTCGGTACGAATTCTTTCTGACAATGCGACCACAGTAGCATACATCAACCGTCAGGGAGGAACCTGAAGCTTCCTGGTAGCGCAGGAAGCATGACAGCTGACGTTCAAGCTGTTTCTCAGTCGACATCATCTCAACCCAGGCGAGTGGGAACTGAGCAAGGAAGCCTATCAGTTGATATGCAACAGATAGTCCACACCGGCAATGGATCTCATGGCCACATTTCAGAATTCCAAAGCCCCTCGGTTCTTCAGCTGCAGGAGGGAAAGAGGAGCAGAAGGAGTAGACTCTCTGGTACTTCCTTGGCCACCCTGGCCTCTAATCGGCAAGATCCTGCATCGGATAGAGGTTCAGCAAGTCAACGTTGTTTTATTGGCTCCGGAGTGGCCACGCCGTCCGTGGTTTGCGGACCTGGTCAGTCTAGCGCTGGACGGTCTCCTGCGATTTTGGGATCTACCGGGCCTTCTGTTTCAGGGTCCGGTTTGTTTGGACGAAGTCGAACGCTTCTCTCTAGCGGCATGGCTTTTGATAGGCATCGGTTAAAGAATAAAGGTTACTCAGATGCTGTGGTAACTACTTTATTACATTCTCGAAAACCATCTACATCTTTGGCTTATGAGAAGGTGTGGAAAGTTTTTGAGTCATGGTGTACTGAGCATTAATTAGATCCGGTTCACTCTTCTGTATCGGATATTTTATCTTTTTTACAAGATGGTTTAGCCAAAGGTTTGTCCTGCAGTTCCTTACGTGTCCAAGTTGCAGCGCTTGGATGTTTTAGGGGTAAGGTTTGGGGATTATCCTTGGCTGCGCATCCGGATGTAGCGCGTTTTCTCAAAGGCGCACAACATCTACGCCCTCCGTTTTGGAACCCTTGTCCTGCTTGGAGTTTGAATTTGGTTCTTAGGGCTCTGTGTGCGGCCCCCTTTGAACCCCTTAAACATGCGACTTTGAAAGAACTTACGTTGAAGGCAGTCTTTCTTGTGGCCATTTCTTCAGCTTGTAGAATTTCGGGGTTGCAGGCCTTGTCTTGCAGAGAGCCCTTTCTTAGAATTTCTGATACAGGTATTTCATTAAGGACTGTGCCATCTTTTTTACCTAAGGTAGTATCTTTTTTTCATTTAAATCAGTTGATAGAGCTTCCTGCTTTTCCGTGTTTAGATCGTTTGGATCCTTCTTCTAAGGATCTTAAGAAATTGGATGTGCGACGGGTACTGTTGCGTTATCTTGAAGTTACCAACAGCTTTCGATTGTCTGATCATTTGTTTGTTTTGTGGAGTGGCCCTCATAAGGGTCATAATGTTTCCAAGGCTACGATTGTTTGTTGGTTAAAAGAGACAATTCGATCAGCTTATCTTCTGGCTTGTCGAGATCTTCCTGAAGGTTTGAGAGCTCATTCCACTAGGTCGCAAGCTACGTCCTGGGCGGAATGTCAACTAGTTTCTCCTCAGGAGATTTGTAAGGCGGCGACTTGGAAGTCGTTGCACACTTTTGCTCATCATTACCGCTTAGAAGTCCAGGCTCCAAGTTCGGCAGCCTTCGGAGAGAGTGTTCTCCGAGCGTGACTCTCTGGGTCCCACCCCAATTAAATCAGCTCTGGTACATCCCAGGGTCTGGACTGATCCAGGTATGTACAGGGAAAGGAAAATTGATTCTTACCTGCTAATTTTCGTTCCTGTAGTACCATGGATCAGTCCAGACGCCCGCCCTTTTATGTCTGTGTATCACAATTATCTTTTCCGAGAGTCCGCTCGTTCACTGTTTTGGTTTTTAAACCGCTTTTCATGCTGTCTACTTTTCTTAATGTTTCTTGTTTATTCCCAAGATTTTTTTTTTGGGATTCTGCTTTCATTTAGGATTTGTGAGTTGGAAGTACGCTATAGCATTTAGATAGCTAGTTAGTTTTTTTTAGTAGTTACATTTCTGCTTTGATATTGTTCAGTACTGATGGACTGCAGGTGGCATCCTAGAGTATACGTCAGAGTCAGTAGAATGTTTCTCTGCCTCCCTCTGCTCGATTGGTGACATAACCCAGGGTCTGGAGTGATCCATGGTACTACAGGAACGAAAATTAGCAGGTAAGAACCAGTTTTCCTTTTTGAACTACTTGGGATATGACATTCCACTACCGCTTGGAGTTGTGAGGCAACATAGTATTTTTTAAGATTTGGGACTCCAAGCCCCCCTTTATTTCTAATCTTATATAACACTTGTCGACTCACTCTGGGAGGCTGTCTTTTCCATATGTAGGAAAACAATTTCCTTTGGAAAGATTGAAACCACTTATCCGGTATCAAACATGGTAATACTTGAAACAAGTAACTAAGTCGTACACATGCTTTTTCTCTCTCACTTAAATAGGCGCTTAATCACACATTTACACACATGCTGTCTGTCTTTTCACACTTACACACACCGGATTTCAATCACACACATACATGCTTGTCTCTTTCTCTCACACACATACTCTCATTCACACACTTACACACATGCTCTCTCTTTCACTTACACACAGGCTCTCAATCACAAACTCACATGCTCTCTCACCTACACCGGCTCTCAATCACACACAGACACATATGCTCTCTCTCTTACTTGTACACACAGGCTCTTAATCATACCTACACATGATCTCTCTCACTTACACATACAGGTTCTCAGTCATACACTTACATTCATGCTCTCTCTCACACACACACAGGATCTCAAACACATATACTTGCTCACTCACTCACTCTCTCTTTCCCCCACCAAACTAGTGACAGCAGCAGCAGCCTTCTCCACTTCCAGCCCTTATGGCAGCAGCAGCCTCCTCCACTTCCAGCACTTGCGGCCTCAAGAAAGGATTCCTATCAATCGCGGGGGCTGATGTTGCTCCTCTTTTGCTTTGCGCCGAGCTTCTCTTCTTCAGGCTGTGCTGCTCTTCTTCGTGCCGATGCTGCATGCACTAGCATGGTCTCTTCCTGCATGTGCGGCTACTACATACCACTTCCTCTTCTGGGCTGCGGGGGGTGGGAAGAAGAGACCATGCCGGTGCTGCTGACTCTAGCTCTCCTGCTGCGTTCCACCTGGGCTATCAGCATTTTAAGCCCAGGCGGAGGATAAATTCCTATTTCGCAGGGGCAGGGGGAGTAGCTGGGTCAGCGGGGGACCAGGAAGTGTAGTGACACACCTGTGTGTGCTTGGCGACACACTGGTGTGTCACAACACACCGGTTGAGAACCGCTTCCATAGAGGACATATGTAGAGCTGTCACTTGGTCCTCAGTTCATACTTTTACTGCACACTACTGACTAGACCGTTTAGCAGCCATGGATAGCGGACTGGGATAGGCAGTATTATCCAGTGTGCTAGATCAGAAAACCATGTCCACTGTGGAGTAAAAAAAATAAATTATTACATAAAAGAGGGAGTAAAAAATGTAAGGTATGGCAAAATAGGTAGAAATAAACCAACACTTCTATTCCATACCTTGGGTTTTTCTTAATATGCTTGGGACTCCCAAATAGCAGGGCTAATTCAGACTGCTTATAAATGGAAAAAAGCAGGTTTGTTTGCCGTTAACGGTGTTTTCCGTAGATAGCAGGATGAATTAGCCATGCTTCCCACCCTTCTCCTTGGACATGTTGTTTTATGCTTCTTTATACTAAGGCTGCTGCCTTCTAGCTTTTTTAGTTACTGAAGAGAGTGATGATGCGTTGTGCGTGGGAAGTGCCGCACAAGCGCAGCACAACAAAACTTTGAATCTTGGAGAAGAATGTCCGCTAGGTGCGCCATCGGTGATGTCACCCCAAAGAGCAAGGCTAATTCATCCTGCTATCTACAGAAACACTGTTTATAGTACGCAAATTTGCTTTCATCTCTCAGCTGTGTGATTTAGAATGGGCATGTATAACATATCCACACAATTAAAGATTCTCCTAAGGATGTTGAATAGAAGCTGGAGCAAAATTAAAATAAAATCTAATTAAAAAACACAATATATTACTATTACGAGAAATCTAAGCAAAATCAGTGCATATGTATTTACATAACACATTTAGATTCTCATACTCTATTGGAGACAAAAACTAATGAAGTTATAATAAAAGAACAATTTATTAGCATAGCAAAAGATAAAAAAATTAGTTTATGCAACTTATAATCAGAAAACTACAAACCCTATTCTTTCTCTCAGTTCTCAATTCAAGCATATTAAAAATGAGTTCCCAAAATCTCCATCTAAATTCTGGCCAGAATATTAGCATATGATTTCTCAGTTTAACCTCACGAGATTGCCAAATACTGAATTAATTTCTCTGCAGTCCATTCCTCCAAGTAGGATAATTGGGGAATCCGTGATGACTTCCAGTGCTCCACATAGATCAGGAGGTCAGCTTACCTTGTGGAGACAATGTCATCAAATTTCACCAAAAAAAATAAAATTCTCTCTGTATTCTGAATAAAATTGTAACAAATCAGATTTTTTGTTAAAACTAAGTTTGTCCAATACTCATAAAATACAGGCACTATCTTATACTGTTTGCCTAACTAGAAAATAGACAAAACCAAGAATTATCTAAAAATCACCTTTCTTGCCTTATTTACAAAGTAACAGATGATTACCTGTTTCATTCTACTGGATAAGTAATTTCTCCATGCATAAGCAAGAACAATAACAGTCATATAAGTGGGTGATGTCGTCTGACAGCTCTGTGTTGGAACATGGACTAAAAGTCTTTCTGAGCTTGCGCAGAAGTTCCCACATTGCCGCTGCCACCATATGCTTCAGCTAGAGTCTTATCCCAGGACAAGCAGGATGCTAGTCCTCACATATGGGTGACGTCACTGACGGAGCCCTATTGCGGGAAAAACTTCTGTCAAAGTTTCTAGAAACTTTTGACTAGCAGCCTGGGGCTACTGAGCATGCCCAGCATGCCATGATATTCTCTGCCACAGAGGTCTCACTCCAGTCTTCGTTTTTCCGCGCTGCCATTAGCATCATGGTTACCGGAGCCCTGTGAGATTCTCACATTTTTGACTGAAAAAGTCACCGTAAATTCTAAATTTTTTCCCACATCGGGTCTCACTTCACATTTGTCACCGGATGGTGACAAAAATAGCATAGAATTCTCTTTCTTCATTGGTAAATTTTCTCAGAGATTCTCATCGACGGCCGTCGATCCCAACATGGCCTCTGGTTTCAAGAAATGTCCTACTTGTAACCGGACCATGTCGGTAACAGATCCACATCTAGAATGTGTGATCTGCCTCAGAGAAAAGCATGAAATAGCTGCATGCACTCAATGTCAGGAAATGACCCCAAAGGGTCGAAAACTTCGACGAGAAAAGATGGCAAATCTTTTCCAATTACAGCTAATTCCATCGCCATCTACGTCGACGAAATCCTCTCCTGCAGGAGGAACCAAAAAACTCCTGATAAAGAAAAGACACGTCGAAGGATCTGGGGACGCTACCTCACCGACCGCGTCTATGTCATTGACAAGGTCAGTGACAGAACCGAGACTAAAACACAAGCATCTGTTGCGGTCTCGGTCGCCACGCTGGCGCCCGAGGCCTTACCTTCTTCCCGGGTCTCGGGGAGCTGCCGCGTTCCGCGGCCTCAGGACCCCGGTCGCTGCGTTCCTCAGCCGTTCCGGTCCTCCGCGGGCCTGCAGGGTCTTCGGGCGCCATGCACCGGCTCCCACGCTGCCGCTGGCGTGCCCTCGCGGCCAGCCCCGCCCCCAGGCGCGCGCGCGCGACTGATCTCTGCTTTTAAAGCAACCAGCGCGGGAAAACCCGGCTCCTCCCTCCTCTGACGTCAGATGCTGCAGGGCTATTTAAGCTCTGCAGTCTCTTCCTTTCTTTGCCTTGCAACGAGGTTCTCTACTTCCTGTAGTTCTAAGTTGCACTCCTGCTTTGCCTGCTACCTGCCTTGACCTCTGATTGCCTGACTCCGCTTGCCTGCTACCTGCCTTGACCTCTGATTGCCTGACTCCGCTTGCCTGCTACCTGCCTTGACCTCTGATTGCCTGACTCCGCTTGCCTGCTACCTGCCTTGACCTCTGATTGCCTGACTCCGCTTGCCTACTACCTGCCTTGACCTCAGATTGCCTGACTCCGCTTGCCTACTACCTGCCTTGACTCCGGTTCGTATTTGACCTGCTTGTCTTCAGCCTGCCTTGACCTCGGACCGTGATCCCGACTTCAGCTTGCTCGTTGTCTGTCCAGACTCCAGTCCGGATTCCACTTCTGGGTTTCTTCGTTCTCTCCTAAGTCCCAGCGGTCCGGGTCCCTACGGGCTTCTCCTGGGGGGACCTCGGGCTTCCAGGGCGAAGCCTCCTAAGTCCTAGCAACCCGGGCTCCCACAGCTCCTCTGGAGGAGTCTCGGGTTTCCAGGTGAAGATCCTTTTGCCCAGTGGGAGTTCTGCCTACCGACTGTTCCTTCGGGCCGGTCGGCTCAAGGATCCACATCCGGATTTTCTCCAGCATAACAGTTTGCAAGGCCATGGATCCGGCAGACCTCGCCGGGCTTCAGGCCATCCCGGGGTTGGCCCAGCGGTTGGTGCAGCAACAGCAAGTCCTGGATTCTCTGGCTGCTACTGTAGAGAGGCTGGCGTCTCGCATGGATACCGACCCACCCGCGCCCGTTCCAGTACCGGCACCGGCTCCTGCACCACTGGTAACCCTCCAGACCCCTACGCAACTTCCAGCGCCCTCTCGCTATGCCGGGGATCCCAAGGCATGTCGAGGGTTTTTAAATCAATGTTATGTGCGTTTTGCACTCCTGCCTAACCAGTTTCCTACTGATGGCACCAAGGTGGCGTACATTTTTGCCCTTCTGGACGGTCGGGCCCTGAATTGGGCTTCCCCCATGTGGGAGAATAATGATCCTGCATTGGGGGACTTGAATCGCTTTGTGGAGGAGTTCAAAGCGGCCTTTGATGAGCCAGCCCGACAGGCTTCCGCTACTTCTGAGTTACTTCAGCTCCGGCAAGGCTCACGGACTTTAGCAGACTACGCATTGGATTTTCGCACCCTCGCCCACGAGGTAGGCTGGCAGGATGGGGCTCTCCGGGGCGTGTTCCTGGAGGGCTTAGCCGGTCGTATTAAGGACGAGCTAGCGGCTCGGGACCTGCCGGAGACCCTGAGTTCCCTCATTGACTTAGCGGGTCGAATTGATCGACGTTTGCAGCAGAGGGCGAAAGAGGGGCGTCCTTTCCGGCGTTCAACGTCCGTGACTCCCAGGCCCTCAAATTCGAGTTCGAGTTCGGGGTCGCGTGGAACTACCTCTTCATCTGCAACTGCCTCCGACGAGCCCATGCAAGTGGGTCGTTCGTCGCTATCACCCGAAGAAAGGCAGCGACGCCGGGACTTGAGACTTTGTCTGTACTGTGGGGGAAAGGGCCACTATCTTGCCCAGTGTAAGGAACGGGCGGAAAACTCCCGCGCCTAGGTGTAAAGGAGGAGTGCCCCCTAGGCTGCCTAAATCCCGCTCCTCAATGTACCATGCCGGTAACTTTGGAATATCCAGGTGGTTCCTTCCTCACGCAAGCCCTAGTTGACTCCGGGGCTGGGGGCAACTTCATTACCAAGGAATTGGTGCAACAGTTGAATCTCCCTACGCGACCTAGGACTCCTGCCTTGCGGATAACCTCTATTCAGGGTACTCCTTTATCAGGCTGCATCTCCACCGAGACCGTTCCGTTCATTTTGCAGGCAGGCTTGTTACACACAGAGGAGATCTCCTTGCTAGTGTTGGAAAGAGCAGTATATCCGGGTTACCCTGGCTTCAGAAACACTCTCCTGTGATTCGCTGGAAAGATTTTCAGATTACCCAGTGGAGTTCGGAGTGTTTCCAATCCTGTCTCCAAGCGAAAAAATTCCAACGGATTCCGCTGGCCCACACCGTACCGGTATTACCGGCTCCGTATGCTGATTTTCAGGATGTTTTTTCCAAGGAAAAAGCGGAATTGTTGCCGCAACACCGACCTTTTGACTGTGCAATAGAGTTGCTTCCAGGTACTACTCCCCCCCGGGGACGAGTTTATCCTTTGTCTCAGCCAGAGACTCGGGCCATGTCCGCATATATCACCGAGAATCTGGCTAAGGGCTTCATACGCCCTTCCAAGTCTCCCGCCGGAGCAGGTTTCTTTTTTGTTGCCAAAAAAGATGGAGGCCTGCGGCCTTGCATTGATTACCGTGGTCTCAATGCTATCACCAAGAAGAACCGGTACCCGCTTCCCCTCATTCCGGAGTTGTTGGACAGACTCCAAGGAGCCCAAGTCTTCACGAAATTGGACCTCCGCGGCGCATATAATCTGGTTCGAATCCGTCCCGGGGACGAATGGAAGACGGCGTTCAACACCCGGGACGGCCATTATGAATATCTAGTAATGCCGTTTGGACTGTGCAACGCTCCCGCTGTTTTCCAGCACTTGATGAATGAAATTCTGCGTGACTTATTGCATTCCTGCGTAATCGTTTATTTGGACGACGTTCTCATACACTCCCCGGATCTTGCCTCCCATCGGCAACATGTGAGACAAGTACTCCAGATTCTACGAGACCACCATTTGTACGCTAAGTTCGAAAAATGTCTCTTTGAACAAGAGTCGTTACCCTTCCTCGGGTTTATTGTGTCTTCTACAGGTTTCTGGATGGACCCCAGCAAGGTATCCGCCATCAAGAAGTGGCCCCGACCTGAGGGGTTGAAAGCATTACAAAGCTTTTTGGGGTTTGCCAATTTCTATAGACACTTTATTCCTCAGTACTCCCGCTTGGTGGCACCTTTAACCGCGCTAACTCGGAAAGGGGCAAACACTCGCCTTTGGCCTGAGGGAGCTTGTGAGGCTTTCGAACTGTTAAAGGAGGCATTCCTCCAGGATACCTGTTTACGCCACCCAGATCCAACGCGGCCATTCTTTGTCGAAGTCGATGCCTCCAACATTGCTGTGGGAGCGGTCCTCTCACAAGTCTCTAACTCCGGTCATCTCCTACCCTGCTCCTATTTCTCTAGGAAGTTCTCCTCTGCCGAGTGCAATTATGGTATTGGGGACAAGGAGCTGCTGGCGGTCAAGCTTGCGCTGGAAGAATGGAGACAGTGGTTGGAGGGCTCCCTCCATCCGGTTATAATTTATACAGACCATAAGAACCTGGAGTTCCTTAACCAGGCCCAACGTCTTAATCCTCGACAAGCACGATGGTCCCTTTTCTTTAACCGCTTTAATTTCATTCTGAAATACCGACCCACATTAAAGAATGTACGGGCTGACGCACTCTCCCGTTATGAACTTCAGGAGGAGAAGGAAGACCTCCCTCAACACATTATAGATCCTGCAAAAATCCAGTTAGCTAGCACCACGGTTTCCACCCTAGGACGAGTGGTGGTTTCCCACAAGGATCGCAGAAGGGTGTTAGCTTGGGCCCATGACTCGCTTTCAGGAGGTCACGCCGGCAGGGAGAGGACGCTCGACTTGCTTAGCCGCTATTATTGGTGGCCTCGACTGCGACAAGATGTCCGAGTATATATTGACTCATGCCCAGTATGTGCCCGGCAAAAACCGCCTTGTGGTCGGCCCTGGGGCCTCCTGCAGCCACTGCCTATTCCCGTGGAACCATGGTCCCACATAGCCACGGACTTTGTAGTGGACCTACCTCCCTCGGAAGGCAATACGGTGATTTTGGTAACGGTAGACCGTTTCTCTAAGATGATTCGCCTGGTACCCTTGCCTAAGCTGCCCTCTGCACCTGAACTCGCACTCCTGTTTACTACACACGTCTTCCGGGCTCACGGTCTACCACAGAGTATCGTTTCGGATCGTGGGTCGCAGTTTACGGCTCGTTTTTGGCGTGCCCTTTGCAAAAAATTTGGGGTCCAATTAAATTTATCCACGGCCTTTCACCCCCAGACTAATGGTCAGACGGAGCGCACGAACCGCACTCTCAAAGCCTTCCTCCGCAGTTTTATCTCCGAAAAAGGGAATAACTGGACTTCTCTCCTGCCTTGGGCCGAGTTCGCCTACAACAACCATACTCATGCTGCTACTGGACAAACCCCTTTCCAGATTGTGTATGGACGTCACCCAAGACCTCCTTTGCCGCTTCCGATTTCCATTCCATCACCTGCTGCCTTAAACACGGCGCAGCAAGTACATCATCTCTGGAGGAGGATTCAACTCAAACTGACCACCGCAGCAAAGAGGTCCCAGCAGTTTACCAATCGTCATCGACGGCCAGCGCCAGTTTTCCTGCCAGGTACCAAGGTGTGGTTAAGCACTCGGAACCTCCAACTACCTAACCGTTCTCGTAAGTTGGCCCCTCGATACTGTGGGCCTTTTCAGATTGCAGAGCGTATTGGGACCGTTTCCTACAGACTTCGCCTTCCGTCTTCACTTCGCATCCACAACGTGTTCCACGTCTCTTTGCTGAAACCGGTGGTACTGTCCCGGTACCATCATCCCTCCATGGATGCGCTATCCTCCCCTACATCTACAGAGCCTACGTATCAGGTACGAGAAGTCTTGGACGTTCGCTTCCACGCCCGTCGCTGGGAATACCTACTGGCTTGGGAGGGGTGTGGCTCCGAGGAGGACTCTTGGGAGCCAGCTCGGAACATCTTGGACAAATCCTTGCTCACTCAATTTCATCTGGCCCATCCCGGGAAACCTGGTCCTCGGCGGAGGGGGCGTAAGAGGGGGGGTACTGTTGCGGTCTCGGTCGCCACGCTGGCTCCCGAGGCCTTACCTTCTTCCCGGGTCTCGGGGAGCTGCCGCGTTCCGCGGCCTTAGGACCCCGGTCGCTGCGTTCCTCAGCCGTTCCGGTCCTCCGCGGGCCTGCAGGGTCTTCGGGCGCCATGCACCGGCTCCCACGCTGCCGCTGGCGTGCCCTCGCGGCCAGCCCCGCCCCCAGGCGCACGCGCGCGACTGATCTCTGCTTTTAAAGCAGCCAGCGCGGGAAAACCCGGCTCCTCCCTCCTCTGACGTCAGACGCTGCAGGGCTATTTAAGCACTGCAGTCTCTTCCTTTCTTTGCCTTGCAACGAGGTTCTCTACTTCCTGTAGTTCTAAGTTGCACTCCTGCTTTGCCTGCTACCTGCCTTGACCTCTGATTGCCTGACTCCGCTTGCCTGCTACCTGCCTTGACCTCTGATTGCCTGACTCCGCTTGCCTGCTACCTGCCTTGACCTCTGATTGCCTGACTCCGCTTGCCTGCTACCTGCCTTGACCTCTGATTGCCTGACTCCGCTTGCCTGCTACCTGCCTTGACCTCAGATTGCCTGACTCCGCTTGCCTACTACCTGCCTTGACTCCGGTTCGTATTTGACCTGCTTGTCTTCAGCCTGCCTTGACCTCGGACCGTGATCCCGACTTCAGCTTGCTCGTTGTCTGTCCAGACTCCAGTCCGGATTCCACTCCTGGGTTTCTTCGTTCTCTCCTAAGTCCCAGCGGTCCGGGTCCCTACGGGCTTCTCCTGGGGGGACCTCGGGCTTCCAGGGCGAAGCCTCCTAAGTCCTAGCAACCCGGGCTCCCACAGCTCCTCTGGAGGAGTCTCGGGTTTCCAGGTGAAGATCCTTTTGCCCAGTGGGAGTTCTGCCTACCGACTGTTCCTTCGGGCCGGTCGGCTCAAGGATCCACATCCGGATTTTCTCCAGCATAACAGCATCGACATCGTCGATCCTCGGCGTCCGCGTCCATTCCGTCCTCGACAGAACCATCCGCAAAACCTCGATATCTACCATGCCATCATCGTCATCGGCATCGTTGCCAGTAATCACTACTCCGGACTTAACAGTCCTCATCCAGAAGATGGTGATGGAGGCTTTGCAGAAGCAACTTCCGGCGTCACGCCGATGCCAGCAGTGGCGCCGATGCCGGCGTCATCGCCAATGCCGACGCCATCGTCGATGCCGGCGGTCACGCCGATGCCGACACCATCGTTGATGCCGGCGGACACGCCGATGCTGACACCATCGTCGATGCCGGCGGCCACGCCGATGCCGACACCATCGTTGATGCCGGCGGACACGCCGATGCTGACACCATCGTCAATGCCGGCGGTCAGGCTGATGCCGACACCATCGCCGATATCTGCGGTTACACCAACGCAAGTTATCGAGCCCGTACCACCCATAACATCGATGGTACAAACTACTTCGATGCCAATGAAGTCCTCGATCTCGATGCCTCCCCCGATGGAAAACATTCCATCGATGACAAGTTCTTCGATGTCATCGATGCCATTTTTTTTCAGTTCCTATTTCACAGTTTTCCTTTCTGGCATCGACTATTCCATCGACATCACAATCGATGGCTATCTATACCATGGCACCCACCATACCGCCACTTCAAAAATCGAAGGCATCGAAGCCTAAGTCATCTATTAAGCAAAATCCATCGATGACTCAACATCTTCCATTACAGCCTAACTAAAAGATATCATGACTTACTATCCTCCTTGCCATCTTGCCCAGAAGGAGAGCAAGTTGAGGACTTTCCACAGGAAGAACCCATACCAGGACCCTCTGGTGTCCCTCCTCTTCCCAAAGTTACACCTCCTCACCAGATGCCTCAGTATGACACTTGGTCTGACACTAACTCCAATCCTTCCTCAGAAGACTTCATGTCAGATCCATCTCCACCTCCTGCTACAAAACAATCACCTCCAGAGGATCTTTCGTTCCCACTATTTGTTCAGGAAATGGCAGATTCTATTCCTTTCCAGATACATACGGAGCAGGATGTAAGACAGCAGACTTTGGAAGTACTCCAATTCATGGATCCCCCAAAGCATACTTTTGCTATTCCTGTTCATGAGATTCTTCTACAACTGCAGCAATGGATTTGGGAACACCCCTGTTCGATTCCTGCAGTCAACAAACGGATAGAATCAACTTATCTGGTGCAACCCACCTCTGGGTACCAAAAACCTCAGCTCCCTCACCACTCTGTGGTAGTGGAGTCGGCACAGAAGAAATTCAGAAGGACAAGAGCCCATTCTTCATTACCTCCGGGTAGGGATAATAGATTTCTGGACCAAATGGGCCGCAAGGTCTTCCATGGGTCAATGCTGAATTCTAAAATCTCAGCATACCATTTATACCTGACCCAGTACCAGAGAAACCTCTGGAAACAGATGGAAGAGTTTGTGCCATCCTTACCCACGCAGTATCAGGAAGCTGCACAATCTATTATCAATAAAGGCTTAGATGCGGGAAAGCATGAGGTTAGAGCAGCCTACAACAGATATGACACAGCCTTCCTCACGCTGCATCTGGTATCGCTGCAAGATGCTGGGCCTGGCTTAAGGCCTCTGATTTACGACCGGAAGTGCAGGATAAACTTGTCGTTCTACCCTGCCTGGGTGATAATATATTTGGTTCCAAAGTGCAGGATGCAGTTTCCCAGTTACGAGATCACACGGAAACTTTACGACAACTATCCTCACTTCCACATGACTCTGCTATGCATACTACCAGACGACCTCCATGTAGAGATGCCAGACGTCCTTTCTACAGGCAACGTAAATACTATCCCCCCACATCCAGACCACGACAGCCTAGATCTCAGCAGAGACCTCAGCAAAGACAGCAAAGAGCAGCAAGGGCACCACCAGCTCCGCAAACCGGCCCTGCTACCGGCTTTTGAAAGTGCATCCAGAGAACAAGGCTTCTATATCAATCCCTACCCAACACTACCAGTAGGGGGCAGACTATCCAAATTTTACATCAATTGGACATCAATAACATCGGACCAATGGGTCCTATCCATAATACACCGAGGATACTAACTCAATTTCATTTCAATCCCTGCAGATCTTCCACCAAAACACTTTCACCTCAGCGAAGATCACATTCTTCAACTTCAACTGGAATTATCCACCCTTCTGAGAACCAGGGCTGTCGAACGAGTGCCCCGGGCTCAGCAGGGCAGAGGATTCTATTCCCGGTATTTTCTCATTCCAAAGAAAACCGGAGGCCTTCGTCCTATCCTAGACCTCAGAAATCTCAACAAATTTCTCAAGAAAGAAAAGTTCAGAATGGTATCCCTAGGAACCATGCTTCCACTTCTTCAAAAAGGGGACTGGCTCTGTTCTCTGGATCTCCAAGACGCTTATGCTCACATTCCAATATTCCCTCCTCATCGCAAGTATCTGCGCTTCATGGTGGGTCATCAACATTTCCAATACAGAGTTCTGCCATTCGGCCTGGCCTCTGCTCCCAGAGTGTTCACCAAATGTCTAGCAGTAATATCAGCACACTTGCACAAACAAGGTGTTCATGTTTTTCCATATCTAGACGACTGGCTCATCAGAAGTCAGTCTCAAGAAGGAGTTCTAACTTCTTTAAATCGCACCATTACTCTCCTTCACAACATGGGATTTCTCATCAATTATCAAAAGTCCCATCTTACTCCTTCTCATATACTCCAATTCATAGGAGCAGAATTAAACACTATTCTCGCAAAAGCCTTTCTCCCCGAGGATCGGGCAGAAACACTTTCCCTATTGGCCAACTTGATTTATTCAAAGAAAACAGCCACAGCTCATCAGCTCCTAACATTATTAGGCCACATGGCCTCCACAGTTCATGTTACTCGTATGGCGAGGCTAGCCATGCGCATAACTCAATGGACTTTAAGATCTCAATGGATCCAAGCCATTCAACCACTTAATTCTCTAATTCAAATCACATACCAGTTACACTCATCTCTACTTTGGTGGGTGAACAAGGACAATTTGCGCAAGGGCCAAACCTTCCAGCAACCAGTCCCACAGATAACTTTAACTACAGATACATCCACCTTGGATTGGGGAGCTCACATAGACACTCTCCAGACCCAGGGTACTTGGACAAAACTCGAAGCAATATTCCAAATCAATTTCCTAGAGCTTCGAGCTATACGTTATGCGCTGCATGCGTTCAAGGACTGCCTCTCACACAAAACTGTTCTCATCCAAATGGACAACACAGTAGCCATGTGATACATCAACAAACAGGGAGGTACGGGCTCGTATCTCCTTTGTCAAGAAGCTGCACAGATTTGGGGCTGGGCCCTGAACCACTCAATGTTTCTTCGAGCCACTTATCTGGCAGGCATTCACAATGTAGTGACGGATCGACTCAGTCGTCAGTTCCAACCGCACGAATGGTCCTTGGATCGCTCAGTAGTGTCCAGGATTTTTCAACGTTGGGGGCAACCAACAATAGACCTCTCTGCATCACATCTGAATCACAAAGTGGACAATTTCTGCTTTCTCCACCCACACAAGAACCAGCCAGTCAAGGACGCCTTTGCTCGCCCTTGGAACTCGGGCCTACTATACGTGTATCCTCCAATACCACTCATAACCAAAACTCTAGTGAAACTACAACCGGACAAAGGGTCTATGATACTCATAGCCCCATATTGGCCTCGACAAGTATGGTTTCCCACACTTCTAGACCTCTCGATCAGGGATCCAATTCGCCTGGGTGTAGCTCCCACTCTCATAACTCAGGATCAAGGTCGGTTGCGACATCCCAACCTTCAATCCCTATCCCTGACAGCATGGATGTTGAAAGCTTGATCTTACAACCACTCAACCCTTTAGCCAATGTGTCTCAAGTGCTTATAGCTTCACTTAAACCTTCCACACGAAAGAATTATTCTTCCAAATGGAAAAGGTTTACTTTGTGGTGCAACCAAAAGAATATAGATCCTTTCACCTGCCCCACTTCTTCTCTACTAGAATACTTATACCATCTTTCAGAATCTGGTCTCCAGACATCATCTGTCAGAGTACATTTAAGTGCAATCTCACATTACCATAACAAGATGGGAGATGCACCTATAGCCACGCAACCTCTAGTCAGCAGGTTTATGAGTGGTTTAACTCACCTTAAGCCACCAATTCGGCCTCCAGTCACAGAATGGGACCTGAATTTGGTTTTAACAAGATTAATGCGTTCTCCTTTCGAACCCATAGATTCCTGTGATCTTAAATTTCTCACATGGAAAACTATCTTCCTCATTGCCATTACATCAGCTAGAAGGTTTAGTGAGTTACAAGCCCTTGTCACGTACGAACCCTATACGAAATTCCTACATGACAGAGTGGTTCTCTGTACACATCCAAAATTCCTTCCCAAGGTAGTTACGGAATTCCACTTGAACCAATTCATAGTTTTACCCACATACTTTCCAAGGCTTCATTCTCACCAAGGAGAACGGGCCTTACATACCTTGGACTGTAAGCGTGCATTATCTTTCTATTTAAACCGCACTGCAGTCCACAGGAAATCCAATCAAATTTTTGTCTCTTATGACCCAAACAAACCGGGTCAGGCAGTGGGTAAACATACTCTATCCAACTGGTTAGCAGATTGCATACAGTTTTGCTATGAAAAAGCAGGCCTTCCTCTTCAAGGGCGAGTAAAGGCACACTCAGTAAGAGCAATGTCAACCTCTGTAGCACACTATCGTTCAGTGCCAATCCTTGACATATGTAAAGCAGCAACATGGAGTTCTCTTCACACCTTTGCAGCTCATTACTGTTTGGACAAACAAGGACGACAAGATTCAGTCTATGGACAATCTGTCTTAAAGAACTTGTTTACAGTTTAAAACCCAACTCCTTCTACAACCATCCTGCTGTGATCTTCGGCTGCCTCATTTTCAACAACAATACTTCAGTGTTGCTTCACTACGAAATGACTCAGCCTCTAGCTTGCTAATCACCCATATGTGAGGACTAGCATCCGAGGGATCGTAGAGATAAACATCGACACCGGCATTGAAAATCTCGGACCACCGAGGGAGCAAAATCATCGACCTCTCCATTGTCCGAGCTGCCGTCGAAGAAGCCCCATCCAGAAAAGGCACCGACCTTTTCGGCGACCGGGTCACCAAGGCAACCCTCACCCGACAGGGTATCGGGAGCCGCGACTCCGCCTTTAACGGTGGTCCCTCCGGCTAAGCCTCTGCCTCCTTCTTCTGTTCCGGAGCTGGGGCTGCTTGCTCCAGGTCTCCGAGAAGAACTGGACCGGATGGTTCAGGAGGCCATCGACAAGGCGATGCATCAACTCCAGGTTCCTCCGGCACCGACATCAGTACCAATTGCGGAACCGACCACTGACCTGATTCCAGCAGCGTTGGCACCGCTGCTCTTGAGGATGGAAGCGCTTATGGCCGCTTTTCCACCGATGGACCCCGGCTCACCGATGGCTTCGGTGCCCTCCCCGCTTGCTTTGTCATCGGGAGGAGAAACACCGTTCCGCATCCCTCCATCAGGAGTTCTGCCGATGCCTCAGCCATCGATGCCGATCCGTCCGTCGGTGCCACCGATCCACCCATCGGTGCCGACGCATCCGTCGGCACCACCAAGTCATCCATCGATGCCCTCGATGCCTGCACCGGTGCCTTCGATGCCCTCATCGGTGCCTCCAGTTATTCCTTCGAGTCCTTCGGAGCCTTGACCAGGACCTTCAGGGATCCCACCTCCCCATCCTCCTCTAGTCCCTAGAGGAGCAGCTTCTGATCCCTACGATACCTGGACTGATGATTCTTCACTAGACACCGATGATTTACCTTCACCACCTTTACCTACTGAAAGCAGAAAGCGTTCTGCTCCAGAGGTCATTTCCTTTATAAATTTTGTGAAGGAGATATCTGAATTGGTTCCCTTCCAATTGCAGACTGAATAAGATGACAGGCATCAAATGATGGAGCTGTTACAATTCCTGGATGCTCCCAAGGAAATAACCTCCATCCCTATCCACCAGGTTCTTCTGGATCTCCTCAAAAAGAACTGGGAACATCCTGGCTCTGTGGCTCCAGTCCACAAGAAAGCTGACACCACCTATCTCGTTCAGTCAGCTCCAGGCTTTCGCAAACCTCAATTGGATCACCAATCTGTGGTTGTCGAATCTGCCCAGAAAAGAGCAAGGAGATCAAAACCTCACACTTCCTTTCTCCCAGGCAAGGAACAGAAATTTCTAGATGCCATTGATCGCCGTATCTTCCAGGGATCAATGCTCATCTCCAGAATTGCCTCTTATCAGCTCTATATGACCCAATATAATAGGGTCTTATTTAAGCAGATACAAGACTTGACAGACTCCCTGCTTTAGCAAATTCAGGATTAACTCCAAACCCTAGTAAACAAGGGGTTTGAGGCAGGCAAGCACGAGATCAGATCATCTTACGATATCTTTGACACTGCTACCAGGGTATCTGCAGCTGCTATCTCGGCAAGAAGATGGGCCTGGCTCAAGTCTTCCATCCTTCGCCCTGTGTAGGAGATAATCTGTTTGGCGAGCACATTCAGCGAACAGTGGCGGAATTCAAGGACCATCATGAGACCCTAAGACAGCTCTCTCTGATGCCTTCTGAGTACTCTTCAAAACAGCCCTTTTGGAAGGACTCTAAGAAGTCATTCTTCCACCCGAAGAAGTCCTACCCGCCACCAACTAGAACCTGTTCTACGAGACCGTTTCAAAAAGCCCAGTCTCATCAGACACGAAAACAAAAACCGCAAGCAGCTCCTCAGCCGGGCCCTGCTTCCGGATTTTGACTCCTGCATAGAGAGCAGCAGCCAGCTTCCATTGACCCACATACCAGTGGGATGTCGATTGTGCCATTTCAACAACAGGTGGCACACAATCACCTCAGACCAGTGGGTCTTAGCGATTATTGCTCAAGGTTATCGTCTGAACTTTCTCTCCATTCCACCGGACTCCCCACCTCTACCAACATGGAGATCATCCGATCACTCCATCTTTCTGGAACAGGAGGTCTCCCTCCTCATCCAGTCCAAAGCAATAGAACCAGTGCCGTATTCCCAACAAGGCCTAGGGTTCTATTCCCGGTACTTTCTAATCCCCCAAAAATCGGGAGACTTTCGTCCAATTCCGGATTTATGTGCCCTCAACAAATACCTCCAGTGAGAGAAGTTCAAAATGGTAACCTTCCTCTTCTACAAAGAGGAGGCTCTGCTCTCTAGACCTCCAGGACGCATACACTCATATCGCGATAATTCCATCTCATCACAAATACTTGAGGTTTCTAGTAGGCCCCAAGCACTATTAGTACCAAGTGCGTCCATTCGGCCTCGCGTCTGCACCACGAGTCTTCAGAAAATGCCTCGTCGTAGTTGCAGCCTTCCTCAGGACTCAAGGTGTTCACGTCTACCCCTATCTAGACAATTGGTTAATCAGGGCTCCCACTCAGCAAGCTGCTCTGTCATCCCTGCATCTTACTTTACACACTCTAATTTCACTCGGATTTCTCGTCAACTAAGACAAATCCTACTTAGTCCCATCTCAAACCTTATCATTCATTGGGGCAGACTTGGACACCTTGCAGGCAATGGCTTTTCTGCCTCGACAGCTAGCTCTCACTCTTGTGTCTCTGGCACACCAGCTGCAGTCTCAGCACTCCACGACTGCACACCACTTTCTCATCCTCCTGGGACACATGGCGTCCTCAGTTCAGGTCACCCCAATGGCCCGCTTGGCCATGAGAGTCATGCAGTAGACTCTAAGGTCACAATGGACTCAATCCATTCAGCCCCTGTCGACCATTGTCCACATAACCGACTTACTCCGTCAGTCTCTCGCCTGGTGGAGAAATCAGGTCAATCTCCTCCAGGGCTTGCCCTTCCAGGCTCCAGGCCCTCAAATAACTCTCACCACCGATGCTTCCAACCTCGGCTGGGGAGCCCACGTGGCCAATCTGCAGACACAAGGATCTTGGTTTCCAGAGGAAGCCAAACACCAAATAAATTTCCTGGAGCTGCGAGCAATCAGATATGCTCTCAGGGTATTTCAGGATCGCCTCTCCAACCAAGTCATCCTGATCCAGACTGACAACCAGGTGGCCATGTGGTACATCAACAAACAGGGAGGGACGGGCTCCTACCTTCTGTATCAGGAAGCTGCGCAGATATGGGTGAAGGCCCTCTCCCACTTGATGTACCTCAGGGCCACCTACTTGCCGGGAGTGGACAATATGTTGGCAGACAAGCTGAGTCGCACCTTTCAACCGCACGAGTGGTCTCTCAACCCCTCAGTAGCGAACTCGATCTTCCAACAATGGGGTTATCCTCAAATAGACCTCTTTGCATCACCTCAAAATTGCAAAGTAGACAACTTCTGTTCTCTCACTCGAAGCCAACACTATCAGCCAAGAGACACGTTCTCCCTATCATGGGCAACCACTCTCCTATATGCATTCCCTCCACTTCCACTTCTCTCGAAGATTCTCGTGAAATTACGTCAGGACAAGGGAATCATGATCCTGATAGCACCCCACTGGCCGCGCCAAGTGTGGATTCCAATATTTCAGGATCTCTCCATTCGCAGGCTCATTCCCTTAGGAAAGGACCCGCTACTAGTCAGTCAAAACAACGGGTGCCTATGCCACCCCAATCTTCAAGCCTTGTCCCTGACGGCATGGATGTTGAAAGGTTAATCCTTCAGCCACTTAACCTTTCTGAATCAGTTTCCCGGGTCCTGATTGCTTCACGGAAGCCTTCCACGAGGAAATCGTATTCTTACAAATGGACCTGGTTCACGTCATGATGCTCTTCTCAATCCCTTGACCCCTTTACCTGTCTAATCACGAAGTTTCTGGACTATCTCTGGCACTTGTCAGAGTCATGTTTAAAAACTTCCACCATTAGGATGCATGTCAGTGCGGTAGCCGCCTTCCATAAAGGTGTCGGGGATGTTCCCATATCAGTACAACCCCTTGTAACATGTTTTTTGAAAGGCTTGCTTCACCTCAAGCCTTCTCTGTGTCCTCCGGCCCCTTCTTGGGACCTCAACCTCGTTTTGGGTCAGCTCATGAAACCACCATTTGAGCCTCTTCAATCCTGTGACCTTCGATATCTCACATGGAAAGTGATTTTCCTTTTGGCAATCACTTCCGCTCGCAGAGTTAGTGAATTACAGGCTCTAGTTACCTATCCGCCTTACACTAAACTTCTGCAGGACCGGGCAGTACTCTGCACTTACCCTAAATTATTATCTATGGTAGTTTCGGAGTTTCATCTTAATCAATCCATTATACTACCTACCTTCTTTCCCAGGCCCCCATTCCAATCCAGGAGAGCAGGTTCTGCATACCCTTGACTGCAAATGGGCTCTAGTGTTCTACCTAGACCGTACAGGTGCCCACAGGAAAAGCATTCAATTGTTTGTCTCTTTCTATCCTATCAAATTGGAACAGCCTGTGGGTAAACAGACTCTCTCCTCCTGGTTGGCGGACTGCATATCCTTTTGCTATGAGCAAGCGGGCATTCCACTTCAGGACCGTGTTAAAGCACACTCTGTGAGTGCCATGGCAACTTCAGTAGCATACCTACGCTTGGTGCCGCTTCCTGACATTTGCAGGGCTGCCACCTGGAGTTCTCTCCATACCTTTACAGCCCATTATTGCTTAGACAAAGCCGGAAGACAAGATTCCATCTTTGGCCAGTCTGTCTTGTGTAACTTATTTACAACATGACGTACCAACACCCTTCTGTCTGCCTGGTGGGGTTCAGGATGCCCTCGGCCAAATTTCATCTCAGGCCTAGTGCCTTGCATGCCTGAGTACATTTGGTGCATACTAGGACATCCTCAGCTCGGTACTCAACCATATGTGAGGACTACCATCCTGCTTGTCCTGTGAGAAAGCAAATGTTACTTACCTGTTCCTCACGAAACCCGCCCACCGCCCCGTGGTGTTGGGTTCGTAACGTTTTCTTATTTTATTTTCAGCACTACCTGTAGCTTTTTAACAAGACTGAAGGGGGACCCCTGCTGGCTACAGGGTTAGTGCCATGCTGGGCATGCCCAGTAGGGGCCAGTCAAAGTTCTGGAAACTTTGACAGAAGTGTTCCGTGATTGGACTCCATCCTGTGATGTCACCCATATGTGAGGACTAACATCCTGCTGTCCTGTGAGAACACCTGTTACAGGTAAGCAACATTTGCTATATGCTTGAGAGTGCCTTCAATGCAACTACCACCCCATTACATTGGTTCCTTCTCAATACTTCGGCAAGTAGGATCCTTGACGTATCAATTGAGGTTACCACCAATGTTGAAAATTTGTAACGTTTTCCATGTGTCACTACTGAAGTCACTGATACTCACTTGGACCTCTAGAGCAACTCCAGAGCTACAAGAAGTAGTCAGTGATGGTGGCCCCATTTATGAAGTTGAGGAAGTCCTAGACTCACGCTGGAGAGGTAAAAAGATGGAATATCTTCTTTCTTGGAAGGGATATGGCCTGGAAGAGAACTCGTGGGAGCCAGACTCTAATATTTTGGATTGCAACCTATTAAGGGACTTCCTTGCACAACACCCCAAAAAACCCTGATCCTCGGGAAGGGGCCTCAAGGGGGGTTTCTGTTGCATTTGGTGGGCCGCGGATCTCTCCTGTGAGCTCCCACTCTTACATCTGGGCCCTGACCACCAGCATTGATCCCCGATGCTGCAAATGAATGGCGGTGCAGCCGTGCTACTCCAGGCCTGACGTGTCTGATGTGACTTGCAGCAGGATGCTGCCAGCACTCTCCTCAGACCTCCCTAGGTGTGCGCACACCTGACGGTACCATATTTAAAGGGCCTGCGGTGGGAAATCCCCTGAAGCGCCCATGGATGACCTCACTGCCTCTGGCCTATATAAAGGCCTTTCTTCTATTTAGTCTTCGCCTTGGCAACAGGTCTCCTACAGTCCTTGTACTGTGAGTTGCCTCAGTGTTCCCAAGTTCCTGTCTTCAGTTTCTGGTCTTTGTCTGGTCTTCAGTTCCTGGCCTTTGTTTATCTTCAGTTTCAGTGGTCTTCTTTGTCCTTGTCTTTCAGTTCGTCTGGATAGTTCTTCAGTCCTGCTATGTTCCACGTCCTGCCTGTCTTCTCAGTGCCTTCCTGCCTGCCTATCTGTCCCGTCTTCCCTTGGATGGATACCAATTATTGATCTTGGCTTACTTCCTGGACTCCTCTTGAACTCCATTTGCCACTGACCTGCCTGCCTACTTGATCTCCTCGAACTCCTCCTATTACTGATCACGGCCTGCTCACTGACAATATGAGAACGTCTCCTGCCTTAGACCTGAGCTTGCCCTTGATTTCCCCTTTATACTCCAGCCTCCTTTACGAATCTTCTGTCCATCAGCAGAGGCCCACACCTAAGACCTGCTGCCTCCAGGGAGCCCAAAGGCTCAATCTGAGGGGAATGTGGGCTCAAATAGGTGAAGCTCCAGTTCCCTGTACGTACCCGGATCAGTCCAGACTGTGGGTTATGCCTCCCTTCCAGCAGATGGAGACAGAGAAAAACTCAAAGGGCGCCCTCTCTTAACCTGGCATGCCCATTGCATCCCTTCAGTATTTCCAGCAGATGGAGGTGGTGCAAACCCTGCAGTCTTGCCCTGATTTAAGGCACTATCCGTTTAAAAAAAAAAAAAAAAAAGAGTGTAGGCTTTTTATTTTACTTTCCTACAGCGAATCAAGCATTTACAAAAACAAAAAAAAAATAATCAAGAAATCCTCCTGGGGGATAGGTAGGTTCGAGTGAGCCATCCCCTCTGGTAGAAGGTTCAGGAGCCGGGGTTGGTTACCCCGCAGGGTTCCTAGCAGGTAAGATGCAGGAGAAGATTACTTATGGTCCGGTCCCTCTTCTCTCCGTGCGATCCCGACCTCATTAAAAAACAACAAAAAAAAAAAGAGCAGCCTTCTGGCTTTCTTTCTATTCTTAGCAAC
The DNA here is from genome assembly GCF_901001135.1 of Rhinatrema bivittatum. NCBI lineage: Eukaryota > Metazoa > Chordata > Amphibia > Gymnophiona > Rhinatrematidae > Rhinatrema > Rhinatrema bivittatum. Next base: position 426,152,655 of record NC_042616.1, read on the forward strand.
TGCACGGCGGTTAAGGTTGGGTTCTGTCTTGGCATTTCGCCAAGTTTTCTCAGGCTTCCTGCCGTGTCGTTTCGAACCCCCCACCCCCCGGGGATTTCCATGCCGTGGCCATCTTGTGTTGCCTGCAGGGAGTCTGCATCCAGACTCTTCCGCACAGGCCTCTGTGTGCAGTGTGTCTCCGGGGGGGAAGGCAGCTCTTTTCAGGCTGCTGGCAGCCTTTCTAAGCCCCAAGGTGCAGTAAAAAGAGCAGCACCTTGAGAGGCCCGGGCCGACCCGTTCCCTCTCAGTGCGGGAACGGTGGCCATTTTGAAAACATTTGCTGCAGCTGAAGCAAGGGCTATGGGGGCAGGGAAGCTGCCTCCCGACCTTTCCCCAGTCAGTAGCAGCCTGGGGATCCTGATACAGACCAGGAGGCTTTGGATGATGACCCCAATCCCCTGGTGGAGGAAGGGGTCATAGCTAATGATTTTTCCTTAGACTTTGTGCTGCTTATGCACAAATCCTTTTTGGCTACTCAGACTCAGCAAAGCGGTGCTTCGCGTGTGAATCATCCCACTCAGCCTCCTAATAAACTTGCCAAACGTCTGGAGGCTCAGGCGTCACTGCGGGTCGCCAAATTGCGTAGCTCGACCGCAGCAGGCGCATCTACCCCTTCGGCTGGAACGGATGGTGGAGCTGCGGACATGCTGACTTCACCCTTGTCCCATCCCGGTACGGGAGCAGAGGAGGACCTGGTAAAGCAATCCCCTCTGGATGGTGAAGACCCTAAAGTAGTCCGCCTGTTCCCTCTGTCTTGTCTGAACTTGGGGTTGATCTCCCCCATGATACCCTTCCACATGATTCCGTGGATCCAGTTCTAGCGGGGCTGCAGGCCCCAGCCAAAGCTTTTCCTTTTCATCCCATGCTCCAGCAGCTGATGACTCGGGAGTGGGACATCCCTGATGCCGGTTTGAGAGTGGGAAGGGCTATGGATAAACTTTATCCCTTGCTTGACGATTCTCTAGAGCTCTTGAAATCCCCTAAGCTGGACGCTTCAGTGCCGGCGATCACGAAGCGAACCATTATCCCCATCGCAGAAGCGATGGCTCTCAAAGATCTTCAAGATAGAAAACTTGAGGTTCTTCTCAAACAAATCTTCGAAGTCTCGGCCCTGGGAATCCGAGCGGTGGTGTGCAGTAGCTACATGCTGTGGGCGAGCCTCCGCTGTGTCCAGTAATTATTAACATCCAGGGATCTCCCGTCGGGAGAATCAGAGCAGGCCGAACGCTTGGAAGCAGCGGTGGCATATGGGGCGGATACTCTGTATGATCTCCTTCGAACTTCCTCCCTCACCATGTCTTCCGCAGTCTCCGCGAGATGGCTCCTTTGGCTGCGTAAGTGATCAGCAGACATCCAAGGCTCAGTTGGGTGCGTTGCCGTTCAAGGGAACGTTTCTCTTCGGTGAGGACTTGGAGCAATTGATAAAATCTCTGGGTGAGAACAGAGTCCACAAGCTCCCGGAGGACAGGCCAAAACCTTCTAGAGGTTTTCCTTCAGCCTGCTCCTGGTTTCGAGGTCAGCGGAGGTTTCGGCAGAACAGACCACAGCCTATGGTGCAGAGACAGCCATTGGGCAGGCAGCAATTCTGGAACTCTTCCTTTCAAGGGCGCAGAACCACTCGCGAAGCAGGTTCAGTGACGTCCCTTGTCTCCAAGTCTTCGCAATGAGATCAAGCCGGCCCATCCCTCGGTTCCTCGAGTAGGGGAAAGTTTATCCTGATTCCATGAGGCATGGGTCGGAATAACTTCCGATCAGTGGGTCCTAAACATCATAGAACACGGCTACGCTTTGGAATTTGCTCGGCCACTCCAAGACTTCTTTATGGTCTCTCCCTGTGGTTCACGGACCAAGGCTCAGATCGTTCGTCAGACCCTCGATCGGCTGCTTGCTCTTGGGGCGATAAAGTGGGTCCCCCAAGAGGACTGGAAAACGGGACGCTACTCCATCTATTTCGTGGTCCCAAAAAAGGAGGTAGCCTTCCGGCCTATTCTAGACCTAAAAAGGGTAAACAAGGCTCTCAAGATGTTATGGTTATTGATGTTTGGGTGGATCCTTGGACACTGTGGCAGCTGACCATGCCCACGGGGCGCAGTCCGTGAGGGACCACAGTGTCAGGCTAGACCAGGGGTCGGGAACCCATGGCTCGTGAGCCAGATATGGCTCTTTTGAGGGCTGCATCTGGCTCGCAGACAAGTGTTGCCACACTTTCCAGTCCCCCGCTGACCCAGCTGCTCCCCGGTCCTTCTCCGCCCGGGCTTAAAATGCTGTCAGTCCGGGCGGAACGTGGCAGGACAGCTGGAGTTAGCGGCACCGGCGTGCTCTCTTCTTCCCGCCCCCCCCACCGTGGCCCGGAAGAGGAAGTGGTGAGCATCGGGTGCGTGCGCGGGAAGCAGAGACCATGCTAGTGTGGTCTCTTCTTCCCGCCCCCCTCCCCCGCGGCCTGGAAGAGGAAGTGGAGAGCATCGGGTGCGTGCGCGACGAAAAGAAGACTGCAACGCGGCTCGGAGGAAAATGAAGAGCTTCAACCGCGGCCGATGGGACTCCGCCTCCCCGAGGGCTGAAAATGAAGGAAGTTAGCGTTGGGAGGAGGCTGCTGCTGCCGCGAGTTCCCGGGGTGGGGGTGAGGGAGAGAGAGAGTGAATGCGCGAGCAAGCATGTGTGTTTGCTCGCTCATTCACTCTCTCTCTCCCCCACCCCCACCCCGGGAACTCGCGGCAGCAGCAGCCTCCTCCCAACGCTAACCTCTTCATTTTCAGCCCTCGGGGAGGCGGAGTCACATCGGCCGCGGTTAAAGCTCTTCATTTTCCTCCGAGCCGCGCTGCAGTCTTCTTTTCTTCGGGCCGATGCCGAGCGCACTAGCGTGGCCTCTTCTTGCCGCGCAGGCACCCGATACTCTCCACTTCCTCTTCCGGGCCGCGGGGAGGGGGGGGGGGCGGTGTGTGTGTGTGTGTGAGAGATTGCATGTATGTGAATGATTGAGAGCCTGTACATGTGAAAGAGAATATGTCTGTGATTGAGAGCCTGCCTGTGAGAGAGAGAGAGAGCATGAATGTAAGTTTACCATTGGGAACCTGTATGTGTAAGTTTGTGATTGAAAACCTGTTTGTGTGAAAGAGTATGTGTGTATGATTGAGATCCTTTGTGTGTGAGAGAAATCATGTGTATGTATGATTAAGAGCCTGTGTGTATAAGTAAGAGAGAGATCATGTGTGTCTGTGTGTGATTGAGAGCTGGTTTAGGTGAGGGAGCATGTGAGTATGTGATTGAGAGCCTGTGTTTAAATGAGAGAGAGAGACCATGTGTGTCTGTGTGTGATTGAGAGCTGATTTAGGTGAGGGAGCATGTGAGTATGTGATTGAGAGCCTGTGTGTAAATGAGAGAAAGAGAGGACATGTTTGTAAGCATGTGAATGAGAGTCTGTGTGTGAGAGAAAAAGACAGCATGTATTTATGTGATTGAAAGCCTGTGTGTGTGTGTAAGCATGAAAAGATAGACAGCATGTGTGTAAATGTGTAATTAAGAGCCTATATAAGTGAGAGAGAAAAAACGTGTATATGTGAGTACTGAGAGCATGTGTGTATAGGTGTGTCATTGACAGCCAGTGTGAGAGAGAGCGCTGGTATGTGACTGAGAGAGGAGAAAGTTCCAAGCAAACCACCCCTCCTCCTGCAAATTCAGAACAATCTCAGGACACCTGGATATCAAACGTTCCCAGGTATGCAGAGCAAAAAAATTTTTGTATCCTTATTATTTTTCATTACTGGGTCTTTGTGTCTGCTATTTTGAAATATTTTGTTGGTATCTGGAAATGCTTTATATGAGTTTTTAATTATTGGATATTCCACTCATCAGCTGTTTCGAAATATGTTCTTTTTGTTAGTACAGTTTACTGCTGATGATTTTATATTTCTTGATTTGTTTTATAAGGATGGGTGATGTTTCTTTTTTCCTTTGTTACACTGCATACAGAGACTCTGGCTTGTTGCAGTTTCCAATTCAGTTTTTTCTGCATGCTTCTTGTTATGCGTTTTGGTCTCTTTATACTATGTTAGGTGAGGGACAGCACGTGATTCAGGTGAGGTTTTCTGCTGGTGTGTAGTTTCTGTGTAGGACTCTATAGCAGCCTGACTTGGTCCGTTTTCCTAATAGGAGATGTATTGGTGTCTTAAGGCCTGGTGTAATATTTTCAGAGACTTATTGTACTTTAAAAGTGTGATCCTACATAACATGCACACATTTACTTGTATTTAGTTTTAAACATATTGTATGGCTCTCATGGAATTACATTTTAAAATATGTGGCGTTTATGGCTCTCTCAGCCAAAAAGGTTCCTGACCCCTGGGCTAGACTCTGGACACACAATCACAGATTTGAATCTTTTATTAAACAGTTTTGGAAACCACCAGAGGTGGCAGTAGTGAGTAGTGGATGTTGAGCCCGGCTGGGCAGGTCTCCCACCAAATGCTGGAACAGCGAATCCTCTGCTAGGCTGTGCTGTAGTGGAAAGAGACTGAGCGTTATGAGTACACAATGAGAAGCATACAGAATCCCAGGTAGAATTAGGAGAAGCTCCAGGACAGGGAGAGCAGGCCCTCGAGGAGCGAGTACCTGATCCTTTAGAGCAGAGAGATTCAGTTGTATTGTACTCACGTAGCAGTAACAGAGATTCCACTAGACAAGAGGTCTGGCACCGGAACAGAGGGCAGGCCCTCGAGGAGCGAGTACCTGGTTCCAGTGAAGCAGTACTGTGGAATAGATGGTAGTTGTACTCACAGATGGAAACTGTTAGTGAAGTCTTCCAAGTAGAAAGGTTTGAAGATGCAGGCAATGACTCAGGGAACATGGGCCCTCGAGGAGCGAGTACCGGTTTCCTGATATCACCTGAAAGAAGCAGTAGAGGCCCCCGAGGAGTGGGTACCCCGTTAGCAACCCCGAAGTGTGTAAGAGTTCCAGATAGCGCTGGAGTGGCAGAGCAGCTTCGGTACGGAGAGCGAATCCCATCCGTAGTGTTACCGTTGCTAACTCGATGAGCTAGCAAATACTGTAGGCTTAAATATCGGGCAGCGTGACGTCATATCAGGGGGATGCCCCTGAGGTTCGCCCCAATGTGGAAATAAAGATAAGAGCGGCGTGTGTGCGCGCGCCCTAAGGTACCTTGGAAGAGCATGGCGGGTGGCAGCACCAAAGCCAGTCCGGGGACGCCGGAGAGGACGGCAAACAGATGCCGCAGCAGCCAGTAGTCCGAGGTGAGCAGGAGGAGCCGCAAGTAGTGAGAGGTAGGCGGGGCGAAGCCGTTGAAGACCGACCGTCGCAACACAAGATACTGCATTTCTGCATGGAAACTCTACGTTCAGTGATCGCTGCGGTTCGCAAGGGCGAATTTCTGGTGTCCCTGGATCTGATGGAAGCATACTTGCATATACCCATCCACAAGAATCATCAGAGGTTTCTTCGATTCATGATTCTAGGTATGCATTTCCAGTTCTGCGCACTGCCGTTTGGCCTGGCTACAGCCCCTCGCATGTTCACCAAGGTTATGGTAGTTGTGGCAGCAGCCCTGAGGAAGCAAGGACTTCTAATTCATCCCTACTTGGATGACTGGCTCATTCGAGCAAAGTCAAGAGACCTCTGCATACAAACGGTCAGCACAGTGGTCACTCTTCTGGAGTCACTAGGATGGGTTGTCAATCAAGCCAAAAGCAACCTCATCCCATTGCAGACAATGGACTTCTTGGGGGCACGGTTCGATACCAGGGTCAGAAAGGTATTTCTTCCGCCGAACCAAGTAACCAAACTGATTGAGCAAGTTCGTCACTTGTTATCGCTGCCACTCCCCAAAGCCTGGGACTATCTACTAGGGATGTGAATCGTTTTTTGACGATTTAAAATATCGTCCGATATATTTAAATCGTCAAAAATCGTTAGAGGCGATATTTAATAGGAATTACCCCGATTTATCGTCAAAAATCGTAAATCGGAGGAAAGGGGAGGGGAAGGGGAGGGCGGGAAAACCGGCACACTAAAACATCCCTAAAACCCACCCCGACCCTTTAAAATAAATCCCCCACCCTCCCGAACCCCCCCAAAATGTCTTAAATTACCTGGGGGTCCAGCGGGGGGGGTCCCGTTGTGATCTTCCACTCTTGGGCCACGGGTGCGTTGATAGAAATGGCGCCGGCGCTACCTTGCCCTGTCAGGGCAAAGGTAGCGCCGGCCGCCATTTTGCTTCCTGTCCCCCGATGTCACGAGCGTAGGAGATCGCTCCCAGACCCCCGCTGGACCCCCAGGGACGTTTGGTCAGCTTGGGGGGGCCTCCTGACCCCCACAAGACTTGCCAAAAGTCCAGCCGGGGTCCGGGAACTACCTCCTGCACTCGAAGCGTGTTGCCGTACGGCCGGCGCCATTTTGCAATATGGCCGGCGCCATTTTGCAAAATGGCGCTGGCCGTACGGCAACACGATTCGAGTGCAGGAGGTCGTTCCCGGACCCCCGCTGGACTTTTGGCAAGTCTTGTGGGGGTCAGGAGGCCCCCCCAAGCTGACCAAACATCCCTGGGGGTCCAGCGGGGGTCTGGGAGCGATCTCCTACGCTAGTGACGTCGGGGGGGTTTGGGAGGGTGGGGGATTTATTTTAAAGGGTCGGGGTGGGTTTTAAGGATGTTTTAGTGTGCCAGTTTTCCCGCCCTCCCCCGATTTACGATTTACACGATATTTAAAAAAACAAAACCGCGACGATCCGATTCCCTCCCCCCCCAGCCGAAATCGATCGTTAAGACGATCGATCACACGATTCACATCTCTACTATCTACAAGTCCTCGGCTCCATGGCATCCACCTTGGAATTGGTTCCCTGGGCTATTGCTCATATGAGATTGTTACAACATAAGAACATAAGAACATAAGAAAATGCCATACTGGGTCAGACCAAGGGTCCATCAAGCCCAGCATCCTGTTTCCAACAGTGGCCAATCCAGGCCATAAGAACCTGGCAAGTACCCAAAAACTAAGTCTATTCTATGTAACCATTGCTAATGGCAGTGGCTATTCTCTAAGGGGCGGATTTTCAGAGCCCTGCTCGCGTAAATCCGCCCAAAACCGGGCGGATTTACGCGAGCAGGGCCCTGCGCGCCGGGAAGCCTATTTTACATAGGCCTCCCGGCGCGCGCAGAGCCCCGGGACTCGCGTAAGTCCCGGGGTTCTCGGAGGGGGGCGTGTCGGGGGCGTGTCGGGGGCGGGCCCGGTCGTCTCGGCGTTTCGGGGGCGTGCCGGCAGCGTTTTGGGGGGCGGGTACGGGGGCGTGGCTACGGCCAGGGGGCGGTGGCCGCGCCCTCCGTACCCGCCCCCAGGTCGCGGCCCGGCGCGCAGGAGGCCCGCTGGCGCGCGGGGATTTACGCCTCCCTCCGGGAGGCGTAAATCCCCCGACAAAGGTAAGGGGGGGGTTTAGACAGGGCCGGGCGGGTGGGTTAGGTAGGGGAAGGGAGGGTAAGGTGAGGGGAGGGCAAAGGAAAGTTCCCTCCGAGGCCGCTCCGATTTCGGAGCGGCCTTGGAGGGAACGGGGGGAGGCAGTGCGGCTCGGCGCGCGCAGGCTATACAAAATCGATAGCCTTGCGCGCGCCGATCCAGGATTTTAGTGGATACGCGCGGCTCCGCGCGTATCTACTAAAATCCAGCGTACTTTTGCTTGAGTCTGATGCGCAAGCAAAAGTAGGCTGATCGCGCTTCTTTTAAAATCTACCCCTAAGTGAACTTAATAGCAGGTAATGGACTTCTCCTCCAAGAACTTATCCAATCCTTTTTTAAACACAGCTATACTAACTGCATGATTCACATTCTCTGGCAACAAATTCCAGAGTTTAATTGTGCGTTGAGTAAAAAAGAACTTTCTCCGATTAGTTTTAAATGTGCCCCATGCTAACTTCATGGAGTGCCCCCTAGTCTTTCTACTATCCGAAAGAGTAAATAACCGATTCACATCTACCCGTTCTAGACCTCTCATGATTTTAAACACCCTCTATCATATCCCCCCTCAGTCGTCTCTTCTCCAAGCTAAAAAGTCCTAATCTCTTTAGTCTTTCCTCATAGGGGAGTTGTTCCATTCCCCTTATCATTTTGGTAGCCCTTCTCTGTACCTTCTCCATCGCAATTACATCTTTTTTGAGATGCGGCGACCAGAATTGTACACAGTATTCAAGGTGCGGTCTCACCATGGAGCGATACAGAGGCATTATGACATTTTCCGTTTTATTCATCATTCCTTTTCTAATAATTCCCAACATTCTGTTTGCTTTTTGACTGCCGCAGCACACTGCACCGACGATTTCAATGTGTTATCCACTATGACACCTAGATCTCTTTCTTGGGTTGTAGCACCTAATATGGAACCCAACATTGTGTAATTATAGCATGGGTTATTTTTCCCTATATGCATCACCTTGCACTTATCCACATTAAATTTCATCTGCCATTTGGATGCCCAATTTTCCAGTCTCACAAGGTCTTCCTGCAATTTATCACAATCTGCTTGTGATTTAACTACTCTGAACAATTTTGTGTCATCTGCAAATTTGATTATCTCACTTGTTGTATTTCTTTCCAGATCATTTATAAATATATTGAACAGTAAGGGTCCCAATACAGATCCCTGAGGCACTCCACTGTCCACTCCCTTCCACTGAGAAAATTACCCATTCAATCCTACTCTCTGTTTCCTGTCTTTTAGCCAGTTTGCAATCCACGAAAGGACATCGCCACCTATCCCATGACTTTTTACTTTTCCTAGAAGCCTCTCATGAGGAACTTTGTCAAACGCCTTCTGAAAATCCAAGTATACTATATCTACCGGTTCACCTTTATCCACATGTTTATTAACTCCAGGTCAGAGGAGTTCCAGATTCCTCTGTCGCTCACCGATCCTGCAAGGTCCAGTCTTGGGTGGTGGCTTTGCCCACACAACCTGAATCGCGGAGTAGTCCTTGAAGTCCCGAATTGGATCGTGGTGACCACAGATGCCAGCCTCTCTGGCGGTCCCCGCTCAGCCCAGGGCATCTGGTCCAAGGAAGAGTCCAGCTGGTCGATCAATCGTCTGCAAACCAAGGCAGTTTGGTTGGCATTGCAGCACTTCCTCCCATTGTTGCATAATCGAGCGGTCAGAGTCCTGTCCGACAATGTGACGACGGTGGCCTACATTAACCGTGGCCGACGAGGCAGAGCAGCTCATGATTAGGGCAGAAAAACACCTCGCTCTGCTGGAGGCGTCTCACATTGCCAGCTCTGACACCATTCGGGCGGATTTTCTGAGTTGGAAGCGAATAGATCCAGGGGAATGGGAACTGTCGGACCAAGCAATGGATTTCATCTTGCAATGGTGGGGGAATCCCCACATGGACTTGATGGTGATGAAAGACAATGCCAAGGCTCCTCGATTCTTCAGCCGTAGAAGAGATCACAGAGCAGAAGGGGTTGATGCGTTGGTACTCCCATGGCCCGCTCCAGATCTCCTGTATGTATTTCCACCCTGGCCTCTGGTGGGCAAGGTTCTACGCAGGATAGAAGTTTACCCAGGCAGCGTAATCCTAGTTGCTCCAGAGTGGCCCCTATGTCTGTGGTTTGCGTATCTAGTCAATCTGGCGGTAGACAGGCCCTTGAGACTCAGTCAACTTCCCAATCTGCTTCGTCAAGGGCCCTATATTTTTCGACCAGGCAGATTGCTTTTGTCTAGCGGCTTAGATTTTGAAAGAAGGAGGTTAAGGAAGAAAGGGTATTCAAAAGAAATAGTTTCTACTCTGTTGCAAGCCCGAAAAACCTCTACCTCCCTCTCCTATGTCAGGGTGTGGTGTGTTTTTGAGACGTGGTGTTGTGACCAAGATATATTCCCCAGACAGGCTTCGGTGGCTCATATTTTGGCATTTTTGCAGGCCGGCTTAGCGAAAGGTTTGTCTTTTAATTCCCTCCGGGTATAAGTAGCGGCCTTAGGTGTTAGCAATCTGTTATGAATCGCTCCTCCAGAGGGAAGGAGTTAGCAATCTGTTATGGAACTGCTCCTCCAGAGGGGAGGAGTTAGCAATCTGTAGTGATCTGCTAATGGATGGAGCAAGCAGATGGGAGTAGCAATCTGTTGAATACGTCTCCTGTGAAGGAGGAGTTAGCAAACTGTTATGCTCCGTGAGCGGAGTAAGCAACCTGTAATGGATCTGCTAGGAAGTAGCCATTTGATATGCTCAGCTCCTGTAGAGGGAGTAGATAACAATCTGTTACCAGCGGAGTGCTTGGAGATGGCACTCAGCTGTAGTGGAATGTAGTATGGTGGATCCTTGGGCCGATGGCAGCGCCCCCAGGAGGATATCCTGAGAGGGACCACCGGCTAGGCTTGGGTATGGAGACAGACACAGATAATTATTTTATTAGACAGGTTAGTAGAACCACCAGAGGTGGCAGTAGTGAGCTGATATGCCCGGCAGAGCTGAAGTCCCTCAGGTACTGGAACCACGATTCCAGGGTTGCTGAGCTGTAGAGAAACTATAGATAGTGAGTAGACAGGGTATGCTGTATACATAGCCAGTACTTAGATGATAGCTCACATAAGGTCTTGAGGAAGCTCAGTAGCTGGAAAGCGTTAGGCCCTCGAGGAGCGAGTACCTGGTTCCAGGGAAAGCTCTGAGAGAGCGATGGTAACTCACAATTGTCTGTATCTGCGATAGCTTCTAGGCACTAGAGGATCTTCAGTGTATTCAGGAACATAGGCCCTCGAGGAGCGAGTACCGGTTCCTATCTGTAATCTGAAATAGAGAAAAGAGAGTGAGCCCCCCGAGGAGCGGGTACCTCTGGTAAGTCCGAGGAGGCAGAGTAGCTTGGATAGCCGAAGCGAGTCCTTGCTAACTCAAATCATTAGCGAATACTGAGATCTTTTATATTGGAAGAGGATGATGTCATCTCGGGGGACGCCCCTGAGGTTCGCGCCCTTGCTGGTACATCAATGGGAGCGCGCGCGCCCTACATCATCAGGAACATGGCGGATCCGCAGCGTCGTGCCAGTCCAGGGACGCCGGAAGGAGACAGCATGGAGACACTGCGGCAGCAAACGTCCATCAGACCCGGAGGGAGTCGCCACAAAGCAGCGACGGACGCAACATTAGGCTCCCTGGTAGGTAGCTCCTTAGCATCGCATCTGGATGTTGTTTGATTCCTCAGAGGAGTGAAACATTTGAATCCTCCCGTCCGTCCGGTATGTCCCTCCTGGAACCTTAATTTGGTACTTTGAGTCTTGTGTGATCCACCTTTTGAACCTCTTAAAAAGGCAACGTTGAAGGATCTCACTTTGAAAATGGTGTTCTTGGTCACCATATACTCAGCCCGCAGAATCTCGGAACTGCAAGCACTTTCTTGAAGGGAACCTTTTTTGAGAATCTCTGAGTCGGTAGGGTCGCTTCGCACGGTTCCTTCCTTTTTACCAAAGGTGATTTCGCATTTTCATTTAAGTCAGTCAGTAGAACTCCCAGCCATTTCCAGTTTGTCGTCTGATGAGCCGCACACGAGGGAGCTGCAGCATCTGGATGTTTGACGGGCTCTTTTATGTTATTTAGAGATCACTAATCCTTTCAGATATTCAGATCATCTGTTTGTCTTGTGGAGCGGACCTAAAAGGGGTCAGAAAGCTTCTAAGCCAATGATTGCACGATGGTTGAAAGAGGCTATTGCATCCGCTTACATTTGTAAAGGAAGACCCATCCCCAAGGGATTAAAAGCCCATTCCATTCGTTCACAGGTGGCTTCGTGGGCTGAATGCCAGTTGGTTTCGCCACAAGAAATATGTAGAGTGGCTACCTGGAAGACGCTCCATACATTTGCTCATCACTACTGCTTGGATGTACAGACTCCATATGTTAGTAATTTTGGCAGTGGAGTTCTTCGTGTGGGACTCGCAACGTCTCACCCTGTCTAGGGAAGCTTTGGAACATCCCACAGTCTGGACTGATCCGGGTACATACAGGGAAAAGAAAATTGGTTCTTACTTGCTAATTTTCATTCCTGTAGTACCACTGATCAGTCCAGACAACCACCCAGGGAAGGGTTTCTAGATGAGTCCGCGCTGATATTCACTTTTATTGCAGAAAGCTACAGAAGAAGAGGAAGGCTACAGGTTGCTTTCTTGTTTTTTTTTTTTTTATATTTAATCTTTATTGATTTTTCAATATAAAGTAAGACAATCTTACATTAAGGAAAACAAGGATACAGTCAAATCATTACCTTGTAAATTTACAAATTCATTCAATGACTGTTACCTTACACTAAGAAACTGAGGAGAAGAAATCTTTAGGAGTATTCATCTAAACATCATTATTCATTATTACTAACAGAAAAACTAACTGATGGTAGCCATAATCAATTCTAGATCCCACTTAGTGTAAACTAGATACATTCACAGGAACTACTCTAGCATTAATAAAGGACTTAAGTTGCTCTGGATAATAAAAAACAAAACATTCTTCTTGTTGCTTAATAATGCATCTGCTAGGATATCTCAACACATAAGAATAGCCCAAATTCTTAACCTGGGTTCTAAATGTTAGAAATTCTTTTCTCCTTTGCTGTGTAACACGAGCAAGGTCCAGATAAACTCTTACCCCAGCTCCATAAAATGGAGTTGAGATATTTTTAAAGAAATTCTTCATAACAATACCCAGATCAGACTCTGAGGCAAAAGTAACTAGAAGAGTTGCCCTATCACATAATTCTAAAGATGAATTTTCTAAATATCCAGTTAAATTTTCCATTATCTCAACCTCAGGTCTATTTTCAATTCTAGATCTAACTCCTTGTGAGGACTTCAGGAATATTTGCCTAGTGATACAAGGCAATCTGTCTTCACTAAGCTTTAAATTTTCAAGAAAATATTTTTTAAGGGTAACCTCTATTGTCTGTCCCACAACCCTAGGAAAATTTGTAAATCTGAGGTTGAGATGCTTGGAAAAATTTTCAACATGTTCAATTCTGCGTGATACCAAAGAAATATCTTTAATTAACTTTATTTGAACATTAGTGTTTTTTTCAATTTCAACTTCCATCTTATCTATTCTAGACACAGTTTTCTCTAACTTATCTTCTATTTTTTCCATCTTTATGTTAAGGGTTCCTACAGTTGCATTAGTATCAAAAAGAGCTTTACTTAAGCCTGCCACTAAGTCCCACAATGAGTCCATGGTCACAATTGCTGGCTTAGCTGGTATTGAAAAGTGGGCTCTCTCACCCTCCTTTTCTGCCAACCTTTCTTCCACCTTCAACAGCTTTCCTGGTCTTTCTCCCGCCCCTTTCTCTGGGGTCGATGTTGATGTTACTACTCCTTTTCCTCCAACTGCCCCTTCTTCAGAGGCTTTAGGAGAAACCAGATAGCTGTGAGGCTCTAGCCTGTGTTCTACTCCTGCCGTTTCAGTTACAGCCGCTGCGGCTAACTGATCTCCAGCCAACACAGGGGAGCAGGTGGGTGACATCATAATTGGGCACCGGGGATCAGGAGGAGACAGAGTCACTTCCCCACATGGCGACAGAGCTCCCATCTCTGCGGTCATAGCGGGGATATTCTCCTCCACATTGGATACCAACGCAGGAGTATAGGAAGTTATTAGTCGCTGGTTTGCATTCAGGGGAGAAGCTTCGGGGGGGTAGACCCGAACTCTCCCCTTTCTTTTTGGAGGCATTTTTTAAAAACAGGAAACGTTATTTATTCAAATCAAACCGCTACTCACTGCGTTTGTTAGCTATATTCAAATCTCCTCATTGGCGGACTGCATTGCCTCGAGAGCCTGGCCACTCCTCTGCTCCACCCTGCGCCGGAACAAGTCGGCGTGCCCCTTGTGTGCGCGCGGCTTGGCGGAGCGCTGGCGTCGGCGGGGCGCCGCACTTACGCCGATTTTATGGGCGTCCTGGCCCCTAGTTGTGACGTCAGGGGCTCAGGGGTGGAGTCGGTGTTCTTCCGGGTGCCGCGGGAGCCTTCCGAAGCAAAGCCCAGCTCCCCAAAGCCAGCTGTATCCTCCGCTCACCCTCCAAATCTCTCCGAGGCAGCACAACCGCCTGCTTTCTTGTTTACAGGCAATTAATTCACAAAAGTTAAGTTTATTACAGTTATTGCTTGATTCATTGTTATGGTTATTATTATTCCTGTTCTGCTTGGATATTCTTAATACTGAAGGGATGCAGTGGGCAAGCCAGGTTAAGAGAGGGGGCCCTTTGAGTTTTTCTCTGTCTCCATCTGCTGGAAGGGAGGCATAACCCACAGTTTGAACTGATCCATGGTACTACAGGAACGAAAATTAGCAGATAAGAACCAATTTTCTTTTGGGCCTCTGCTTCATCTGACTCTAGCTAATGGTAGAGACCTGCATCAACTCCACCTCGGTGCAAGGGTGCATGCCCACAACAAATTAAAAAAATCCTTTCAGTTACAAGAAACTTTTTTAGCTCTTTTTTTTATTGTTGCAGAAGTCAGGAGCAGGCTGCAATTAAGTCTCACCTCAAAGCTATTTCTCCCTCTCTCTTTGTGTGTTTGAGATGAAAACAAACCCATCCTTAGTTAGGAAGTCTCATTAGTATTTGGTCCCTTGCCTTTTATTGGCTACAAGGATGAATAGGTAATATATTATTTAAACAAACTGATGAAAAAGCCTGCCATTCACAAATTTAAATTTCAGCCTTGTCTGATAGGCTGCCAAAATAAAAATTATAATAAATTATAATATTTCCCCCTTTACCGAACTGTCGACAGGGTTTCAGTGTTGGCCAGCAAATGACTTCCAGCCAGTAGGATTACTAGCATCATTTGCCATTGCTAGACACTAAGGTCTCTTCTTTTCCCTTAATAACTCCTCAAAGGGAAAATACAACCCTCAAGTGCTCATCATAAACAGGAGTTGATGGCCTTTCTTTTGTCTTTCAAAAAAACATTTGCTCTCTTCTACAATTTGGCATTTCCTGACTTCAAAAGAAGTGGCCATGGCTGTCTTATTAGTTACTAAATTAACCTTGGCTGAAGAGAGGGAGAAACAATTTGAATTAATAAATACTACAGTAGGGCTGTAGATCCTTAGATGGAGTGACAGAAAGGATTAAAACAAGGACTGGTTCAGCACCAGATGATCTGTAGGTAACTGTTGAAACAGTATTTCATGTTCTCTGCAGCTGGAAAGTGGGTGTTTGAGAGATTTCACAGTGACATATCTCTTGACTCTCTTTCAGGCATGTTACATAGTGTGGAAGATGGGTCTGCTTTGGACCTGATCATAGATGGTAAGGCAAATGTTTGCACAATGCTTTTAACTTTTATTAAAGATGCTGTGAATATGACAGCTATTGAGAACTACTTTCAAGTTGTAATCCAGAGTTCAGAATCAATTGTTGGCTATTCAGATTTAGAGAACGTGTGGTGTGTGTGTGTATTTGGGAAGTGGGGGGATAAGGAAACTAGAGTAAGGGTCAGTGGGTAAGGGACTTCATATGGGAAACTGATATTTCTAAGATAGTTATAATGACAGCAGAGCAAGATTACTTTCTAAAAATAAAAGATATAGATGTACAGACTGATTTTCTAATTGAAAAATTTAATGATTTATCTTTCTTCCTAAAATGTACCCCAAAATTATATGGTGGCTTGTTATAATAGGTTTAGTATCCCTTGGCTATGTGCTGCTGTATTGCAAGTATAACTTCTGGCCTCTGTTGTTCTTTTCTCTATAAAAACTGTGCCTGCATTTCATAACACCTGGTATAGCTTTTGATACTTGTTAGATTCTTAGCAAGCTCTTGTGTGTTAACATAAACATCTTTGGTGGGATTTGGAATAATAAAATGTGCTTCATGAACATGCCCAGATCATGTACATCCATCTTTGTTCCATTATTTCAGGATCATCTTTAGGGCAGTTTGAATGGGGCAATTGCACTAAGCTCTGTAGCTGAAGAAGCTCTGCAGCAACTGAACCTGTCACGAGTCAAATAGAGATACACTATTTGCCAGAATGAGATTTTTGTGTTTTAAAGAGTCATTCTTGGGAAGAACTTTGTAAAAAGAGACATTTGTGTTTATGTGTGGCTTGTAACTTCATTTCATCTTTGCTTAGCTTATTAAATACTTTTTTGTGCTGTGTTCTGATTGCATGACTTCAGATATTATGTAAGCTAAGGTAAGATGATGTTAGCTGAGCATCCTGATGTTGAAGAGCTAAAGAGAGAAGACAACATGGGCTTTGCATAGCTATTTCTCTGTGTATTAACTAGAAATGTAGAAAAGGTATTTTAGCTACTAAACTGTCAGGATGTCCTAGAGCTATGCTGGCCACACAGGCAATTCAAAGGTTTAGGTTTTATAGTGATGTTGTGACAAGGCACTCATTTGAGCCCTGTCTGGGCTGCTGCCCAGTTGGCCAAACACTCACAATTGCAGTCAGAGTCAGTGAAACAGCAGATTTTATTTACCAGCCTGGTATACCACAGACTAATTACAGTTTCCCTGTACGTACCTGGATCAGTCCAGACCGTGGGTTGAGCCTCCTTTCCAGCAGGTGGAGACAGACTAAAACTGAAAGGGTGTCCTATATGAGGATGGGGAGCGCCCGATCCGCCCCAGGCTGCTGAAGCCGCTCTCGCTCTAAACGCCGGCTGCCCCCGGGAGGAGGGGAGAGAGGACTGGGGCTGCTCCGGAGACCGGCACCCATGGACGAGGCCAGGGCAGGTGAGCGGGGGCTGGGGGAAAGTTTGCCCGATCCTGTTCGCATTGCAGTGGAAAGGAGAATGCATTGATATAGCGGAGAGAGGAACTGGGATGCTTAAAAAAATCTTTCGTCTTTCCAGTGATGGGATTAGTCACGATCTGAAGAGTGGCTTTCCCAGTGCGTTGGATTTTAGGTTGGGCAGGCAAGAGTTTAGGTTATGCTTGGAAACAACAGGTGAGCGGGGGCTGGGGGAAAGTTTGCCCGATCCTGGCTCCTCTAAAGGTCTTGTCCCGGGGGGTAAGGGGGTCATTTGCCCGTGAAATTTCTTCTCTCTGACCTGACGCTCCACACTAACGCAGGGGTAAGGGTAGGCGGTAAATTAGCAGGTTAAACACACGGCAAAACTGCAGGTTAAAAAGGTTATAATCGGGGCGCACGTTACTGTATGGGAGGGAATAGCTAATCCGATTGTTTACATATCATATACACGCCGCGGGCGGAAAGGGTTACCCGTTGATTTAAAGAAGCGGTAAGGATGGGTTAAAAGGGATAGTGAATCGCGGGTTGGACTTACGCAGCCAAATTGTGGGTTAGAAGCAGGGTAACCATGGCCACGCTTTACTGTATTGGCGTGAAAGTTATTTTTACCTTTTTTTTTGTCCTCCTCCTGCACAAATCTTATTTAGCTAGCCTGGAGGAGGAGGAGGAAGGTCCCCCCCCCGGCCTCCCCCTGGAAAAAATTCCATGCTCCACGCTGTTGACTGCTTGCCCGGCCGTGGACCCTCTGGGGTCGCTTCAGGTGCAGGTGGTCCCGGGGGTGGTCTCCCCCCCTGACCCCCCGGTGGCCCCGGCTCGTCCGGATCCTGACCCCACGTCTGATTCAGTGAGTACCCTCCCGCCCCTGGAGGGGGACGATCCCAGGGTCCTCCGCATGTTCCAAAGGGAGGAGCTGGAGCCCCTCATCCCCTTTGTCCTCCAGGAATTGGGGCTGGAGGGGCCCCCCGAGGATACCCTTATGGCCTCCCTGCCCAAAAATATGGACCTGGTCCTCGCAGGACTCAGGGCTCCGGCAAGCACTTTTCCATTTCATCCCATGCACAAGTTGCTGCTCCTGCGTGAATGGGAGGCTCCCGAAGCGGGACTCCGGGTGGGGAGTGGTATGGACAAGCTCTACTCCCTCCCGGAGGAATGTATGGAAATGTTGAAAATCCCCACGGTGGACTCCTCGGTCTCCGCGGTCACCAAACACACCACTATCCCTGTGGAAGGATCGACGGCTTTGAAGGACGGACAGGACCGCAAGCTCGAGGCACATATGAAGCGCATTTTCGAACTCCTGGCTCTGGGGGTCTGTGCAACTATCTGCAGCAGTCTCATGCTGCGGGCAGGTCTCAGGTGGGTTCAACAGTTACTCGGCACCCAGGACCTCCCATCGGCAGAGGCGGAGCAGGCTGAACGTCTGGAAGCCGTCATTGCATATGGGGCTGATGCCCTCTACGACCTCCTCCGCATCCAGGCGAAGGCGATAGCCTCGGCAGTGTCCGCTAGATGGCTCCTCTGGTTGTGCAATTGGTCGGCCGACCCGTCCTCCAAGACACGGCTAGGCACGTTGCCCTTCAAAGGTAAGTTGCTTTTCGGAGAGGACCTTGAGAAGCTTATTGATTCCTTGGGGGAAAATAAGGTTCATAAGCTTCCGGAGGACCGTCCAAAACAATCATGCTGTACTGATGTGGACCTTGGTCCGGAGAGAAAAGACACTCACCAGGGTGCAGTCCCGATGAAACTCCCCTCTGGAAGGTGGCGCTGGTAACCGTCCAAGGAGAGATGAACTTCAGCTGCTAATGATCCTTCAGGAAGAAGATAACACCAGAGTACCAGGCAGATAGTGATGAGAGGTCCGGTTCCAGACAAGGGTCGAGGCAGGCGGCAGGCAATACTAAGTCCAGAGTCCAGGCAGGGGTCAAGACAGGCGGCAGGCAATACGAAGTCCAGAGTCCAGGCAGGGTCAAGGCAGGCAATAAGCAAGGTCAAGAGTCCAGACTGGGTCGAGGCAGGCGGCAGGCAACACTAAGTCCAGGGTCCAGAAAGGGGTCAAGGCAGGCAGCAGGCAATACAAGGTCAAGAGTACAGACTGGGTCGAGGCAGGCAGCAGGCAATACTAAGTCCAGAGTCCAGGCAGGGGTCAAGACAGGCAGCAGGCAATATGAAGTCCAGAGTCCAGGCAGGGTCAAGGCAGGCGGCAGGCAATACGAAGTCCAGAGTCCAGGCAGGGTCAAGGCAGGCAACAAAACTAGGAGACACGACCAGACAGCCAACTAACCTTGTTGCAAAGGCATCTGCTGAGCCCCAGGGAGAGGTTTAAATCTCCCTGGTTGCTGACATCAATTTCCGGGGCCATACTAGTCTCTGCGCCTCGGCCCCTTTAAGAGGCGGGGCCTTTCGCACTCTCTCCGACGCTGCTGGGGGAGCCGCCGGAGGAATCACGCCACGGCCCGTGTGCTGCTCGCGGCGTTGGAGGGAAGCCCTGTTCCGGCCCGGAAAAGAAGGTAACGATCCTGGTCGGGGGTTACTACAGCCAGAACTCACAACACATGCTCCTTTACACCCTCCCATCCTCGTTTCCGGGGACAGAGACTGTATACGTCACGCGGACGGGGTGGCTCCTCCAGGGGGTATTCTTCTCGGTCTCAATCTTGGTCGCAGCCCTTTCGTGGGCGTTGCTCCTTTCGCGAGGGTCAGTTCGCGTGCTCCACCCCTAAGCCTGCCACTCAATGAAGTTCAGTTGACCCATTCCTCGGTCCCTTTTCTGGGCGGCCACCTCTCCCTTTTTTTCGAGGAATGGGTCAAAATCACGTCGGACCAGTGGGTCCTCGACATTGTTCGAGACGGATACGCCTTCGAGCTTGTTCGCGACCTACCGGATCTCTTTCTATTCTCCCCATGCGGGCATCTCAAACGGGATGCGGTAGAACAAACTTTCGCCAGACTCCTGAGTCTGGGCGCAGTGGTTCCAGTTCCAGAGAAGGAGCTCGGCGCAGGCCAGTATTCTATTTACTTCGTGGTTCCCAAAAAGGACGGGGCTTTTCGGCCGATCTTAGACCTCAAAAGGGTCAATCGAGCCCTCAAGATCCCACATTTTTGCATGGAAACCTTGAGAGCGGTCATCGCAGCGGTTTGCCCCGGAGAGTTTCTCGCCTCGCTCGATCTGACAGAGGCGTACTTCCATATCCCGATTCACCACGATTACCAGAAGTATCTTCGCTTCCACATCCTCAACCGGGATTTCCAGTTTCGGGCACTGCCTTTCGGCCTCGCGACCGCGCCTCGCACCTTCACCAAGGTCATGGTGGTGGTGGCAGCGGCCCTTCGCCAGGAAGGCATCCTAGTTCACCCCTATCTGGACGACTGGCTTGTACAGGCCAAGTCGGAGGCTTTCTGCAAACAGGCGGTGAATCGGGTATTAGCCCTCCTCGCATCTCTCGGGTGGATAGTGAATTTTTCCAAGAGCAACCTTCAGCCCTCCCAGGAGTTAGAGTTCCTGGGAGCCCACTTCGACACTTCTGCGGGCAAGGTCTTCTTGCCCCGTGCGCGAGCCCTCAAGTTGATTGACCAGATTTGGAATCTGATCTTGCTGTCTCTTCCAACGGCCTGGGACTACCTTCAGGTCTTGGGTTCCATGGCTTCCACCATCGACCTAGTCCCCTGGGCTTTTGCTCATATGCGACCGTTACAGAAAGCTTTGCTATCCTGTTGGCAGCCGGTGTTGGAACAGTTTCAAATAGTCCTCCCTCTTTCGGCCTCTACCATCGCCGACTTGCAGTGGTGGCTTTCGCTTCCCCATCTTCTCCAGGGAATGCCCCTTCAGTCTCCACAGTGGACGATAGTAACCACAGATGCCAGTCTCTCGGGCTGGGGTGTGGTCTGCCTGCCCCGGTCCACTCAGGGGATCTGGTCACTGGCTCAGACTCGCTGGCACATCAATCGGTTGGAGCCCGGGTGGTGCATTTGGCTCTGCAGGAGTTCCTACCCCTCATACGCGGCAAAGCGGTGAGAGTGCTGTCCGACAACTCCACCACCGTGTCTTACATCAATCGTCAGGGGGGCACCCGCAGTCGTCTGGTGGCCCTAGAAGCCAGCCATCTCTTCGCCTGGGCAGAACAACACCTGGATTTCCTGGCGGCCTCCCACATCGCGGGCAAGGAGAATGTCCAGGCCGATTTTCTCAGTCGTCAATCGCTCGATCCAGGAGAGTGAGAACTCTCGGAAGAAGCCATGGATCTGATTGTCGGAGGTGGGGTCCCCCCCACCTGGACTTAATGGCAACCATGCGCAATACCAAGGCCAATTGGTTCTTCAGCCGCTGGAGGGAGCACGGCTCGGAGGGCGTGGATGCTCTGGCTCTCCCTTGGCCCGCGGATGTCCTTCTGTACATGTTTCCTCCGTGGCCTCTGGTGGGAAAAGTCCTCAGGAGAATAGAACTCCACCGAGGGCCAGTGGTTCTGGTAGTACCCGAATGGCCTCGCAGGCCATGGTTCGCGGATCTCGTCAACCTGGCGACGGACAGACCTCTGCGGCTAGGCCATCTTCCTCGTCTACTTCGGCAGGGGCCCGTATTTTTCGACCAGGCCGATCGCTTTTGCCTAGTGGCCTGGCTTTTGAACGGCGGCACCTGAGGCATAAGGGCTACAGGGAAGAGGTCATCTCCACCTTGCTTCAAGCCCTCAAGCCCGGAAGCAATCGACTTCTCTAGCCTACGTGCACGTTTGGAAGGTCTTTGAGACTGTTTGTGAGGAGTCAGGTGTCTCAGTGCGCTCCGCCCCGGTCTCGGTCCTTTCTTTTCTTCAGAAGGGTCTCTCCAAGGGCCTCTCCTTCAGTTCCCTCTGCGTGCAAGTTTCTACTCTCGGCTTTCTCCTCGGACGGGTCGAGGGTCATCCTTTAGCAGGCCACCCGGACGTGGTTCGGTTCTTGAAGGGAGTCAAACACCTGCGTCCGCCCGCTCGCAATAGTTGCCCGTCGTGGAGTCTCAATCTGGTCCTCTGGGCCCTCTGTTCTGCTCTGTTCGAACCTCTTTGTTGGGCTACGGTAAAGGACCTCACGCTCAAGGCAGTTTTTCTTGTTTCTATCGCCTCCGCTCGGTGGGTCTCTGAGATTCAAACGTTATCCTGTCAGGAACCTTTTCTGCGCTTCTCCGACTCAGGTGTTTCCCTCAAAACGGTGCCCTCCTTCTTGCCGAAGGTTGTGTCCACCTTCCATGTCAACTAGTCGGTAGAGCTTCCAGCGTTTTCTCCACGGGAGATTGCACGTACCGCTGGAGGTGACCTTCGTAAACTGGATGTCAAACGAGTTCTACTCAGGTATCCAGGTCACCAATGACTTTCGGGTCTCGTTCCATCTCTTTGTCCTCTGGAGTGGTCCCAATTGGGGCAAACTGGCTTCTAAGACCACTATTGCCCAGTGGTTGAAGGAGGCCATTTCCTTGGCCTATCTCTGCCAAGGTCGGGTGATTCCGGAGGGCCTAAAGGCTCATTCGCTATGTTCTCAAGCTACTTCCTGGGCGGAGAGCCAATCGGTCTCCCCGCAGGAGATTTGCAGGGCCGCCACATGGACGTCCCTGCATACCTTTGCTCGACACTAGCGTCTGGATGTGCAAGCGCCGGTTTTTGGTTCCTTTGGGCGGCAAGTGCTTCGAGCGGGACTGTCTCGGTCCCACCGGGATAGGGAAGCTTTGGTACATCCCACGGTCTGGACTGATCCGAGTACGTACAGGGAAAGGAAAATTAGTTCTTACCTGTTAATTTTCGTTCCTGTAGTACCACGGATCAGTCCAGACGCCCTTCCCTGTTTGTCTTTCTTTTCTGTCCTCTCGAAGCTTGTTCTTGCAGATTTGCAGATTTTGATACCTCATTCTTTGCAAGAATACTGAGCAATTACACAGGAAGCCTTGGTTGTTCAAGTACCAAGTATATGCAAGAGCGGTAAAGTCATACCATGTTTCTTACATTGTTCTACAGTCGCTCATTTGAGCTTTATGGTTACTTGCTTGATCCTATTCTGGTTTTGTTGTTTTCTGCTTTGACAATGGTTATACTGAAGGGTTACAGGATAGGCTTTGTCCTCATATAGGATACCCTTTCAGTTTTAGTCTGTCTCCACCTGCTGGAAAGGAGGCTCAACCCATGGTCTGGACTGATCCGTGGTACTACAGGAACTAAAATTAACAGGTAAGAACTAATTTTCCTTTAGCTTCTTCAGAAACAGCATTGTCTTAAGCATACATTCTAGTACAGGCAGATCTTCTGTTTCCAATAACACACTTAGGCAATGGTGGCTCCATTTACACCATAGTCCTGCTTGACCAGCCCTGGCTCCTTAGTCATACGTTCCTGATAGCACCTTACTGCCAGCAATTTCCAGGATATAACCTGCCACTCTGAGGTCAGCCTTGAGCTGTGGGTCCTACCAGCTTCCTTCAGCCTCCCTGTACACAATCATGACACTTCTCCTATGTTGAATCTCTGCCCCACCCTTCTGAGACTATAATACCTAAAAATCTGCTATGTTTCTTTCATTTTCTTCCTTAACAATTGCATCCTCTCTTCTTATAGGGCACCATCTGTAGCTCTTGTTGGCCATCCTTTGCATATCTTTAGGTTGTTCCAGTGAAAAGAAATCACTTATCACAGATATATATTGCCATGCACCCCTTTGAATGGTACTAAACTGTGCAGCATAACTAAAGATCTGTTACTAATCTTTTATCTTTCTGTTCAGTTCTGGTGCATCTGATAGTGGAGCTGAAGACAGAGCAGTTTGTGCATTGTGTGCTAGATGAGTGCCATAAACAGGTCAGTAAAGTTTACTTAATGGTCTCTCTGGTGACTGACATAACTGTTTAAAGGGGGATATAGGCCCAAGGGAATGGCACGAGTTTACAAGGCCTTTAATCAGTTCATACCTGACTCAGGTTAGCAGAGACCATCTAAATGTCGTTTGGTGGACTGTATGAATGTGCTGATGGTCTCATGCTGCAGGATTTTACTGACTACAGCCTTTTAGAGATTGTAGATTGTTTTTATTCTGTTTTATTTTAATTTTTTATGTTTTAAACTGTATATTGTTAATTTGTCTTGTGTCTTGTGTTTTATAGTTTTATATTTTATCTTTTTGGTCTTTTGTTTAATTGTTTGGTTAGTACTTTATTTTTAATCTTACATTATTTTATTTTATTGTATACTGTTTTGATATTTTTGGAAAATTGAAATAAAATTACTTTTATCATAACCATTACTAAAAACCACATCAATAATATGGCACTGATTTCCAAAGTTTTTGGCAATCTTGGGTGTTGTTAATTTGACATTTTTCATAGTCACTGAATTTGTAAAAACATAAAACCAAAAATAAAATTAAAAAGTTAAAAACTTTGTGCACATGGTTTCTTTGTGACCATCCAGCTCATATTTGCTTTGTTCATTGGCTGTAATCACTCTGTACCTTCTGTTCTCCATGGACAAGCAGATGGTGCTGGGAGAGAAAAGCATGATCAGAACTCAGAAAAACGTTCTTGACCAAGAAGTGTTCACTCTCTGTGACACAAGAACATAAGAACATAAGAAAATGTCATACTGGGTCAGACCAAGGGTCCATCAAGCCCAGCATCCTATTTCCAACAGTGGCCAATCCAGGCCTTAAGAACCTGGCAAGTACCCAAAAACTAAGTCTATTCCATGTAACCATTGCTAATGGCAGTGGCTATTCTCTAAGTGAACTTAATAGCAGATAATGGACTTCTCCTCCAAGAACTTATCCAATCCTTTTTTAAACACAGCTATACTAACTGCACGAACCACATTCTCTGGCAACAAATTCCAGAGTTTAATTGTGCATTGAGTAAAAAAGAACTTTCTCTGATTAGTTTTAAATGTGCCCCATGCTAACTTCATGGAGTGCCCCCTAGTCTTTCTACTATCCGAAAGAGTAAATAACCGATTCACATCTACCCGTTCTAGACCTCTCATGATTTTAAACACCTCTATCATATCCCCCCTCAGTCGTCTCTTCTCCAAGCTAAAAAGTCCTAACCTCTTTAGTCTTTCCTCATAGGGGAGTTGTTCCATTCCCCTTATCATTTTGGTAACCCTTCTCTGTACCTTCTCTCTTACAGACTGTCATGAATGCTATGTGAGTGAGGTGTTTCGGTTCTTTGCATGATATACCTAATAATGTTGCCTGCACTCATATGTCCCAGAGGGCAAGAAAATACAAAAATCTTACCCTGAAAGATTTCCTGGAATCTCTTCAGCCATTGATCTCAAGAAAAAAGTGGAGACATTTGAAAGCTTAGTGACTGTCTCCTCAGCTAAAAAAGGCAGAGTCCTCTCATGCTTGGTGCCATGAGGTTATGTTCTCTTGGAGCAAGTACCATGCCCCCCTCTAGCAAAGATGGGGCTAAATTTTGCACTTCTGTGCAGAGGTACATGGCAGCAAGTCATCCCAAAGCTCTGGTGCACAGAAATAAAACTCACCTTCAGAGTTGTTTTACAGCCCAGAGAGTATGTCTGTGCTATCAACTAACAGAGCAATGGAAGATCTGTTGGTGCTAAAGGTGCCAAGATGAGTCCTTTGACACAGAGAAACTTAAGTATGATTTCCTTCACATAAGAACACAAGAAATTTCCATACTGGGTAAGACCAAGGGGCCATTAAGCCCAGCATCCTGTTTCCAATAGTGGCCAATCCAGGCTACAAGTACTTGGCAAATACCCAAAAACTAAGTATATCCCACCCACGCTACTGATGCTAGTAATAGTGCTATTTTCTAAGTCAACTTGATTAATAGCAGGTAATGGACTTCTCCTCCAAGAACTTATCCAAACCTTTTTTAAACCCAGCTACACTAACTTCACTAACCACATCACCTGGTAACAAATTCCAGAGTTTAATTGTGCCTTGAGCGAAAAAGAACTTTCTCCGATTAGTTTTAAATGTCCTAGTCCTTCTATTGTCCGAAAGAATAAATAACCGATTCACATTTACCCATTCTAGACCTCTCATGAATTTAAAGACCTCTATCATATCCTCCCCTCATCCGTCTTTTCTCCAAGCAGAATAGCCTCAACCTCTTTAGTCTTTCCTCATAGGGGAGCAGTTCCATCTCCTTTATCATTTTGGTTGCCCTTTTCTGTACCTTCTCCATTCCAACTATATCTTTCTTGAGATGCGGCGACCAGAATTGTACACAGTATTCAAGGTGCGGTCTCACCATGGAGCGATACAGAGGCATTATGACATCCTCTATTTTATTCACCATTCCCTTCCTAATAATTCCTAACATTACATGTGGGTTATTTTCCCCTGCCAGAAGATGGAGGCAGACAACACTATTTTCCTGTTTGACATTACAGCAACTACTTAGAAGGTGGTGTGAGCAGCAGGAATCCAGTATTTTCTGCCTCTAGTAGATGTTAGGATTGAACTGGTGCAGCAGCTCATCGGTGGATTTAAAGTCAGACACTTGGACCAGGCCACTGGCTACTGCCAAAGCATGAGCCCTGATCCGCTCCCAAACCCCTGGGCAGCTGACTCATGGTCCAAGATGCATCTGGGGAATTTGCCTTTCAAGGACAAGTTACTTTTTGGAGAAGATCTTGACCAGTTGGTGAAGAATCTCAGAGACTGCTGTCGATCTGATGAGGATCCCATCTATCAAGTGCGGGAGATTCTGGATGTTCGCCGTAACAATAGACGGTGGGAGTATTTGATTGCTTGCGAGGGGTTTGGTCCAGAGGAGAACTCCTGGGAACCTGCGGTGAATATCCTGGACAAATCGTTACTTCACTACTTTCATCTTCTGCTTCCCAACAAGCCGGGCCCTTCCAGGAGGGGGCGTAAGAGGGGGGGTACTGTTGTGAGGCCCGGCCGCGCTCACCCGTGGCCAGACCTCCCTACCTCCTCCATGCGGCCGGCTCGTGATGTTCCTTGCAGCGGGCAGCAGCGCGCGGGCCGTGGCGCGACTGCACTTGGACGTCGGGGATCAGCCTTGGGGAAGTCGCGGCTAGTCCCGCCTCTTAAAGGGGCCGCGACGCCGAAACCAGGCCGGCCCCGGAAGATGACATCATCAGCCAGGGAGATTTAAACTCCCTCGGAGGAAGGAAGAACACCTTTGCAACAGGTTCCTGTGTTTGGCTGTGTTTTCCTGGTTCTACTGTTTCCTGGCTTGACTTGGATTGGATTCGGTTTGCTGCTCGCTGCCTGCCCTGGACCTTTTGCCTGGATTTGGATTTTTGTTGCTCGCTGCCTGCCCCGACCTGTGGTATTGTATACTGTCTTCTGCCTTGACCCTTGCCTGGAATTTGGACTGTGTTGCTTGCTGCCTGCCTTGACCCTTGCCTGGAATTCGGACTGTGTTGCTTGCCGCCTGCCTTGACCCTTGCCTGGAATTTGGACTGTGTTGCTTGCCGCCTGCCTTGACCCTTGCCTGGAACCCGGACTGCGTACCTGCCACCTCTCTGAGGATGCCGTGTCGAGATCGTGTTGCGGAACTTCCACCTTCCGGAGACGAGTTCACCTGGGCACTACAGGTGGGTGTCATCTCTCGTCCCGGTCTAAGGGTCCACTATCATAACAAGAGTACTGAGGAGATAAGGTTGTGGATGCAGAATAGTGGTTTACTGATGAATGTGAAGAAAACTGAGATTTTACCAGTCACTTGGATAAAGATACCTGTTTCTTCCATCTCTTGTCAGATTGAGGGGAATACTATTTCAGTAATGGAGATGGTTTGTGATCTTGTTTTTTTGTTAGATACAGTATTTCTTTGCAGCCTCAATTGAGTGCTGAGGTAAGAAGAGGCTTTTTTAAGTTGCGGAAGACACGTAGATTAAAATTCATCCTAGATCGTGATGATTTTTTAGGATGATTATGCAAGCTTTTGTTTTAACATGTTTGGACTATTGTAATGCCCTTATAAAGGGCTGCTTAAATGTTTTGTAGAAGTTCTGCAAATATTGATGAATTTTTCTGCTCGTGTGGTCTCGGGTTGTCCCCTCTTTGCTCATATTAGCCCAATATTGCGGAAGCTGCACTGGCTCCTTATTGAGTTTCGGATGCACTTCAAGGTATTTTCTTTAATGCATAGAGTGCTTTATGGTGACAGTCCAGCTTATTTGAAACAATTGACCAGTGTATATCATCCACCTAGGTCTTTGCGCTCTGAATTCCAGCAGTTACTAACGCTTCCAAGCATTAGTGAAGTGTGCAGGCTACAAACATTGAAATGGGCAAGATTGTGGAACGAGTTTCCGCTAGATATACAATTGATAAATGATTAGAAAAAATTTGGGAAGATGCTGAAAACTCACCTTTTTTAGAAAAGCTTTTATATGATGTTTTAATCTGTTTTAGTTATACATATTAATCTTATTTAAATTGCACGAATTTATTGTTGTAATCCGCCTCGAACAATTCGTTTGATAATGAGTGTGGAATATTAAGATCTTGTACATAAATAAATACTGCTTTATACAAAATTGCTGTGATGCTGGGTAATGTTTTGTCTTTGCTGATTTTTTACCATATTTTACCATATTTAGTAAACCGAGTTTTGCTTTTCCAAGATTGTGTTTTGTGTTCTATGATGCTACATAACTCCATTCAGGCCACCACTTACAGTTAGGGGGCCTGGAGCCAACCTGGGAGATCCCGGGGGTTCCTGATGTTCTCACAGGACAAGCAGGATGGTTGTCCTCACAAATGGGTGACATCGAGGATGGAGCCCACCACGGAAAACTTCTGTCAAAGTTTAAACAGAACTTTGACTGGCCCCTACTGGGCATGCCCAGCAAGGCACTGACCCTGCAGCCAGCAGGGGTCTCCCTTCAGTCTTCTTTTTTCCGCGCAGCAGTTGCCACGCGGTGAAAGGAGCTCTCTAACCACGTTCCTGACAGGAATCTGGAAATTAATTTCCTAAGAAAATTTGCCCCTCAGGGGTCTCCCTTCGACAAATTTTTTAGTCATCTTTCGGAACCCGGTAAGTTTTTTGCCTTCTTCCATCGACTGCCGTCGATTTTGGCCCTTGAGCCTGTTGGCACTTACCGATCCCCAGCCTAAATTTTGGCTTCCAGCCATGGCAACGGGGTTCCGTCGTTGTCCGGATTGTACCCGGACTATGTCCATCACAGACCCCCACAGGGTTTGTGTAATGTGTTTGGGTAGTTTTATTTATTTATTTATTTATTTATTTTATTTTATATACCGGCAACCGTTTGCACATCGTGCCGGTTTACAAGTAACTTATAACAAGGAATATATAGGCGAGGCCTTTACAAAGAACAATATGTAACACAGTAACAAAGCAGATAACTAAATAACTTGGGGAAGGAGGGATAGATACAATAAGGGGGGGTGGGGGAGGGAGAGAACAGATACATAAGGATAAGATATATACATGGATTTGAGGAGCAGATGGTATGTACACTGGTTATATATGGAATTATATAAGTGCAGATAAAAACAGACACATTATTTTAAAGTAAGGGTTGAATGAAGTGTTTGAAGTTCTTAGAGGGAAAGGGGGTTAAGTGTAGGGTGTGGATCCTGGAGGGGATTAAAGGATTTTAGGGGGGTATTGGTGAGAGATGAAGGTTGGGTGAGAGTGTTAGTAGGTGGTGAAAAGGATTGGGGGTATGCTTGGAGGAAGAGCCAGGTTTTGAGATTCTTTTTGAAAGTGGGAGTGGAGGTTTCTGTGCGTAGGTGAAGAGGCATTGAATTCCAAAGGGAGGGGCCTGCAAGGGAAAGGGCTCTATTGGTGGTGGAAATGAGTCTTGTGGATTTTATGGAAGGAGGAATAAGGGTTGCTTGGAGTGATGAACGGGTAGGTCTAGTGGAGGTACGAGGAAGGAAAGGTGGGTTTAGCCAGTTGTAATGCTCGTTGGTGATACTTTTGTGGATGAGGGTAAGCGTCTTGTAAATAATTCGTGAGTGAATGGGAAGCCAGTGGAGATCAATGAGGGTGGGGGTAATGTGGTCTTTTTTTTTTACATTAGTGAGGATACGAGCGGTAGCGTTTTGAAGGAGTTGGAGAGGTTTGATGTGGGTGGCAGGGAGTCCAAGAAGGAGAGAGTTACAGTAGTCAATTTTAGAGAAAATTAAGGATTGGAGTACAGTACGGAAGTCAGAGAAGTAGAGAAGGGGTTTGAGTTTTTTGAGGGTTTGAAGTTTGAAATAGCAACTGCTAAGGATGGATTTGATGTATGGTTTGAAGGTAAGTTGGTTATCAAGTATGATACCAAGGTTTCTTGTGTTAGAAAGCAAATTGGGGGAATGGAGAGTGGAGGGAATGGGTATGGATGCATGTTTAGAGGAGATGAGGAGGAGTTCGGTTTTTTGTGGGTTGAGGGCTAGGTGCATGTCAGTGAGGAGCTGGTTTATGGAGGTGAGAATAGTGTTCCATTTTTGGATTGCGATGAGTACAGAGTTTGTGAAGGGGATGAGGATTTGCACATCATCCGCGTAGATGAAGTGTGTAATACCAAGGTTGGAGAGGAGGTTTGTAAGGGGGAGCATGTAAATGTTAA
This sequence comes from Rhinatrema bivittatum, assembly GCF_901001135.1. Classification (NCBI taxonomy): domain Eukaryota; kingdom Metazoa; phylum Chordata; class Amphibia; order Gymnophiona; family Rhinatrematidae; genus Rhinatrema; species Rhinatrema bivittatum. Next base: position 426,182,963 of record NC_042616.1, read on the forward strand.
ATAAGGTGGAGGAAAGGGAGGAACCTTGAGGAACGCCACAGTCGAGATTGACAGGGGGGGATGTAAAGTTGTCAGTGAGGACTGTGTAGGTACGGTTTTGGAGGAAGGACTTAATCCAAGAAAGAGCAGTACCTGAGATTCCTATACTAATGAGGGTGTTGATGAGGATGTTATGATTTACGGTGTCAAAGGCAGCGGAGATGTCCAGCATGGCAATGAGATAGGAGTTGCCGGCATCCATTCCTTTGATGAGGGTATCAGTAAGGGAAAGAAGTAGGGATTCAGTACTGAGGTGTTTTCGGAATCCATATTGTGTAGGTGGGAGAATGTTGGATTGTTCTAGGTGGTCAGAGAGACGGTGGTTTACTAATTTCTCCATGACTTTGGAGAGGAAAGGGAGATTGGAGATAGGACGGAGGTTGGATAGGTTGGAGGGATCAAGGGAGGGTTTTTTTAGAATGGGTTTGACCACAGCTTGTTTGAGGGAGTTCGGGACCAGGCCATGTTCCAGGGAACAGTTCACGATTTTGGAGAGTGGAGTGGCTATTGTTTTAGGGATAGCGAGTAGTAGTTTAGTAGGTATGGTTTCCGAGGGGTGGGAGGAAGGTCTCATCTTTTTTAAAATGTTCTCTATTTCTAGAGATGAGGAGGGTTCAAAGGAAGAGAGGAGGGTGTGTGTAGGAGGGGTAGGAGGGATTATGTTGTTGGTGTTGTGGGAATTTTTGGTATTGGGGGTAAACTTGGCAGTGATGTTGGATATTTTGTTTTTAAAGAAGAGGGCGATTTCATTACATCGGGTCTGTGTGATGGGGACTTGGGGTGAAGACACGTTGGGTTTGGTCAGATTTGAGACTAGGGTGAATAGTGCTTTCGGGTTGAATTGGAGGTGGTGAATTTTCTTGGCATAGTATTCTTTTTTGGTTGTTTGAATGGCGTTTCTATATGCATGCATGAGTTGGTAATAAACGGTCTTTGTGGCAGGGGAGGGGTGTTTACGCCAGTGTCTTTCAGCTGCTCTAAGTTGGATTTTTTGGGTTTTGAGTGTTTGGGTGTACCAGGGTTTTTTGGATGAAGTGGTTTGTGTGATTGTTTTTTGGATGATAGGGCATAAGTTGTTGGCTATGTTTTGGGTGGTTTCTGCCCAGGAGGATATAGCACTATCTGCTGTCTCCAGGTCAATGTGATTTGGAATGTTGGAGCACGCCATTTCAAGAGTGTCTATGGGGCAGGTTTTACGAAGTTGGAAGGATTTGGGTTGAGGAGGAGAGGGGGTGGGTGGGGGTGGTAGAGAGAGGGTAGTACTGATGATGGAGTGGTCAGACCAGGGAACTGGGAGGCATGTGGGGGTGTGGATGACATTGATGAGTGAGTTAGTGAAAATAAGGTCAAGGGTGTGACCTGCTTTGTGGGTTGGGGAGTGAATCAGTTGGGTGAAGCCCATTGCATCTAGGGATGAGATGAAGGCTTCGCATGTAGGGGATTGTGGAGAGGAGTCGACGTGGAGGTTAAAGTCGCCAAGGAGTATTGTAGGGATGTCGGGGGAGAGGGAGATGGTGAGGAATTCGATGAGGGGGGAGGGGTCTTTTTCTAGTAGACCAGGAGGGGTATAGATAAGGCAGATTTGTAGGGATTGAGATTTGAAAAAACCTACTTCGTATTGATTGGGAATATTGCAGGTTTGTGATGTGAGCTTGAATTCTTTTTTGGCTATGAGGAGTAGGCCGCCACCTCTTTTCTTTTTACGGGGGATAGAGAAAATGTCATAGGTTTCCGCAGGAAGTTGGTTAATGAGGGGGGTGTCACAGGGTTTAAACCAGGTTTCAGTTAATGCAAAAATTTCTGGTTTGGACTCAGTTAAAATATCGTGGAGAAGGTGCGTTTTTTGTTTCAGTGATTGGGCGTTAATGAGTAGAAGAGAGATGAGTGAGAGGGTGAGGGCTTGCGAGGTGGGGGATATGGGGATGGGGGTCAGGCGTCTTTTTTGGGTGTTGTGGGGACTGTATGAGGGGAGGAATATTTTTGAGGGGTGTCTGTATAGATAATTGGGGGGGCAGGGGCTAGCGTGTGGAGGCATTGTTGGGGAGGGTGGCAAATTGTGAAAAGTAGATACCGAGAAGCAGTTGAAGAGGTTAATGCTATTATATCAGGTTAATGCAGTTGAAAAGAGTAATGTACATTGACAAAGTAATGCAATTGTATAGAGTAGGCTGGCATTTAGGTAGATTAGGTTATGAGATGTATATATTGTACAGTATTATACACTGAGACAGTAATGTGAAAGACACACACTTACGTATGATAGGCTTGGTGAGAAAGTATAGTGTTCTGGATGAATTATCTAGAGGAGGGAGGAGATTTGCCAACAGTCCATGTGGTGCATTTCGTGAGCGTGGTTTTCCTGGGGCAGGTTCTTGTCTCCGAGATGGCAGGTGGAGGGGCTCCTGGCAAGGCACTCTTGGTATTAGTTCATTTGCTGGGTACAAATTGGGAGGTATATTGGGGTGCTGCTCGAGGTGAAACGAAGGGGCGAAACAAAGGGGCAGGCCCCTTTGTCGTGCTCCTTCGTGCGCGCGACGCCTGGGAGGGGGGTGGTTTAAAACCCCGCCGGTCGCGCCTCTGACGTCACCGCTGCGCCGTCTTGGTGGGCGGTTCTTTTTTGTGTTGCTGGCGGTGCGGGCGAGGGCTCGTGGCCGGGATCGAGGCCGGCTGGAGGAGGATCGAAGGCCCGGAACGAGGTCGGCTGGATGCTGTAGGCAAGGGCTCGTGGCCCTGCTTGTGGTCGGCAGGAGGAGGAGGTTCGTGGCGTTGCAGGTAAGAGGAGCTGCTGGACGACGGTGAGAGGGCCGGCGATCGGCGAGGGAGCACGATCGGGGTGAGCGGAACAGGAGGCCTTACCCCGACGGGCTCCAGCGCCGGTTGCGCAGGCCAAGTTCACCGCTGGGTTCCCTCTGAAGCGCCGGAGAAGCAAGAGTGAGCAAGAGTGAGCATGATGTCCTGACTTGCACCAAATGTGCCTTAATGACACCCAAGGGTCGCAAAGCCAGGATGGAGAAGATGGGGCTCCTCTTCCATGCACCCACCCCAACGCCATCGATAGCATCGACGTCATCGGAACCGGCACCGTCGAAGTTGTACCATCATCGCCAACCCTCCGGTGACCGTCCGCCATCGATCGCTTCTCGGCCGTCGACTCCCGTCCCTTCCCCGGATGGGCGAGGGGATCGGAAAGAAAAGCATCGCCATCGACGGCACAAGTCTCGGCCTGTCGAGGATCCACAGCCATTGACCTCTGTTCAAGCCGAGCCACCGACAAAGAAGCCGCGAACAGACCGGACACCCTCCACGTCTCGTTCGCCGGCATCGAGGAAACCCTCACCCTCCCGGGGTGCGGGGGCCGTGATCCCACCGGTTACGGTGGTCCTTCCGGCCCTGCCTCAGCCTCCCTCTCCCGTTGAGCCGGGTATAGTTACCCCTGGTCTCCGGGCAGAACTGGACCGGCTGGTCCAGGAGGCCATCGAGAAGGCGATGAAGAAATTACAACCTCCATCGGCACCGTCTCCGGCACCGGTTTCAGTGCCGCCCCCAGCACCGACACCGGCACCGGCTTCGCCACCGAGGAGGGAACCGACCACCGAGCCGTTGGTACAAGCGTTAGCACCGCTACTCAGCCGTATGGAGGCGCTCATGACGGCCCTTCCATCGGTGATTCCAGTGCCATCGACAACACCACCGTCTCCGACTGCATTCTCATCGGCAGGAGAAACACCGTTTCGGATTCCCCCTTCCGGGGTGGTTCCATCGGTACCTCCTGGCATATCTCCACCGATATATCCTTCGGCTCCATCGATTCCGCGCCAGGCACCGATTCCATCGGCAGCACCGAAGCCATCGATGCCATTTCTGATTCCACCTACGGCACCGATTCCACCTCGGTTTCCATCGATGCCCTCAGAACCTCAGCCAGGTCCATCGGGGCTACAAGCCCCACATGATCCCTACGATACCTGGGGTGATGATGATGATACATCTTCTGACACAGATTTGCCTTCGCCGCCATCTCCTACAGAGAGTAGAAAAAGATCTCCTCCTGAGGATCTCTCTTTCATTAATTTTGTAAAAGAGATGTCAGAAGTTGTACCTTTTCAGTTACAATCTGAAGCCGATGATAAACACCAGATGATGGAACTACTTCAATTTCTGGATGCTCCAAAAATCATCGCTTCCATCCCTATACACCAGGTGTTTTTGGATCTGCTCAAGAAAAACTGGGAATCTCCTTCATCGGTGTCTCCAGTTAATAAGAAAGCTGACTCCACATACCTTGTCCAGTCAGCACCAGGTTTCCAAAAGCCTCAACTGGATCATCGCTCTGTTGTAGTTGAGTCTGCGCAGAAGAAGGCCAAGCGTCTTAAGCCACACTCTTCTACCCCACCTACCAGGGACAACAAGTTCCTGGATAGTGTGGGACGAAAAGTGTACCATGGAGCTATGTTGATTTCACGCATAGCTTCATATCAGCTCTATATGACTCAATACAACAGAGCTATCCTTAAGCAGATGCAAGACTACGCTGACACGTTACCGGACCAGTACCAACCGCAACTTCAAGCCCTTCTTCACAAGGGATTTGAGGCAGGGAAGCACGAGATTAGGACTGCCTACGATATATTCGATGCTTCCACGAAGGTTTCAGCCACAGCCATCTCAGCCAGACGTTGGGCTTGGTTAAAGTCATCCAACCTTCGCCCAGAGGTCCAAGATCGTCTTGCTGATTTACCCTGCTTAGGCGACAATTTGTTTGGAGAACAAATTCAACAGATTGTGGCAGAGTTAAAAGACCACCATGAGACGTTGAAACAACTCTCGTCTATCCCACCTGAGGTGACCTCCAAGCAACCGCAAAAGAAGGACTCTAAAAAGTCGTTCTTTCGACCACGTCGCTACTACCCTCCGTCAACTAGGGCTCGTCCTGTACGGTCCTCTAACAGGACTCAGCCTCGTCAGCCGCGAAAGCAAAGGCCTACTGTAGCCCCACCTCCTGGGCCTGCGGCGGGCCTGTGACTTCCCTGTATTGAGCACAAGCCAACTCCCTCTTCCACACATCCCTGTGGGAGGTCGTCTGTACCACTTCTTACACCGTTGGAAACAGGTCACCTCAGATCAGTGGGTGCTAGCAATTATCGCACAGGGTTACCACCTCAACTTTATAACACTTCCGCCAGACTCCCCGCCCCTTCAGGCATGGAGTCTAACCAGCCATTTGACTCAATTACAACAAGAAGTATTCCTTCTTCTACAATCAAATGCTATAGAACCCGTCCCTCCTTGTCAACAAGGGAAAGGATTCTATTCCAGATACTTCCTAATACCAAAGAAATCAGGGGGGCTTCGTCCAATTCTGGACCTTCGAGCCCTCAACAAGTATCTGCAAAAAGAAAAGTTCAAGATGGTAACCCTGGGCGCCTTGCTCCCTCTGTTGCAAAAGGGGGATTGGCTGTGCTCTCTCGACCTCAAGGACGCTTATACCCACATTGCGATAACACAATCTCATCGCAAGTATCTGCGTTTTCTGATAGGCCACGACCATTATCAATACCGGGGTACTACCTTTCGGTCTGGCATCTGCTCCACGAGTCTTTACCAAGTGTCTCGTAGTAGTAGCAGCATTTCTCAGGAAGGAAGGTGTCCACGTCTACCCCTATCTGGACGATTGGCTCATCAGGGCCTCTACCCCTCAGTTTGCTCAATCCTCCCTAAAATTGACAATTCACACACTCCTTTCCTTAGGGTTTCTTGTCAATTACGAGAAATCTTGCTTGGTCCCATCTCAGACCTTATCCTTCATTGGGGCAGACTTGGACACCTTACAGGCAAAAGCCTACCTTCCAATTCAACGAGTCCACACTCTCATGTCCTTAGCTCGCCAGCTCCAGTCGCAACACACTGCCAAGGCTCGCCAGTTCCTCATTCTCCTAGGACACATGGCATCCTCGGTTCAAGTCACTCCCATGACCCGACTAGCCATGAGAGTAACGCAATGGACTCTACGACACCAATGGATTCAAGCTTTTCAGCCTCTGTCCTCCATTATCACAGTCACACAGGCGCTACACCTATCCTTAACCTGGTGGACGACTCGGGTCAACCTCCTTCAGGGCTTACCCTTTCTTCCACCGGATCCGCAAGTAATCCTAACCACCGACGCTTCTCACATCGGTTGGGGAGCCCATGTGGACGACTTCCAAACCCAAGGGTTATGGTCCAAAGAGGAAGCCGAACACCAGATCAATTTCCTGGAACTTCGAGCAATCCGCTATGCGCTCCGAACTTTCAAAGATCATCTATTCCATCAGATAATCTTAATCCAGACGGACAACCAAGTGGCCATGTGGTACATAAACAAGCAGGGAGGCACAGGCTCCTTCCTTCTGTGTCAGGAAACTGCGCAGATCTGGGCGGAAGCCCTCTCCCACTCCATGTACCTCAGGGCCACTTACTTGCCGGGAGTAGACAATGTATTGGCAGACCAGCTGAGCCGTGTCTTCCAACCACACGAGTGGTCACTCGATCCTCTGGTAGCGACCTCTCTGTTTCACAAGTGGGGTTCTCCCCACATAGACCTCTTTGCGTCCCCTCAGAACCACAAAGTGGACGATTACTGCTCTCTCATTCGGAGCCAGCACTCTCGGCCGAGGGATGCATTCTCCCTCAAGTGGACAACCGGTCTACTCTATGCATTCCCTCCACTTCCTCTTGTGTCAAAGACTCTCGTGAAGCTACGCCAGGACGGAGGAACCATGATCCTGATAGCGCCTTACTGGCCACGCCAAGTATGGTTTCCAATACTCCAGGATCTCTCCATCCGCAGGCACATTCCTCTGGGAATGGACCCGCATCTTCTCACTCAAAACGACGGATGCCTCCTCCATCCCAACCTCCAAGCCTTGTCCCTGACGGCATGGATGTTGAAAGGTTAGTCCTTCAACCATTTAACCTTTCGGATTCAGTTTCTCGGGTCCTGATAGCTTCACGAAAGCCTTCCACAAGAAAGTCTTACTCATACAAATGGAAAAGGTACACATCATGGTGCACTTCTCAGTCCCTTGATCCCCTTTCCTGTCCAATCTCTAAGTTCTTGGACTATTTATGGCATCTATCGGAATCAGGTCTTAAAACCTCTTCCATTAGGATGCATGTCAGTGCGGTAGCCGCCTTCCATAAAGGTATTGAGGGTGTCCCTATTTCAGTACAACCCCTGGTGACACGCTTTCTTAAAGGCTTGCTCCATCTGAAGCCACCCTTACGTCCTCCGGCCCCATCTTGGGACCTTAATCTGGTTCTTGGTCGTCTTATGAAACCACCTTTCGAACCTCTGCACTCCTGTGAATTGAAGTATCTCACATGGAAAGTATTATTCCTGTTGGCTATTACTTCAGCTCGCAGGGTTAGTGAGTTACAGGCCTTAGTCACCTATCCGCCTTACACTAAACTCCTGCAGGACAGGGCGGTACTCCGCACTCACCCTAAATTTTTACCCAAGGTAGTTTCTGAATTTCATATCAATCAATCCATCATACTACCTTTCTTTTTTCCCAGGCCCCATTCCAACTCTGGGGAACAGACTCTGCATACCCTAGACTGTAAACGAGCTCTAGCGTTTTATCTAGACCGTACAGTTGCTCACAGAAAGAGCACTCAATTGTTTGTCTCCTTCCATCCTAACAAGTTAGGACAACCTGTGGGTAAGCAGGCTCTTTCCTCCTGGTTGGCGGACTGCATTTCCTTCTGTTATCAGCAAGCTGGCATTCCTTTCCAAGACCGTGTCAAAGCACACTCTGTGAGGGCCATGGCGACTTCAGTAGCACACCTTCGATCGGTGCCGCTTCCTGACATCTGTAAGGCTGCAACCTGGAGTTCTCTCCATACCTTTGCAGCCCATTATTGTTTGGACAAAGCTGGAAGACAAGACTCCATCTTTGGCCAATCTGTCTTGCGTAACCTTTTTCCAACATGATGTACCAATACCCTTCCACCTTCCCGGTAGGGTGCGGATGCCCTTTCCCAAATTCCACCCCAGTTGTTGTGCCTGTTGCACATCGTTGGGTACATTTGGTGCAGGTCAGGACATCCTCAGCTCGGTACTCACCCATTTGTGAGGACAACCATCCTGCTTGTCCTGTGAGAACGCAAATGTTGCTTACCTGATGTAACAGGTGTTCTCACAGGACAGCAGGATGTTAGTCCTCACGAAACCCGCCCGCCACCCCGCGGTGTTGGGTTCGTTTTGTTTTTACTTTTTAGGCACTGCCTGTAGCTTTGAAAACCAGACTGAAGGGAGACCCCTGCTGGCTGCAGGGTCAGTGCCTTGCTGGGCATGCCCAGTAGGGGCCAGTCAAAGTTCTGTTTAAACTTTGACAGAAGTTTTCCGTGGTGGGCTCCATCCTCGATGTCACCCATTTGTGAGGACTAACATCCTGCTGTCCTGTGAGAACACCTGTTACATCAGGTAAGCAACATTTGCTATCCCAAAGATGGCAGCAGTCTAGCGCCCTTGGAGGAAGGGGAACTCGCCCCTTCCCTGAGGCTGCATTGTTGATCTATCTTTTGCACTGCAATGAGATTGGTTGTTTGATCGATCAGGAATCCCTGGTGAGCTCTTCTCAGTCAGTGGCCATCTTGGTACTGGTGCATTGTCTACTGTGTCCTCGCAACTGGGCAGCTGACTCATGGTCCAAGATGCATCTGGGGAATTTGCCTTTCAAGGACAAGTTACTTTTTGGAGAAGATCTTGACCAGTTGGTGAAGAATTTCAGAGACCCAAAGCCCCAGCACATGCTGGAGGACAAGGGCTGCTCCTTTTATAGAGTAGGTGAGGCCGGGGCAATTTCGAGCCTGTAGAAGGTACCATCTGGGGAGACAATCTTTTGGGACTTCCTCTATGGTGTTTTCCGGGCGAAGAGGCCAGTGGCAAACATTCAAGGAGTCAAAAGCCAAAGGCCTGATGTGAATACTACTTTACCGGTCAGTAGACCTGCCTGGGTGTTAGATGTTGTCCGTTCAGGATATGCATTGGATCTTCATTGTCCCATCCGGGTCGGGTTCCTGGTTTTACCCTGTTCTGCCTTGGTCAAACAGCAGGCTGTCCGCAAAACTTTATTAAAGCTGCAGATATTGCAGTGCGGGGACAGGGCCTTATTTGATTTATTTTGTGATTTACTTTGTGATTTCCAAAAAGGATGGGTCCTTCCATCCCATCTTAGATTTCAAGGGTGTGAACCACAGTCTCTACGTTTCATGCTTTTGCATGGAAGTGCTGCGGCCAGTCCTGTTGAGAGGGGGGTGTTTTAGTGTGCCCTTGGGCCTCAGCCTGACCCCAGATGGATCAGGACCGAACCGAGGGTTGTCAGCGTGTTCCAGCATGGTTGACGGTCTGACCCTCTGCCAGCCCTGCAAGCTCCCAAGGCCAACAACATGATGATGTTGGAATGTGAATGGTCCTCCGACCATTCCGAGCCCTTTTGGACCTGCCGCTTGGATCGACATGGAGCAGCAGGCCTGGCCTGAGGATGAGGGCAGACGGGCCTTGATATGAAGACATGACACCAAGGTCGATGCTACGGCATCGCAGATGAAGACATGACACCAAGGCTGATGCGGACGGCATCAGAGACGAGGGCTGGAACAAGACATGACACCAAGGTAGTTGAGGACATGACACCAAGGCTGATGTGAAGACATCACGGACCAATGGTCGATGCGACGGCATCCTGGACCAGGATCAATGCGACGACATCAGGAACAAGACGTTGAAGCGAAGACATGACACCAAGACTTATGCAAAGGCATCCAGGACGAGACGAGGAAGTTGACGAAGTCTAGACGAGATGAGAAGCTGGGAGGGTGAACATTGGCACTGTCTCTCAGGGCGCCCTACCCAGCCCACCTTCACAGGCAGACCCAATGGGCTGGTCGCGGACCACCCTCTCCCACTGCGCGCCCTGCACAACCCGAGGAGGCTGGTCACGGACCACGCGGAGAGCGGGACAAGCGCAGGGAAGAGTCCAGCCGAGGCAGAACTTCGACGACGGAGCCATAAGTCATCCGGAGCTCCGCAAAGGCTGGCAGAACATGACGGCTCAGGAGCACAGGAACAAATTCCACCTGCAGACCACTCCACGCTCGGGAAAGACGTCATCCGAGGAGAGATCTGAGATTGTGTGTGATTTCTGCACCCAGTGTTCAACTAGGGGTGCTCTACTAGGGTGATTTCTTAGAACAAGCCAGTATAATGACATCAAGATTTGTATCCAGGGGCTACCCTCCGCGGCTGGTAAAAAACGCTATGAAACGTGCACTTTTCATTAATCGTGACCTACTTTTCCTTCCACACACTCATTCTGATGATACAGTTAATAATTGTATATTACCTTTTTCCATACTTAGTCATCAAATCACAAATATCATCCGCAGGCATTGGCAATCCCTGTCCTTACATCATCTTTTTCAGGGACCCCTTCGATTTACTTACCGCAGAGGGAAAAACTTACGGGATAGATTCATCCACGCGGATTTATCCACACGACCCCGGGACTCTATTTCTGTCCCTGGGCATCAACCATGTGGCCATTGTGCCATGTGTTGTCACACAGCATCTTTCTCCACATTCACTCATCCGGGCACTCATAAATCATTCCCTTTAAGATCATGTTCTGACTGCACTACCTCGGGTGCCATATATGTCATTATGTGTCCATGTTCCCTAGTATATGTCGGCAAAACTTCTCGTATGGTGAAAACCCGAATGATAGAACACTGTTCTAATATTCGCCATGCCAGGGACAATGAACCCCTTGTTGAACACTGGGTGCAGAAATCACACACAATCTCAGATCTCTCCTACTGTGTACTTGAGGTAGTTCCCCGTTCCCCTCGGGGTGGTAATTATGCTGAGCAGTTAGGCCGTATAGAACAAAGATGGATATTTCTCCTTGACACAGTTACCCCTAAAGGCCTTAACCGGGAAATAGAGTGGTTTCTGTTCACCTAATCAAGATTAAGTGTGTAATGCCTGTCTGAGTGACTGCTAGGTGCGCTCCAGGAACGGGAACCAACTGGATTGGCTCCCCGGAACCACATGATCTGTTCACCTGTAGTTGGCGCCTTTCTGCTGGGTTCAAATACCTGTCATTTTTTAGGGTAACTGCGCTCCCTGCCATACGTGAATGTACTCTTCAGTCAGGTATGTTGTACCCATATACTTTTGTTATTTTATAATATGTTCGGCACTAAGTCCATTATTGTGTCCTGATTTATACATATATTTCTTACAGTTTATTCTTTGAACTCCTTGTGCTCCCTCCCGATGCAGCCCGAGGCGAAACACGGGACCGTGTCGGGGGACACTTTTAAGATGTTCGCTTTATAAGTCAGTGGAGTTGCCATATTGAAGTAATAAACAACCTTTGTTCTTTAACAAACTGGATTGAAATTCTTTGGGATTAAACATTCTCTCTGCACTTTTTGTTTGGATGACATTGGTTTAAGAGTTACAGCTTGGCTGCAGTACAACCACCTCACCACCAGGGGTCCCTCTAGTGCTGGCTCTCCTGACAGGCCCAGTCCATCTCCCCTGTCCACTCTATGTTCTGGGTTGGCCCTTATAACCCTGCCTGACAGTTCCCTCGGTGCTTCGGCATCGAGCTCACCTGGGCTCCCTGCTCTAGCCTTCCTTGCCTTGCCTTGCCTTGCGCGGCCTTCGGGCCTTTCCTTGCCTTGCCTTGCGCGGCCTTCGGGCCTTTCCTTGCCTTGCGCGGCCTTCGGGTCTTTCCTTGCCTTGCCTTGCCTTGCGTGGCCTTCGGGCCTTCTGACCTGTCTTGCCCTGCTTACGGTGTGTGGCCTACGAGCCTTCTGTGTGTGTGTGGCCTACGGGCCTTCTGACCTGCCTTGCCCCACTTACGGTGTGTGGCCTACGGGCCTTCTGACCTGCCTTGCCCTGCTTACTGTGCCCTGACCCAGCCTGAACCTAGACACTGCTATCTGCCGCCTGCCCTGACCCAGCCTGGACCCAGACACTGCTACTTGCCGCCTGCCCTGACCCAGCCTGGACCCAGACACTGCTACTTGCCACCTGCCCCTGACCCAGCCTGGACCCAGTCACTGCTATCTGCCGCCTGCCCTGACCCAGCCTGGACCCAGACACTGCTACTTGCCACCTGCCCTGACCCAGCCTGGACCCAGACTCAGTTCTAGCCATCCCTGTCTCTCTCCACCTGGAGCCACCCTTCTGGGTGGTGTTCACGACTCCTGACCGGAGCCCAGTCGTAACATTAAGTGCAGCAGTGCTCTGTTGTGTTTTTGGTTTTAGATTTCAATTACCCCAATATTGACTGGGTAAATGTAACATCAGGAATTGCTAAAGACATAAAGTTCCTGGATATAATAAATGATTGCCTCATGGAGCAATTGGTTCAGGTACCAACAAGAGAGGGAGCTATTTTAGATTTAATTCTTAGTGGAACGCAGGATTTGGTGAGAGTGGTAATAGTGGTGGGGCCACTTGGCAATAGTGATCATACATGATCAAATTTAAACTAATAACTGGAAGGGGGACAATAAGTAAATCTACAGCTCTAACACTAAACTTTCAAAAGGGAAACTTTGATAAAATGACGAAAATAGTTAGAAAAAAACTGACAGGTGCAGCTGCAAAAGTTAAAATTGTTCAACAGGCATGGACATTGTTTAAAAATACAATCCTAGAGGTGCAGTCCAGATGTATTCCACGCATTAAGAAAGGTGGAAAGATGGCAAAACAATTACCGTCATGGTTAAAAGGTGAGGTGAAAGAGGCTATTTTAGCCAAAAAAAATCCTTCAAAAATTAGAAGAAGGATCCATCTGAAGAAAATAGGTTAAAACATAAGCATTGTCAGGTTAAGTGTAAAATCCTAGGGTACTGAAGGAACTAAAAAATGAAATTTCTGATCTATTAGTTAAAATTTGTAACCTATCATTAAAATCATCCATTGTACCTGAAGACTGGAGGGTGGCTAATATAACCCCAATATTTACAAAGGGCTCCAGGGGCGATCCGGGTAACTATGGACAAGTGAGCCTCACTTCAGTGCCGGGAAAAATAATGGAAACTATTCTAAAGATCAAAATCGTAGAGCATATAGAAAGACATGGTTTAATGGATGTTGCGTCCGTCGGACTCAGACGGCTTCGCCTGACATGCATCACCTCTATTTCAGCCTTCTCCAACAGCCTTGGGAGAATGGCGTCAATAGCGTTTCCTTGCCACACCCTCCGGTGTCCCCGGAGCGGCTTTGGTGCGGTGTCCCGCCATGCTGACCTGAGGCCTCCTAGAGCGCGCGCGCGCACGCCTCACATCTTGTAGCAGTGTTGGCGCGAACCTCGGGGGCGTCCCCCTCGAGTGACGTCACTGTTTCCGACTACAAAAGGTTGCCCATTTGCTGACTCTCGCCAAGTTAGCAACGGATTGGATTCGTTCCGGTCTGAAGCTGCTCTGCTGCTTCTGCTGCTGTTGGAAGCCCTCTCCACCCTCCGGGGTTCTACTAACTTGGGTACCCACTCCTCAGGGGCCCCCTTTGCATAATAAAGATATATTCTCTGTGTTTGTGCATCTGAGTCTAGCCTGGTGCTACGGTTCCCTACGGGGCTCCTCGATATCATAACAGTTTGCTAACTCCATGGATTCGGCTCAGCTCACCGTGTTGCAGGCCATTCCAGGCCTGGCCCAGCGAATCACCGAACAACAGAACACGCTGACTAGCTTGACTGTGGCCTTTAATCTACTGCATTCACAGATGAACGCTTCTACTACCACAGGTAAAGAAGAAACACGCCAGAAGTGACGGTTAAGAAAGTTGTACCCCTCTCCGCCCCTATTTGCTTCTCAGGGGAAGCCTGGAGATGCAGGGGATTTCTCAACCAATGCTGTATGCATTTTGCACTTCAACCTAATAATTTTCCCACAGCTTATGCCAAGACCACGTATATCTTGTCTTATCTGGACGGAGGAGCACTAGCTTGGGCTTCTCCGCTGTGGGAGCGTGATGACCCCATCCTGAGGGACCTTGCTGGATTTTTGGAACTGTTCAAATCCGTATTACCCTGCCAGGTACACAACCACAGGATCCACATTGGTTCATCTACAGCAAGGTAATAAACCTTTACCAGACTTCGCCATTGTTGTGCTCCGCGGCCGTGGCGCCCCACGACCGCGTTCCCCTACCTGACTCTCAGCGCCAGGAAAGCCCCGGGGGAGGGCTCCGACTCGGGCCCGTGCTGCCCGCTGCAGGGGAAGTCGTCCTGCTTCCCTCAGCGGCGTCTCTCCTCCACCGGGGAGATCAAAGATGGCAGCCGCCATGAGATCCAAGATGGCCGCCGTCAACTCATTTGCATTTAAAGGGACCTGGTCCCTTTAACTAGACTCACCTGCTTCCAATGATCCAGAGCAGAGGAAGTATATAGGGAGGCTTCCTCTGCTCATTCCTTGACTTGGCAATGTCTCTTGTGAGTGTTGTTTGAGTCTGCTTGCTTCGGTGAGTTCCTGCCTCTTGCTCCTGTTACGTCCTGGTGATTCTCTGGTTCCTGACTTCAGATTGGCTTACGGTGATTCTCTGGTTCCTGACTTCGGATTGGCAAGCGGCGATTCTCTGGTGCACGACTTCGGACTGGTGAGCGACGACCCTCTGGCATTCGACCTAGGACTCCTCCAAGACTCTGTCACCAAAGGCCCACCTAAGTCCCAGCGGCCCGGGTCCCTACGGGCTCCTCCTGGGGGGACCGCGGGCTTCCAGGGCGAAGCTCCAGTTGGCCTTTGCACCATTGCTCTGACCTCCCTAGGTCCACCTAAGTCCCAGCGGTCGGGTCCCTACGGGCTCCTCCCGGGGGGACCGCAGACCATCAGTGGTGAAGACACAGCGCCTCTTCTCGTCTATTCATCGCCTCCATATTCGCCTCAGCCTCCAGTGCCAAGGGCCAGCTGGTCCCGCCTCTTGTTCTGCCTCGCCACCCGGCATGAGAGCCGACGGGACTTCCGCAAGGTATTCCATCCTCACGTCGGCCCAAGGGTCCACAAGCCTGAGCATAACAGCCATTGAGTTTAAGACTTTGGATTCAGAGTTGAATTGGGACTCGAGATGCCTGAAGACCCTTTTCTTTGAAGGCCTGAACTCCCGGCTAAAAGATGAATTGGCAGCTCGAGAAATGCCTGAGACCTTGGAGGACCTGATTAAGTTAGCCACAAGAATTGACCAACGACTTCGGGATAAGATTCAAGAGGTTAAAGGTTCCAAGAGACCTAGCCAGGGAGAAATCCGAGTGAAAACATTACCTAAGCCTATTCAGTCTAAATCAGTTGCTGGCGAAGAAGAACCTATGCAACTAGGCCATAGTCACCTGACTTGTAAGGAGAGAAGAATGCAGAGAAGATTAGGCCTCTGCATGTATTGTGGTCAAGCAGGCCATGCAGTACAAACATACCCTATCTGTCCGGGAAACGGTCAGACCTAAGTCCTGTGGGTGGACTCTTCTTAGGTCTAACTGCACCTTCTCCTCCACTCTTTCTGCCAGTCTCCTTGATAAACGGACCACTTGAATTCCAGACTCTTTCCCTAGTGGACTCCGGGGCAGGAGGGAATTTTATACTGAGACGTCTAGTGGAACATCTGTGAATCCCCACTAAGACTATGAAGCCTCCGCTTCTGTTATCCTTTATCCATGGGGAGCCCTTACCGGGTGAAGTAACTCTACAAACGGAACCGGTCAGTTTAAGGACTGGAGCTCTTCATACAGAATCCATTTCCTTCTTCATGCTAGAAAAGGCTATGCACCCCTTAGTACTTGGGTTACCATGGCTACAACAGCACATGCCTCAATTCAACTGGACTACTCTGGAGCTTTCATGTTGGGGCCCATATTGTCATGGCAAATGTCTGAAGGAAGTTTCACCATTACCCTGTATGCTTACGACTCCATTGATGCCTGGGTTACCACCTCAGTACGCATCGTTTCAAGATGTGTTCTCTAAAGAAGTTGCTGATATACTTCCCCCATAGATCTTATGACTGTGCGATCAATTTGAAACCGAATACCGAACCACCCAAGGGAAGAGTTTACCCCCTCTCGGTGGTGGAAAATAAAGCGATGTCTGAATACATCCAAGAAAATCTGCAAAAAGGTTTCATAAAGCCATCCAAGTCTCCTGCAGGAGCAGGGTTTTTCTTTGTGGGGAAGAAGGACAGAACCCTACGTCCCTGCATTGATTATCGTGGTCTAAACGAGATCACGGTCAAAGATCGCTATCCCTTACCACTCATCTCAGAACTGTTTGACCGCCTACAGGGGGCTAAGATCTTCTCCAAGCTGGATCTTAAAGGAGCATATAACCTTGCTCACATTCGTTCAGGTGACGAATGGAAGACAGCTTTTAACACCAGGGACGGACACTTTGAGTATTTGGTGATGCCCTTCGGCTTATGCAATGCCCCAGCTGTCTTCCAAAACATGATGAATGACATCCTGCGTGACCTACTCTACCAATGTGTCATTGTCTATTTGGACGACATCCTGATCTTCTCTCAAGATCTGAATACCCAGATTATGGATGTCAAGAGAGTGTTAAAAGACTGCGGGAGAACCGTCTATACGCTAAGCTGTCCAAATATGAATTCCAGAAGGAATCTGTACCATTCCTAGGGTACATAGTGTCTAACAAGGGTTTACAGATGGACCCACAAAAGCTGGAGAGCATTCAGAAATGGTCCCAACCTACTGGTATAAAGGCTCTCAGAAGGTTTCTGGGATTCACAAATTACTATAGAATCTTCATTAAGAATTACTCCTCACTGAATGTGCCTTTAACAGCTCTGACAAAGAAGGGTGCCAATGTTGCCAATTGGTCTATAGAGGCTGTCACCGCTTTCCAAAAGCTGAAGGACGCTTTCTCCAGCAAGCCATGTCTCCATCACCCAGATCCTACACACCCCTTTATTGTCGAGGTGGATGCCTCTGATGTTGGCGTAGGGGCTGTATTAAGTCAAACCAGTGACTCCAAGATCCTGTGGCCATGTTTCTTCTTCTCCAGACGATTCACACCGGCTGAGAGGAACTATGGAATCGGAGATAAAGAACTGTTGGCGATAAAGGTGGCGTTCGAAGCATGGAGACCCTGGCTCGAGGGTGCTGAACATCAGATTACGTTTTTTACTGACCTTAAAAACCTAGAATACCTTCGTCACGTCCAGTGCCTCAACCATAGACAGGCGAGGTGGTCCCTGTTCTTTAACAGGTTTGATTTCATCTTGAAGTACCGACCTGGAGATAAAAACATCAGAGCAGATGCCCTATCTTGCTCCTTCTTATCTGAAGATGTGCCTGACACTCCGCAACACATCATTGAACCTGAGAGAGTCATTCTATCAACTACTCACCCAGTACCTGCGGGCAAAACGATTGTGCCTATCAACCTCTGGAAGAAAGTACTAGCATGGTCTCATGATTCTAAACTGGCTGGACATCCCGGTCAACGGAGAACCCTGGCAAAGCTGCAAAAATTCTACTGGTAACCCTCTATGAGAGAAAACGCCTTCGCTTATGTAGCAACCTGAACCAACTGTGCCAGACAAAAACCTCCGCCCGGACGTCCTTGGGGTCAGCTACAACCTTTACCCATATTGGATGAACCCTGGACTAATCACCACGGACTTCATGGTGGACTTACCCCTCTCCAGGGCAACAACACTATCTGGGTAACGGTGGACAGATTCTCAAAGATGGCTCACTTTGTGGCGCTTCCTGGCTTACCATCTGCCAGTGAACTTGCAAAGCTTTTCATCAGCCACATACTCCGACTGCATGGAATACCGAAGCACATCGTCTCAGACAGAGGCGTACAATTCACAGCCAAATTCTGGAAGGCTCTTTGCAAGAAGTTTGATATCACACTCGACTTCACTTTATCTTACCATCTGCAATCCAACGGCCAAACTGAGAGGATGAACCGTACCATCAAACAGTTCCTCAGAGCCTACGTCTCTTCACGCCAGAATGACTGGGCTGAACTTCTACCGTGGGACGAGTTTTCCATCAACTCTCACCCAGCAACATCTACTGGATCAACATCATTCGAACTGGTATATGGATGACTACCTTCACCACCTTTGCCACTTCCGCTTTCAGTGTCGTCCCGTGGAAGAAGACAAAGGAGATGCTCATCAAAGCTGGAATTCGAGCAAAATGAGACTATGACATTCATCACGGCAAGGCTCTTGTATTCAAGCCTGGTGATAAGGTCTGGTTGTCTACAAAGCACCTTATATTGAAGTTGCCATGAGCTCGCTTCGCTCCACGCTATGTCGGACCATTCCCCATCCTCTGATGTCTGGGCAATCTCTCCTACAGTCTCAAACTTCCTCCAGCAATGAAGATCCATAATGCGTTTCACGTCTCATTACTGATACCGCTCATTCTCAACAAATTCAGCACCAAGACACCAGATCTCCCTCCTGTTGACGCAGAAGAGGACACTGAGTACAAAGTAGACGCTATACTTGATGTAAAGAAGAGAGGCAGAGTATGGGAATACCTCCTGTCATGGGAGGGCTATGGACCAGAAAATAACTCGTGGGAACCTATGTCTAACATTCTGGACAAAGAGATGCTGAACCAGTTTCATCATTTACATCCTCGGAAATCAAGACCAGGTAGGGGGTCTGGAGGAGGTCCTTTGAAGGGGGGTACTGTTGCGTCCATCAGACTCAGACGGCTTTGCCTGACATGCCTCACCTCTACTTCAGCCTTCTCCACCAGCCTCGGGAGAATGTTGTCCATAGCGTTTCCTTGCTGCACCCTCCGGCGTCCACGGAGTAGCTTTGGCGCAGCGTCCCACCATGTTGACCTGAGGCCTCCTAGGGTGCGCGCGCTTGACATCTTGTAGCAGTGTTGGAGCGAACCTCGGGGGTGTCCCCCTCGAGTGATGTCACTGCTTCCGACTACAAAAGGTTGCCCATTTGCTGACTCTCGGATTGGATTTGTTCGGTCTGAAGCTGCTCTGCCGCTTCTGCTGCTGCTGGAAGCTATCTCCACCCTCCGGGGTTCTACTAACTTGGGTACCTGCTCCTCGGGGGCCCCTTTGCTTATTTCCAGGTGCCTATCCTGAATCCAGATACTCGCTCCTCGAGGGCCTGTATGTCTATCCTGGTGCCTGCTACCAGTTCTTCTACCTGCTGGAACACTACCTATCAGCTACAGAGAGTGAGTACTACTTCTTCCAGTCTGTTCATCTACAGCTCCTCGTTGTCTATCTGCATCGGGCCCTACACCACCATTGTGGAATGGGTCTCCTCTGCCAAGGATCACAGACTGTTGCTACCTATCCTCTCTCTACTGCTTATTGGGAACTCTATCTACTCAGCTACAAGGGAGTGTAATAACATCTGCCAGTCTGTCTCTCCTACAGCTCCTCACTGGACATCTACATCGGGGCCTTATACCACCATTGTGGGACGGATATCCTCCGCCGAGGATCACAGACTGTTGCTATCTAATCCACTCTCTATTGCCACCTATGGTGAACCATACAAGCTGCATAATAAAGATATATTCTCTGTGTTTGTGCACCTGAGTCTAGCCTGATGCTACGGTACCCTACGGGGCTCCTCCCTGTGGGAGTCACTAACACTGTTGCCCCTAAGAATCCACCAAACACCTCGATATCATAAGAATGGAACACAAGTCAACATGGATTTACCCAAGGGAAGTCTTGCCTAACAAATCTGCTTCATTTTTTTGAAGGGGTTAATAAACATGTGGATAAAGGTGAACCGGTAGATGTAGTGTATTTGGATTTTCAGAAGGCGTTTGACAAAGTCCCTCATGAGAGGTTTCTAATAAAAGTAAGAAGACATGGGATAGGAGGTGATATCCTTTTGTGGATTACAAACTGGTTAAAAGACAGGAAACAGAGAATAGGATTAAATGGTTAATTTTCTCAGTGGAAAAGTGTAAACAGTGGAGAGCCTCAGGGATCTATACTTGGACCAGTGCTTTTCAATATATATATAAATGATCTGGAAAGGAATACGACAAGTGAGTGTTACGCTCTCCTCCTCCAGAGGGGAGTAGTTAGCAATCTGTTATCGCTCACCCCGCCAGGAGGGCGGAGTTAGCAATCTGTTCTGCTTTTCTCCTGAAAGGGGAAGGAGTTAGCAATCTGTCATGATCTGCTCCTTCAGAGGGGAGGAGTTAGCTAGATCTGTTAGCGAACTGCTGTTAGATGCTCCTGTGAGGAAAGGAGGTAGCAATCTGTTATGGATCAACTCTCCAGGAAAAAGGAGTTGGCAATCTGTTCAATGATACTCTTCTGAGGAGAGGAGCTAACAATAGGTATATTGCACTTCGCTACTGAGATAGCAATCGACCATGCCTCCGCTACTGAGTAGCAATCTGTTATATATAGGCTGCTGGCAAGTCCCAAAGAAAGAGGAGTTAGCTATCTATATAATACTTCCGTAAGCGGTGTTAGTGGTCAGTAGTGGTTGGCTCTCACAGAGTGACAATAGTGTAAAGAAGGACCACTTGGAGGAAATGGTGAATCCCTGGGCCGATGGCAGATGACAGCGCCCCCAGGAGGAGATCCTGAGAGGAACCACCAGCTAGGCTAGAATATGAAATAACACAAATAGTTCTTTATTAGACTGGAAGCTGGACCACCAGTGGTGGCAGTAGTGAGTCGATGTGTTCGGCAAGGCAGAAGTCCTTCTGATACTGGAATATAATCTCTGGGTTGCTGAGCTGTAGAGAGAGACTAGAAGTAGTGAGTAGACAGGGTATACTGGATACAAGATGGTACACTCACAATAGTAGATGTCTGCAATGATCTCTATGCCACAGAGAGTTTTCAGTACATTCAGGAACAGGAGCTGTAGGCGAGCACTGATTCCTATGAACAGTCTGTAATAAGAACTCACAATAGCTGTATATGAAATGGCTTCTAGAGTAGAGGAGAGTCTGTAAAGGATTCTAGGAACATGGGCCCTCGTGGAGCGAGCACCGGTTCCCATCTGTAATTTTGCCAGTGTAACTCACGATCTCCGTACCTGCAATAACGTCTTGGACGGAAGGGAGTCTTCAGAGCTATAGGAATGTAGGCCCTCGTGGAGCGAGTACTGATTCCTATGTACAATAGAACTCACTGTGTTCACATCTGTGATTGCTTCCAGGCAATGAGGAGTCTTCTGAGTATTCAGGGACGTAGGCCCTCGAGGAGTGAGTACTGTATCCCGTCTTGGCAATCTGAAATCAAGAAGAGAGAGCGGAGCCCCCGTGGAGCGGGTACTCCTGGTAAGTTTGAAAAGGCCGAGCAGTGGAGAAGGATTCCCCTTGCTGACTCGGATCGTTGTTGCAAGAATCGTGGACTGCAGAAGCAAGTCCTGTTGGAGTTCCTTGCTAACTCGTTAGAGGTTAGCAAACAAAGACCTTTTAAAGTGAAAATGGATGACGTCACTACGGGGGACGCCCCTGAGGTTCGCGCCCTTGCTGGTACAAAGTCTGGAGCGCGAGCGCGCGCCCTTACGTCATCGGGAATATGGCGGATCCATAGTGTCAAGCCAGCCTGGGGACACCGGGACCAAGAGGCAGGGAGAAGCCGCGGCTGCATCTGTCTGTCAGAGCCGAAGGGAGTCGCTCTCAAGGAAGAGAGGGTGGAGCGGGGAGCGAGAAGAGGCACGAACGCAACAGTGAGGTTATCAAATTTGCGGACGATACAAAATTATTCAGAGTAGTTAAATCACAAGCAGATTGTGATACATTACAGGAGGACCTTGCAAGATTGGAAGATTGGGCATCCAAATGGCAGATGAAATTTAATGTGGACAAGTGCAAGGTGTTGTATATAGGGAAAAATATCCCTTGCTGTAGTTACACGATGTTAGGTTCCATATTAGGAGCTACCACCCAGGAAAAAGATCTAGGCATCATAGTGGATAATACTTTAAAATCATCGGCTCAGTGTGCTGCAGCAGTCAAAAAAGCAAACAGAATGTTAGGAATTATTGGGAAGGGAATGGTTAATAAAACAGAAAATGTCATAATGCTTCTGTATCGCTCCATGGTGAGACCGCACCTTGAATACTGTGTACAATTCTGGTGGCTGCATCTCAAAAAAGATATAGTTGCGATGGAGAAGGTACAGAGAAGGGCAACCAAAATGATAAAGGGGATGGAACAGCTCCTCTATAAGGAAAGGCTGAAGAGGTTAGAGCTGTTCAGCTTGGAGAAAAGACGGCTGAGGGGGGATATGATAGAGGTCTTTAAGATCATGAGAGGTCTTGAACGAGTAGATGTGAATCGGTTATTTACACTTTCAGATAATAGAAGGACTAGGGGCATTCCATGAAGTTACCAAGTAGCACATTTAAGGCTAATCAGAGAAAATTCTTTTTCACTCAGTGCCCAATTAAGCTCTGGAATTTGTTGCCAGAGGATGGGGTTAGTGCAGTTAGTGTAGCTGGGTTCAAAAAAGGTTTGGATAGGTTCTTGGATGAGAAGTCCATTAACTGCTATTAATCAAGTTTTTCCTAGGGAATAGCCACTGCTATTAATTGCATCAGTAGCATGGGATCTTCTTGGTTTTTAGGTAATTACCAGGTTCGTGTGGCCTGGTTTGGCCTCTGTTGGAAATAGGATGCTGGGCTTGATGGACCCTTGGTCTGACCCAGCATGGCAATTTCTTATGTTCCTTTGTTCTTAAGGAGTTCCATTATCCTCAGTTCGAATAAATACTCCATCATAACCCCTGCGAGATTGTTCTAGTCCATGGCATTCACTTGCAGCAGATACAGCCAGTCAGAGGATATCCATCAGGAGTATACCCCTCCAATGTGGCCAAGGATTCCTTCTCAGTCATCTTCTTCATCATTGGTGTCCTGGATCAGTGTTTCTACACTTCTAGGCTCCAAAGGGAGATCAATGGGATCCCTTCCACCCCTCTTTTGGACTCTCCGTAATACTTATTTCCATTAGAGGACTTTTCCTACTTCAAATTTCTGGACAAGCTTGGAAAAACCCTCAGACTTAACATGCGCAAGGACAAAGATCCATGTGCTCAAGTCTTTGGTCTCCTCCAAATTCTGGACACACCAATTGAGTGAGCTGTTATCCCAATCTACAATATCCTACAAGAATTGCAAATAAGAATGTGGGAAAATCCTATTTTCTGTGCTCTTCTTGCAAGGAAAGTAGACCTCAAATATTAAGGGAGATTTATTAAGCTGCGTTAGGTTTATAATGCACATTAAACAGCATATATTGCGTGATAAATGCTGTATATCATGTGATTGTAGCCCTATTGCAGTGATATAGCATGATATTTGTAAAGCATAAAGCTGGCTGTTCGAAAAGGCATATACGGCTGGCAAGTGAAATAGCATCTAATTCTTAACCTTTTTACTTATTTTATTGCTATATTTTATCTATTTTATTATTTTATTTTATACTAGCTGTACCTGGCTACGCGTTGCTGTGGCTCAGTCTGGTTAAATGGAAAAGAAAGAAAAGAGAAAGCGCACATTTCGAATATGGTTAATTTCACAATGCTTGTGGGTATACAATATTTTTTGTTGTTCCATTGTCTGTGCAGATATAGAGATTGTCTGGTTTGCCGACTCTAGAACACGCAACATATAATTGTCCATATGAGAAGCAATCCGTGTCTAGATGTAAACCGCATAATTCTAGAAATGAAAAAGAATGAAAAAAGAAAAAACATAAACTATACTCACTAAATGAACGGTATGGTAAACGACACAGCTCAATTCCAACGCAATGTCACACGAAATAATTAAATCAAAATGAAAATAAATCGAAATCTATGAAAATTCAATTTAACAATGCAATCGGAAACATTGAAATGGAATCGTAAAATATTTAGTCCAAGCCGTTAAGCCATTAAAACGGGCACAATTTTTGTCCCCTCTCCTGCTACGTCTTTGCTCTGCTCTGCTCCCCCCCCCCCCAGCTCCATGAAGGGCCAGAGGCGGCGGCGGTGGTAGGAGCTGCAGCGGTGGCCGAGGGGGATCTCGCGAGGCGTAATGGTCCTGCCATCCCAACTCCCTCCCCCCTTCCCCGGTGGTGGAGGGACAGGCTCAGACCCCTTTCACTCTATCCTTACAGGCCCCAACTCCTTTGCTCTCCCATTCCCCTCTACACTGAACCCCTTCCACTTTAACCTATAAGTGGAGAGCTGGGGGGGTAGAGAAACTCTCTCTCATACAGCCCCCTACATAGGCTTCCTCTCTCTCTCTCTCTTGCACATACACTCTCTCTCTGTCCCTCACACACGCATGCCCAATCCCTTTCACACACATACACAATCCCTCACGTAGTCTCCCTCTCTCTCTGGCACTCACACTTGCCTTCAGCGCACATTACCACACTTCTCTCTCACACAGTTAAAACGGGCGGGATTTTTGTCCCCTCCCCACCTAAATCTTTGCTCTGCACTCGCAAGAACTTGCAAAGTTCCCACGCCAGTTGTGTCTGGGAGAGAGAGGAAAACACTCCATCCTCCCCCCTCGCAAAGGGCAGGCGGCACGCACTGCAACAGATTTGGGACACGTTGCCTAGCTTACTTTGCTCTTTCTGGCAGACCTGTGCCTTTACGAAATCTGATCGAGGGCTTGAGAGGGAGGAGGGAGCAGGGCTCTGGCTTTCACTTTCATCACGGTGCTTTGCTGGGAGTGGGGGTGGAGTGATGCCCATGTAAACTCTTCCCGTGGCGGCTGAGACCCACAGGCAGGCTGACAGCACTGCCTTCCCCATCCCCCCCCCCCCCGCAGTTGCAGGATATTTACTTGGCTTCTCCTTATCTGCGGGACTCAGGGGGCGGGGGAGGAGGGCGAGCTGTTCTCTGTCCAGCTCTTTGCGCTTTGGCTGCTGCAGGCTGCAGCTGCTTGTGATCTCTTCACAGCTGCTTTCTACTGCATTTGCTCTGCTCCGGCCATCACAACTCCCTCCCCCCCTTGCCCGGCGGTGGACGGACTGGCTCGGCGACTCTTCTACCCTTTCCTCCTCCTGTGTGTAACTGTCCGGCAGTCCCTACTCCCTCTCCCCTTCCCCAGCGGGGAAGGAACGGGCTGAGCCATTTCTCGGAGTGGCGACTCGTCTGCCCTTTCCTCCTCCCCTCTCTGACTCCCAGCACGTAGCGCAGAGCTCAATGGTCCGCAAATGCACGGTAGAGCTGCTCTCTACCGCGCATTTGCGGGCCATGGGTCAGAGCCCATTTATATTGTAGATAGCGTGTGTTGCTTGTATGTCCAACAGATGGCGCCGTTTTTCCAAAAAAGCATGTTTTTACCTGTCACAGGTGTGACATCTATATAATATAAGTATATAAAAACATGCGCGTATTCGAATGCAACGTTGTGTCAAAATTTCAAAGCAATCGGTGAAGAACCTTCGGAGATTTAAGATTTTGAACAAACGAACATTTACATTTTTATTTATATAGATTTATTCTTAGTTTATTCTTACTGCTATTATTAGTTTAAATGCCAACTGTTTTTACTACTGTATGTTTTTATTCTATGTATTTTATAATTTGTAAACCGTTGTGATGGCTTGTCTTAACAATGGTATAGAAAACTTGATAATAAATAAATAACTGCTTTGCATGGCATTTGTATGCATGAATTTTGCAAATCTATGCAAAGCAGCTCATGCGTAGATAATCCTATGTAAATAAAATAATGTGATTGACCTAGAAATTTCAAAACTCCATTATCTTAGCTACACCTTTCTGAAAACATTAATATACTGCAGGAGCACTGAGACCCCAATGTGGGTCCCGATAGTCCCATGGTAGATTTAAAGGGCCATGTGGCCCAAGAAGTGAGCATCGTCCATCCCAAGGCCACCAATCGAGGCAGCCCAGTATCGAAAAGTAAAAAAGAAAAAGTTAAATTAGCCACACGATGATGCACCCCTGTCACCCAGCTCCATATGTGTAGGAACCCCCCTTCCAAATAAATAGCCCCTCCTGCTCCCCCTTTCCAATATTGAAGTAGGCCAGTAGGGCCTCCCCCCCCCCCCCCATCAACTCCTCCACCTGCCTCCCCTTTTCAAAAAAACAAGTAGGGCCCCCCATTCACTCAACCCTAAATGGAACAAAAATCAGTGGTGGTATAGTGGGAGACCCTAGCCATAGTCCCCCAACCCCCCCCCCCCACCCCATATCTTAGAATGAGCAATTTGGGCAGTGTTGAGGGCCCGGGGAACTCCCTAGCCTTGGATCAGTCAGCGCTATAATACAAAATGGAATTATCCCAACCTTGCCCTTGACTTTGCCCAAATTGTACCCCAGGCTCGACCTTGCCCAATTTTCCTGCTGATTGGAGGGTCTTAGTTAAGAATATAAAAATATAAGACTTGCCATACTGGGTCAGACCATCAAACCCAGTATCCTGTTTCCAATAGTGACCAATTCAGGTCACAAGTACCTGGCAGGATCCCAAGGGGTGGTTAGATTCCAAGCTGCTTATCCCAAGAATAAGCAGTGGATTTCTGTAACTATACCTTAATAATGGTTAATGGACTTTTCCTCCAGGAATTTGTCCAAACCTCTTTTAAACCCAACTACACTAATAGCTTTCACCACATCCTCTGGCATCGAATTCCAGAGCTTAATAATACATTGAGTAAAAAATATTTTCTCTTATTAGTTTTAAATTAATTACCTAGTAACTTCATTGTGTGTACCCTGGTCTTTGTACTTTTTGAGCAGGCTCTTACCTCTGGCCCGGAGGCCATGAAGCACGGGCCTTTCCTGTGGCATGGAGCCGCTGCTGTCCCGCGGCCCGGTCGTCATCTTGCCAGCACGGCAGAAGCCGTGCCGGGCCTTCCTTCACAGCCTGGGAGGCCGCCAATGTCACCATCTGGTGCCGCGGCCTGGAGGCCGCTTCCCTTGATGTTTCCTATTCAGCTGTGCTGCCACCAGACCTCTCCTGTGCGGCAGACGCTGCTGATGTCGTCGGGCCTGCCCTAAGGCCTGCTCTGTCTCCTTCTGCCCTCCTCTGCACAGCAGCAGCATGGCCGCTATCCAGGGTCCTGAGCCTTTCCTCTTAGGGGCGGGCCCGCGGCTTCTCCTCTGATTTAAAGGACCAGTGCAGGTGTGGCCCTTATGGAGCTCCTCCCAGAGAGTTGCCTCTTCTGCCTACTTAAGGACTCCTTGCTCATTCACTCATGGCCTTGGCAAGGGATCAGTCCTCCCTAGGACTTCTCTGTCTTGTTCCTGCTTGGCTTCCCTGACATCTTTGACTTTTGATCATGATGATATCTGCAGTATCCTGATGTTGCGCTCCTGATGTTGCACTCCTGATGTTCCAGTCCTGATGATCCAGGTTCCGAGTAACCCATGCCTCTGGAGGTTCCTGTTTTTATTGTTGAGGTTCTGACCCTCAAGTTCTCCTGTTATGACCTCAGAGGATCCTAGGGATTGCTCAATCCTTCCTTGTGTTTCGTCCTGAGCATGCCCGCTCCCCTCGTGGTCCGCTTCCAGCCTTCGGGCTGTGTAGGGCACTTGGAGGACAGTGTGGTTCGTGACCAGCCTACGGACTGTGTAGGGCACCTGAGGGACTATGCTCATCCATCTCGTCTGTTCCAAGTTCCAAGACCTCACCTTCTCTGTTCCAAGTTCCAAGACCTCACCTCGTCTGTTCCAAGTTCCAAGACCTCACCTCGTCTTTTCCAAGTTCCAAGACCTTGTCTCATCTGTCCCAAGTTCCAAGGTCTCGCCTCATCTGTTCCAAGGCCTTCAGCTAACCTGACCTCTGTCTGGCCTGCCGCCTCTGCTGCTCCCTGAAGGGGTTAATCCAGTTCTGGATGGCCTACGGAGACCCGCCAGTGCTTTCCCAATTCCGAAGAAAATCCAGAAATTGATCAACCGAGAGTGGGATTCCCCCAACTTGGGTCTGCGAAATGGCAGAATGATGTCCAAGCTTTATCCACTTCTGCAGCACTATCTGGACATTATCAAGGTTCCAAAGGTGGATGTGGCAGTTTCGGCAGTCACTAAGAAGACCATTATGCCGGTGGCTGGAGCTTCCGCTCTGAAGGATGTTCAGGATCGGAAGTTGGAAGTGCATCTCAAGCGAGCTTTTGAGGTCCTGGGGCTTGGCCCGCGGTATGTGCAAGTCTGATGCAGCGGGCCTGTTTGGTTGGACCCAGAAGCCGCAGGAGCAGTCGGCCTCCTGGACTCTTTCCCCAGTCCAGGCGGCCCGCCTGGAGGCAGGGGTTGCCTATGGCAAGGATGCCTTGTATGACCTGTTGAAAACCACGGCCCGCGCTATGGTGTCGGTGGTGGTGTCCAGTCGACACTTGTGGCTACACAACTGGTCAGTGGATCTGTCATCAAAATCGCAGCTCTGTGATCTGTCCTTTCAGGGGAAACTGCTGTTTGGTGAGGACCTCGATCGTCTGATGAAGTCGCTGGGAGAGACAAAGGGCAATAGGCTGCCAGAGGATCGAAAGTCTGGCCGTAAACCTTTCTCTTCTCGGCCTCGCATTTGGGTGTCCAGATGTTTTCGTCAGACGAGACCCTTGGGGACCTCGGCCCCAAGACAGTCCTCCCGTAGGTAACAGTCCTTTTGAGGGGCTGGAAGGTCATCTAGAGGTGAATCCACCCAGGGTGCAAGTGGCAATAAGCCCTCACAATGAGATCCAGCAGGTCCACTCCTTGTCTATGGTAATCGGGGGCAGGCTGGCCTAGTTCTACAGAGAGTGGACCAAGATCACTTCCGACCGGTGGGTGTTGAGCATGGTGAGAAACGGCTACGTCGTAGAATTTTCTCACCCACTGCGGTCGGTCTTTCTGGAGTCGCGTTGTCTTTCCCGAAGCAAGCGGGCAACGATCCAGGAAACGCTTCAGCGGTTGTTAAGTCTGTAGGCGGTTGTACTGGTGCCAGTGTCAGAACAGGGACAAGGCAGATATTCCATCTATTTTGTGGTGCCCAAGAAGGAAGGCATGTTCCGACCTGCACTAGACCTGAAGAAAGTCAACCAGAATTTGAAGGTACCACGTTTTTGGATGGAGACGTTGCGCACTATAAATGCAGTGGTACGGGGAGGAGAATTTTTGGCATCTCTGGAACTCACCGAGGCTTATCTGTTATCCCCATCCATCAGGAGAACCAGAATTTTCTCAGATTCATGGTTCTGGGACAGCACTATCAGTTTCAAGCACTACCTTTCGGGCTGACCACCGCCCCGCGGATCTTTACAAAGGTGATGGTGGTAGTGGCGACAGCGCTGCGACAGGAGGGATTGCTGGTGCACCCGTACTTGGACAATTGGCTGATACAGGCGAAGTCACTAGAGGAATGTGTGCGGTCCGTGGACCGAGTTCGGTCTCTCCTGGAATCTCTAGGCTGGGTTATCAATGTGCAGAAGAGCCATCTGGTTCCCTCCCGTTCCCTCGAATACTTGGGAGCCTGTTTTGACACCCAGCAGAGCAGAGTGTTTCTTACAGATGACAGGATGAACAAAATTCAGGGGAAGATAGCGCGTCTGCTTCATCTACAGGTGCCGAAGGTCTGGGATTACTTACAGGTCCTGGGCTCGATGGCGTCCACATTGGAATTGGTGCCCTGGGCGTTTGCCCATTTCAGGCCTCTGTAGAGAGTCTTGTTGTCCCGTTGGAATCCTCTGTCACAACAACATTTCCTGCCCCTGGCTCTGATGGAGTCGGCCAGGGCCAGTCTGGCCTGGTGGATGACGCGGAACAATCTGGAGAAGCGGATGCCTCTCGAGGTCCCGGATTGGGTGGTGGTCATCATGGATGCAAGTCTTCAGAGCTGGGGGACAGTTTATCTGGGCAGGTCTGCCCAGGGCCTTTGGTTGACGTTGGAACAGACATGATCCATCAATCGCCTGGAGACGAGAGCAGTGCGCCGAGCTCTGGAGCAGTTTCTACTGTTACAGTCCCAGGCCGTGCCCTGGTCCCTCCACCTACCTCGGGGGCGGCCCGGGCCGTTTCGGGGCTTCTTCGGGCCTGCAGGCCCTTCAGCACGTCTCTCCCTCCTCGGGAGAGATGCCGACGATCCGGCACGGCTGGCCCTGCCCCCTGACGCGCGTGCGCGCGGGGAGGAGCTCCCTTTAAAAGGGCCAGCGCGGGAAAATCCTCTGCTCAGCTGTGGATGACGTCAGACGCCCTCAGGGTATAAGTACCCTGCATCTAGATCACCCCAGTGCCTTGCAACAAGGTTCCTGGTCTTTGGCCTGCTGTGCTGCATTCCTGGTTGTCTCTTCATCCTGCTTCTGCTCTGCCTTCCTTGCTGGATTGATTCTTCTGGACTCTGACCCCTGGACTGGCTTTGGACCGCTCTCTGAACTTCGACCTCTGTTTTGGCTTTGGATCGCTCGCTGGACACCGACCCCTGGACTGGCTTTGGACCGCTCTCTGGACACCGACCCCTGGACTGGCTGCGGACCGCTCTTTGGACTCAGACTCCTGGACCGACCTTTGGATTACCTACGACCTGCTGGAGGTGCCAGCCGTCTGGAACCCATGACCTGCAGGAGGCGCCTGCATCCAGACCATCTTCCACCTTCAGGGAGTCGCCTAAGTCCCAGCGGCCTTGTCCCTACGGGCTCCTCCTGGGGGGACTTCGGCTTCCAGGGTGAATCTCCAAAAGTCCCAGCGGGTGGACTCCTAAGGGCTCCTCCCGGGGGAGTACCGGTCTCCAGGGTGAAGATTCTCCTATCACCAGGGTCCAACGTCGTCCGAGCTCCCAGTAGGTACCGAGTCCTTGGTCGCATAGGATTCCACCGTAGTCCAACATCTCAGCTTGCTTCGAGCCTCCAAACCGCCTCCTGGTTGGGACTCTTGCTGTAGATCCCTACAGCAATCCATCCTCTGTTCCAACCGGCCCAAGGGTCCACGAACACAACATCTACCCTTGGTCCGCGATTGGATGGTGCGAGTTTTCTCGGACAATTCGACCATGGTGGCTTACATCAACCGCCAGGTGGGAACCAAGTCCCATGGTAGCGCAGGTGGCTCAGCTGCAGTTTGAGTGGGCAGAGCTTCATCTCGAAGGAATCGCCGCCTCCAATCTCGCAGGAGTCGACAACGTCCAGGTGGCAGTAGTTGGATATGGGGGAATGGGAATTCTCTCAGAGGGCATTGGAGCTTCTCTGCGAATGGTGGGGAACCCCGCAGTTCGATCTCATGGCAATGAGTCTCAATAACAAGACACAAAGATTCTTCAGCCGCCGGAGGGAGTCCGGGGCGGTGGGGCTCGATGCCCTTGTATGTCCGTGGCCGACCGGAGTCCTCCTGTACGTCTTTTCTCCGAGGCCGCTGATAGCAGAGGTACTCAGGCGTGTAGAGGACCATGCTGGGTCAGTGATTCTAGTGGCTCCGGAATGGCCTCGCCGTCCATGGTTCATGGATCTGGTGCGGCTGGCAATGGATGGACCGCTACACCTGACCCATTTACCGGATCTCCTGCGTCAGGGTCCTATATTTTCTGATCGGGAGGATCGCTTTTGTTTCATGGCCTGGCTTTTGAGAGGAGGCGATTGCGCGTGAGGGGGTATTCGGAACCAGTAATTACCACACTGCTCCAAGCGAGACGTCCTGCTACCTCTTTAGCCTATTCCAGGGTATGGAAGGTGTTTGAGACCTGGTGTGGACAACAGGGATTGGACCCTCTTCAGGTGTCGGTGTCCCATATTTTGTCTTTTTTGCAGGTGGGTTTATCCAAAGGACTAGCCCATAGTTCCCTTCAGGTCCAGGTTTCCGCTTTGGGTTGTCTCAGAGGGAGAGTCCAGGGGAAGAACTTGGCATCCCATCCGGATGTGGTGCATTTTCTATGAGGAGTCAAACATCTCCATCCACCTCTGCGTCGCATTTGTTTGGAATGGAGTCTTAATCTCGTACAACGGGTCCTTTGCGAGGAGCCGTTCGAGCCTCTCAATCAGGTATCTTTGAAGATCCTGACTCTGAAGACGGTCTTTTTGGTAGCTATCTGTTCAGCTAGAAGGATTTTGGAATTGCAGGCGCTTTCGTGCAGTGATCCGTTTCTCCGGATATCGTCTGATACGGTGTACTTACATATGGTACCTTCTTTTCTTTCTAAGGTGGTGTTAGCTTTTCATGTAAACCAATCAGTGGAGTTGCCCGGGTTTCCGGATTGTCCTCGGGATCCCTCGATGGGACGAGAACTTCACCTTTTGGATATGAGACGGGTGGTATTACGTTACTTGAAAGTCACTAACGCTTTTCATCATTCTGATCATTTGTTTGTCCTGTTCGGGGGAGCAGAAAAGGGCGAAAAGGCGGCTAAGGCTTTTTTGCCTCGATGGTTGAAAAAGACGATATCTGCAGCATATGTATCAAAAGGAAGAGCGGTTCCAGTGGGTCTTAGAGTACATTCGACTCGAGCTCAGGCGCCATCCTGGGCTGAGTGTCAGCTGGTGTCTTCCCAAGAGATCTGTAGAGCCGCAGGGTGGTCTTCATTGCACACTTTTACCAAGCATTACTGTTTGGATGTGCGGACCCCGGAGGCGGCCCTCTCTTGGAGAGAGTGTTCTTCGAGCTGGTCTTTCAGGTAAGAGGGCTTTGGTACATCCCACTTATCTAGACTGATCTGGGTATGTTCAGGAAAGGAAAATTGGTTCTTACCTGCTAATTTTCATTCCTGTAATACCACAGATCAGTCCAGAAGCCCGCCCTGAGGATCTCTACCAAAAGACTGCTTGGTCTACTGCTGTATTTATTTGCAAAGCAGATTTGCCATTTTTTGGCTTCAATTTCTAGGTTTAGCGTTTTCTGCATGGTTATCTAGTTGGTCAGGGGTATCCATGCTGGGAGCCTTGTTCGCTCTTTATTTTTCTTATCTTGGCTTGGGTATCGATTAATACTGAGGGACTGCAAGTGGCACTTTCGAATATGTGGCAGTGCCCAAAGTTTTGTTCTCTACCTCCATCTGCTGGTAGGGATGAATAAAACCCGCTTATCTGGACTGATCTGTGGTATTACAGGAACGAAAATTAGCAGGTAAGAACCAATTTTCCTTTTTAACTTGGGAGGTTGAGTGGGTAGCATCCCTAAGGCATTAATGTGATTTTCTTCCCATTGGTCAGTAAGATCTACAAACCCACATGTTTGTGCTGTACAATTTACATATAAATTATAGTAAACTGGAAAAAATATAGCAAGCATCATTTGATTAAATTAGACTGCATTTTGATGTGCAAACCCAGCAAACATTACATTGGCAGCTCAGTGCCTATACCTCATGGCTTAAATAGAGATTCTTTTGCAAGGCTGCAAAATACTTAGGGGCAGATTTTAAAATGTACGCCCAATTTTATAACATGCATGTTACGAGCGCGCGCGGGTGCGGTCGTCTCGAGCTGGTGGTGAGCCCTTGGGCCACGGCAGGACTCAAGGAGGAGCCCCAAGCCACACCGTGGGAGGTGAGCTGGGCAGGCATGGTGAGCCAGGCAGGTACAGAAGCAGGAAGTCCGACCCTCAGCCGGACCTGCACGCCCATGGTAGCCAACACGGGGAAGTTGACTGATGAACGGTCCTCCGACTGTTCCCGGCCCTTTCGGACCTGCCGCTGGGAACGGCAATGGGCAGCAGGCCGGACAGAGGCGAGGGCAGACAGAGTCCTTTACACTGAAGACGTCAGACGGGGGCTGAAGCAGACATCTAAGACAGGCTGAAGCAAGACGTTGAAGAGGGCTGGAAGGAAACATGGCACTGTCCATCAGGGCGCCCTACTCAGCCCACCCGTGGGACTGAGTCGCGGACCACCCCGTCCCAGACGCGCCCTACACAGCCCAGGAAGGCTGGTCGCGGACCACGCTGAGGAAAGGAGGGTGCAGGGAAGACAAAGCGGAAGATCCAGGCGAACAGGAACTCCGATGCTGGGATACTGACATCCGAAGCCCCTTCGGCTGGCAGGCAGGAAGCTCAAGAGCCCGTGGGACGAATCCCTCCTGTTGGCCACTCCAGGGCCCAACAGGACAGAAGGCTCAGGAACCAGACGAGGACATCAAGGAACTGGATCAGACATCAGGTAACACATCAAGGCAAAGACACTGGACAGGGACCCATCAAGGCATAGGCGAACACGGGGGACCAGGATCAGCAAGGTTACAGACGACTGTAGAGCCCGATCCGGAGGCCAGTTGCAAATGACAAGGAAGTCCTTATATACTGGAGGTAGAAGGCAACTCCCTGGGAGGAGCTTGCCAGGACCGCCCACCACTGGCCCTATAAATAAGGAGGAGAGCTGCGGGCCGGCCCCTAGGGAAGGGCGTCGCCAAACAGGAAGTCCAAACGCTGGCATGCAAGCCACAGGCACAGCTAGGCCTCTCAGGCCCTGGAGCAAGTCCCGGGTGGAACACAGGCGAGGCCCCGGCTTCGGAGCGGCCTCCGGGAGGAAGGTGAGAGACCACCTGTAGCGCAGCAACAGGGGGGATCGTAACAATGCATGCTCAGCTGCGCACATATTATAAAATCAGGGGTCGGCGTGCGCAAAGGGGTGCACACTAGTGTACCTTGCGCACGCCGAGCCCTTGGGTAGACAAGCTGGCTTCCCCCGTTCCCTCCAAGGCCGCTCCGAAATCGGAGCGGCCTTGGAGGGAAGTTTTCTTTCCCCCCCACCTTCCCCTCCCTTCCCCTACCTGTCCCACCCCCCAGCCCGAAAAAAACAAACCCCATACCTTTATCTGACAAGTTACGCTGCTGGCCCAGCAGCCTTGCAGAGGCCTCTGGCCATGCCCCCGCCCCGCCCCTGGACCGCCCATTTTTTCAAGCCCCGGGACTTACACACGTCCCAGGGCTTTATGCGCGCCGCTGGGCCTTTTGAAAATAGGCCCAGCGCGTGAAAAATCCTCCTGGATTTATGCGAGTAACCCTTTGAAAATCTGCCCCTTACCGTTTAAAGGGCTTTGCATTTTACTTTTTTACCATTTGCAGACAGTAAATAAAGGCAGAGTCAACACATTGAGGTTAGGGTTTCTCGCAGTTCTTTGATGCCACTTCCACTAAACTGAAACCTGACAGGCAGTAGAAATGAAGGTTGTGCTGCATCCAAGGATTGGCTGTGTCCTGATTGCTCATCCTGTCGTGTTAGAAACTTTGTTTCTCTCTGACTAGGAATAATATTTCCAGTGCTAACAAACTTGCAGGTCTATCCAGTAAAGTGCGGCCGCGTTTACCCCGCTCCTAACCCGCGTTCTACTCACTTTCCGGCCGTGTTAGCCCTTCCTGCGATCCACAACCCCCTTTAACCTACACCTACCGCGTCCTAAAATCCCCAGGCAACCCCTTCCGCACGCGGCATGTATATTGTATGCAAACGAGCGAATTAGCTATTCCCTACCATCCAGTAATGCGCGCCCCGACTATCGCTATTGTACCCTGCCATTTTGCCCCGCGTTTAACCTGCTAACTTACCGCCTACCCCTACCCCTGCGATAGAGGCAGGGGTAAGGGTAGGCGGCAAACTTTCCCCCAGCCCCCGCTCTCCTGCCCTGGCCGCATCCATGGGTGCCGGTCCCCGGGGCAGCCCCAGTCCTCTCCCCTCCTCCCGAAGCCAAAAAAAAAAACAAAACGAAAAAAAAAGTTGCAAGAGAGAGAGGGGAGAGGAAGGGCAACCCTACGTTTGGGATTGCCAGTCCTCCCTCCCCTCCTCCCGAGGCAGGCGCGAAAAGCAGCCTTGCTCCGGGAGGAGGGGAGGGGGGGGGACTGGCAGTGTGAAGCGACTTACTTTTTGCAGCCCCCACTCCGGACATCGACGAGGACGGGATTGCCAGTCGACCGCGGCTCCCCTCTCCTGCCTCCAGCTGCTCAGGAAGATGGACATCACGTCTTGAGCGGCCATCAGCAGAAACGGATCGCGGCTCCCCTCCCCTGCCTCCCGGCGAAGATGGACGCCTGCACAGGGGAAAGCGGCCCCTGTGCGTGCAATTGGCCGCTCAAGATATGACGTCACATGCCGTGATGCCAAACGTCGTGACGTCACATCTTGAGCGGCCAATTGCACGCACAGGGGGCCGCTTTCCCCCATGCAGGCGTCCATCTTCGCCGGGAGGCAGGGGAGCCGTGATCCGTTTCTGCTGATGGCCGTCTCCTCCGGAGGGCTGCAAAAAAAAGTAAGTAGCTTGGGATTTATTATTTATTTTATTTTTTTTGTCGTCTGGTGGGGAACGTGCCTGCTTTTCTAACTCGCAACCTGCCCTGTGGTCATCTTTTAAATTATATAAATTCTGACTTTAAAAATCCAGTCCACCCCGCCGAATGTAATCCGTTTTGCAGTGTCCGAAAGGCGGAATACAGATCAGAGAAGTAAATAATAATAAATAGAGCTGTGCAGGAGACGGACCGGGTTTGCGGAGCAGGGGAAAACGTCCAGCAGTCTTTAAAGAGAACTTTTAATTGGAAACCTCCTATCACTAAAAACATCTCAGAAAAAAAAAAAAAGGAGTGGTGAGGGAATATAGCAATGACATAAAACAACGTTTTCTAGCAAATGAATCGACTTTCAAATGAAAAAATGTAAGGCGGACACCGCAGCCCGTAAACCTCCTGTCTCCCACCTGCCAGCCACCAGGGCCACCACTGCTTGGTCGCTTCACACTGCCAATCCTCTCTCCCCTCCTCCTGGAGCAAGGCTGCTTTTCGCGCCTTGCCTCGGGAGGAGGGGAGAGGGACTGGCCATCCCGAGCTTAGGATTGCCCGTCCTCTCTCCCCTCTCTCTCTTGCAACTTTTTTTTTTTTTTTTCGCTTTTTTCGCTTTTGTTGCTTCGGGAGGAGGGGAGAGAGGGCTGACAATCCTGAGCGTCGGAGAACTGTCCACTTCCTGGTACCTGTCATTTCAAATGTCATTTGAAATGACATTTGAAATGACAGATACCAGCGTGTCCGTGAAGCGTTAGTTACTGTTATACAGTTAGTTACTGTATAGAGCTATAGCGCTCTACAGTAAAACGGGTTGCGCGGGCCTAACGCTTCACGGACGCTTCTAAGATGCAGCTTGCATTAGCAAGCTATTTATATACAGGATCGAGCGGTAGGTGAGCTGCACTGTGCGTGCGGCAACCCCGGGTGCGCCGGGCACTAATGCAGCTCTTCCTACCGCTCGGTACTGGATTGACCTGTTGGTTAGGCCAGCGCATCTCTCTGCATTAGGGAGTAATGCTTAATGCCCTCATTTGCATGGGATTTTCATGTGCGGCTAAGCAGGCCGCACAAAATGCAGATACAACTAGAAGTAAAACTGTGTTCTGTTGAATGTACCTTATTGCATTGCCCTGAATGTTAGGTATTATTAAGAAAGGAATGGAAATTAAAACAGAAGATATCATAATGCCTCTGTATTGATCTGTGGCACGACCACACCTTGAATATTGTGTACCTTTCTGGTCACCCCATCTCAAAAAAGATATAGCAGAACTTTAAAAGGTAGAAGGAATGGCGAACAAAATGATAAAGGGGTTGGAACAACTCTCTTATGAGTAAGGCTAAATAGATTAGGGCTTTTCAGCTTGGATAAGAGATGGAATGGGAAGATAGGGAGCAGTTATTTACCTTTTCAAATTGAACTAGAACTAGGGGATATTCCATGAAACTAGTAGGTAGCACTTTTAAAACCAATCAGAGAAAGTATTTTTTTACTCAGCACACAATTAAACTGTGGAATTTCTTGCCAGAAGATGTAATAAAAGCAGTTAGTATAGCTGCATTTAAAAAATAGTTTGGACAAGTTCCTGGAGGAAAATTCCATAAAACGCTATTAATCATAAAGACTTGGAAAAGCCATTGCTTATCCCTGGTTATGAGTATAAGGGTTATATCTATTCTTTGGGATCCTGTCATATTCCCTGCTCTAAGAGACAGGATTTTGGGCTTGATGGACCTTTGGTCTTACCCAGTGTGGCATTTTTTTTAGGTTTGTATGCTCTGCTTGATGTTCCCTGAATGTCAGCATGATCCTGGGCAATTGTGTGAATTGTGATATTAAGAAACATCAAAAGGTATGGAGCTGAGTAAGATTTAGCAAAAAGTGATGATAAGCTAAGGGTGCTTGATAATGGTTTTGCCTTTTTTTTCTATTAATTCTAGTTATCTGAGGTTGGGAGCATGAGAGGCAGCCTCCCCATATTCACTTACCTTGGCAAGTTGGTGGATACCATCCCAGCATTAGCTGACACATTAGTAATGGAACATAGTAAGTGCTCCTTGTTTTTTCAGCTTTTGCCAGCATCAACAATAGGACCATCTGGTCAAAAAATTACTTGTAATAGAACACACAGCTGAGGAAGACAAGATGAGAGCAGTGTCTAATGTAAGGTAGTATATGATAACATATGACAGAATTGGTCCACCCATTCTGCCCAGTTATTCTGGTAAAGATATAACCCGGCTGCCACCTGTAAATGTTTGAGCATTTGTTGGATATTGTGTCTTCTCCAACTCAGCTTTTGTTGTCTTCCTCTTTGGTTCTTCATCATGTAAGGTAGAAGTGCACATTTACACATAATGTGTAAATTCCCATATTTAATTTTAATACACATCAACCTACCTTCTTCCCTTCCCCACCCCTAACCACTTTTATTTTATGACCAAACTTCCTGCAAGAGTCGTTCTTTAGAGCTCACTACCAGTTTGCAATATGGTTTAAGTGCTGCTCAGAACCATCACTTGGCTAAGTGGTACATCAGGTGATTCAGGAGATGCCTCCCCTCTGATACTGTGGCTTATGAGGCTGGTCCTCTTCAAAATTGTATCTGGATAGCCCAGGAGAAAGGTAGTCTCCCTCTGATAAGACATGGCAAGCTGACTGGTGGTCCCCATCTAATGACACAACTGACCACAAGCAACCACACAGGAGAAGTAATCAAGAGCTTGGCAGCAAAAAATGCAGAATCATGCATCTGGGGTGTAAAAATCCAAAGGAACAATGCACATTGGGGGCTGAGATACTGATGTGCACCAACCAAGAAAGATCTTGGGTGATCATGTCTGAAGATCTAAAATTAGCAAAACAATGTGGTAAGACTGTGGCCAGAGCCAGTAGAAAAAAAATGGCAATATTACCCCTGTATAGATAATTTGTGAGATCTCACTTAGAATAGTATGTCCAGTTCTGGAGGCCATACATCCAACAGGATATAGACATGGTGGAAGTGGTCCAGAGAGAAGCTACCAAAATGGTGCAGGGTGTACACCAAAAGCCACATGAGAGACTCATGGACCTAAATATGTATACTGTAGAAGAGAGGAGAGACAGAGGGGATGTGATAGATATATTTTTCTGTCTAAACAGGATTGAATTAGCCATAATCTGTGGGTGATGTCATCAGGTGGCTCTGAACAGAATTGTCTCTCCAAGCTAACAGAGCTTTCCCTGTACGTACGCGGATCAGTCCAGACCATGGGCTAAGCCCCTGTTCCAGCAGGTGGAGACAGACCAGAGTTCTGAGGCTAGCCCATATAAGGACGGAACCCACCCAGGAACCCTCAGTATTCACCTGTCTCCAGCAGGTGGAACAGCTCACCCTTTGGTTCCCTGTTAGCTTGCCCTCTGTGCTTTCTTCTTTCTTCTAGGGCAAGCTCACACAAGTACTTTTAGTTTGCTTCTTAAATATAAAAAAAAAAGAAAAACAAAATTATACAAAGAAACAGAGAATTTTTCTCTGACTGACTGTGTTAGGGCAGACAGTTTTGTCTCCCTCGCTCTTGGAGTTCCTACGGGGGCTTTGCCCCTTGATTCTTATCAGCCTAGGTTCCCTTCCCGGTGACCTGTGTGAGTGATACTGGTGGTGCCAGTCCCTCTCCCTACTTTTTTTCTCTGCTGCCGTGCCCCGAGACGCGCATTCCTCGGTTGTACCTTTCAGGGAGGTAGAACATTCCCCCGACTCTGTGGATAGAATAAAACATTTTTCCGGATTAAGGTACACAGAGATTTTCATGGTAACTTTTTATTTATAAAGTCCTTTGCTTTCTGTGCTTAAAAAAAAAAAGGCAGCAGTTTTATTTTGCGAGGAGGGAGCGGGGTTCAATCTCCCGCCCAACTCCTCTGGGGCTCCCAGCTCAGCTGTTTTTAATTAGTATCGTGGCTGCTTCCTCATGCCGCGGCCACTTTGTTGTATTGCCAATGGAGAGTCAGCCTCCTGACTCTCCCGTGAAGGGGTATGTTCTAGGTGTCTTTCGGGGGGTGAAGGCTCCTCTCTCGAACCGCCATCTAATAAACCTCGGGGGAAGACTCCCCGATGTGCTGCCAAGCCGTTCCCGTCCCGGGAACATGCGGGAGCGGTGGCCATTTTAGGTTTTTCTGACGAAACTCCCTGCTTCTCCGGGGGCAGGGGACTCGATTTCTCCACTTTTTCCCCCTGATTTGAGCCCGGTTCGCTCTCGGGATGGTGGCTCGGACCCCCCCTCACCTCACCCACCCCCCCTCCCCCCATGAAAAAATTTGACCCGGACCTGTTTCTCCTCAGATTTTGTTCTTTTGATGCATGATTCTTACCTGGCCAGTTTACAAAGGGAGGTGGTCCCCCCTCCTATTGTTCCCCCTCCTCCGAACCCTCCTATTTTACCTGTGCCTTCCCCTAACGTTGTTCCAGACCCTCAGGGCCCGGTTAGGGTTTGCGTAGTCCCGGGGGCCCCCTTCACCCAGTTGACCCCCCAATCCCTCTTTAGAACCTTTTGATGTAGGGGATGATGGTTCCACGGCCCAAGCCCCTCCCGCTAGAGGGCGACGATCCCCGTGTCCTGCGCTTATTTCAGCGGGAGGAGCTGGAGCCTCTTATTCCCTTTGTTCTTCAGGAATTGGGAATTGATGCCCCTCCAGATGATTCTGTGGCGGCGGCGATGACGCCAAATGCGGATCTGGTCCTGGCGGGACTTAGGGCGTTACCGCGTACTTTCCCTTTTCATCCTGTGCACCACTTGCTCCTCCTCAGGGAAAGGGAGACTCCAGGGACGGGTCTTCGTGTTGGTAGGGTTATGGATAAGCTCTACCCACTCCCTGAGGACTGCCTGGACATGTTAAAGATTCCAAAGGTAGATTCTTCTGTCACCGCTGTGACAAAACGTACCACCATTCAGGTAGTGGGCGCTACAGCATTACGCGATGTGCAGGCCGTAAGCTTGAATTTTATTTGAAATGCATTTTTGAGGTTTTAGCTCTTGGTGTCCGGGCGACAATTTGCAGCAGTCTCATGCAGCAGGCAAGCCTTAGGTGGATGCAACAGTTGCTCAGCACCCAGGACCTCCCGTCTGCAGAGGCTGAGCAAGCTGAACGTCTGGAGGGCACTATAGCCTATGGTGCGGATGCCCTCTATGATTTGCTTCGAGTCCAAGCTAAGGCTATGGTTTCTGCGGTCTCTGCCAGATGTCTTCTCTGGTTACGCAATTGGTCCGCTGATGCTTCTTCTAAGGCTCAGTTGGGCACTCTTCCTTTTAAGGGCAAGTTGCTTTTTGGAGAGGACCTGGAACAGCTTATTAAGTCCTTGGGTGAATACAAGGTCCATAAGCTGCCAGAGGACCGTCCCAAACAGTTGAAGTCTTTTTTCCCGACTCGTACTCGCTTCAGGTGAAAGCGCCATTACGGTAACAGGGCCCATGGCTCTTTCCCTAGGGGGGGCGTGTCCAGGTCCCAGTCTTGGTCCCATTCCTTTCGTGGCCGTCGAGGTTTCCGAGATGGCCATCAGCAACTCACTACCACTAAGTCAGCTCCCCAATGAGATTCGGCCGATCCATTCCTCCGCACAAAACTTAGGTGGGCGCCTTTCTCTGTTTCTCGGGGAGTGGGCCAAAATTACCTCCGATCTCTGGGTCCTCGAAGTGATAGAACACGGCTACGTATTAGAGTTTGCCAGACACCTACCGGATCTACATATCATGTCCCCTTGCGGCCATTCCAAGAGGCCTGTGGTTTGTCACACTCTATTGAGACTTCAGGAGTTGGGGGCGATCCTTCCAGTTCCGGTGCATGAACGGGGCACCGGCCAATATTCAATTTACTTCGTTGTTCCCAAAAAGGACGATTCCTTTCGTCCCATTCTGGATCTCAAAAGGGTCAATCGGGCACTCAGGGTTCCCCCTTTCAAGATGGAAACCCTGTGAGCAGTGATTGCTGCGGTACATCCCGGCGAGTTCCTTGCTTCCCTAGATCTGACAGAGGCTTATTTTCACATCCCCATTCGTCAGGAACATCAAAGGTTCCTTCGTTTTCAGATCCTAGGACAGCACTTCCAGTTTCGGGCTCTCCCATTCAGTCTCGCCACCGCTCCCCGCACTTCCACCAAGATTATGATAGTTGTTGTGGCAGCTATCCGTCGGGAAGGGATATTGGTCCATCCTTATCTGGACGATTGGTTGGTAAGGGCTAAGTCCGCCTCTCTCTGCACGTTCATGGTAGACAGAGTTTTAGCCCTACTCACATAACTCGGTTGGATAATCAACTACTCCAAAAGCACTCTTCAGCCCTCACAAGAGCTGGAATTCTTGGGCGCTCTTTTCTACACTCGGGTTGGGAAAGTTTTTCTTTCGGACTCGCGGACACTCAACCTGATAGATCAGTTGAACATGTTCGTCTCGCTTCTGCTTCCCACGGCGTGGGATTACCTTCAGGTTTTAGGGACCTTGGCTTCCACGATCGATCTCGTCCCCTGGGCGTTTGCTCATTTGCATCCTTTACAGATAGCATTGTTGTCTCGTTGGAAGCCGATGTCCGAACAGTATCAGGAGATTCTCCCTCTCTCCGACTCTACCATCGCCAATATACAATGGTGGTTCTCCCCGGCTCACCTTCTCAAGGGGATGCCTCTTTTGACTCCATCTTGGATCATAGTAATGACAGATGCCAGCCTCTCAGGTTGGGGGGCTGTATGCCAATCTCATATGACTCAAGGATTCTGGTCCCTGCCCCAGTCTCGGTGGCACATCAATCATCTAGAAGCCCGAGCAGTTCGCCTGGCCCTCAAGTTTTTTCTTCCTCTGATTTGCCACAAAGTGATCCGAGTGCTATCAGACAATTCCACCACGGTGGCTTACATAAATCGACAGGGGGGGACTCAAAGTTGTCTAATGGCGCTAGAAGCCAGCAAGCTTTTTCTCTGGGCAGATAGGCACTTGGATCGCCTGGTGGCTTCCCACATAGCGGGCAAGGAAAATGTTCAAGCTGATTTCCTCAGTCGACAACATCTCGATCCCGGCGAGTGGGAATTGTCAGATGTAGCGATGGATCTAATCGTGCGCAGGTAGGGTCCCCCTCACCTAGACCTCTTGGCGACGCTAGCCAACGCCAAGGCTCCCCGGTTCTTTAGTCGGTGGAGGGAGCATTGTTCAGAGGGGGTGGACATGCTGGTTCTTCCCTGGCCCTCCGATGTTCTTCTCTACGTGTTCCCACCGTGGCCGTTAGTCGGGAAGGTTCTACGGAGAATAGAGCTCCATCACGAACCGGTCATTCTCGTGGCCCCCGAATGGCCCCAACGGCCATGGTTCGCGGACCTGGTGAATCTCACTTCGGACGGACCTCTTCGTCTCGGTCATCTTCCCCATCTTCTATGGCAGGGTCCTGTATTTTTCGACCAGGCGGATCGCTTCTGTCTAGCGGCATGGCTTTTGAACGGAGACATTTGAGACGCAGAGGATATAAGGAAGAAGTCATTGCCACCCTCCTCAAGGCTCGCAAACTGTCAACTGTCAAAAAAAACTGTCAAAAAAGTTATACAATATGTTACTCAAAAAAGTTCTTTGTTATATGTAATTGCCCTCAAGCAAGCTTATTCAACTGTTCTCTGTAAACCGATTTGATTTACATATAATGTAAGAAGATCGGTATATAAAAACAATAAATAAATAAATAAATAAATAAATAACTTTGCTTACCTATGTCCGCGTCTGGAAGGTTTTTGAACACGTCTGCGAGGAGTTGGGCATTTCGGCTCGTTCGCCTTCTGTTACGCTGATACTCTCTTTTCTTCAGCGTGGTCTCTCCAAGGGTCTTTTGGTCAGCTCTCTGCGTGTTCAGGTTTCAGCTCTTGGTTCCCTCCTGGGCACCATTGAAGGTTGGGCGGTCGCCTCTCATCCGGATGTTGTTCGTTTTCTCAGAGGCGCTAAGCATCTAAAGCCACCTGTCCGGTCTATTTGTCCTTCCTGGAGTTTAAATTTGGTACTTCGAGCTCTTTGTACGGCTCCATTCGAGCCTCTTTGTCATGCCACTCTCAAAGACTTGACTCTCAAGACTGTTTTCCTGGTTGCTATTTGTTCAGCCAGGAGAGTGTCTGAGCTTCAAGCTCTATCATGTAGAGATCCTTTTTTGCGTTTTTCGGACTTGGGCGTTTCTCTCAATACCATACCTTCTTTCTTACCCAAGGTTGTTTCATCTTTTCATGTTAACCAGTCAGTTGAACTTCCCGCTTTTTCACCAGAGGATATTGCTGCCTCTGGTGGTGGTGATCTTCATCGTCTCGATCTCAAGCGAGTCTTATTGCGTTATCTTGAGGTCACCAATGATTTCCGGGTCTCTGATCATCTTTTTGTCCTGTGGAGTGGACCCAACAGGGGGAAGCAAGCTTCTAAGGCTACGA
This sequence comes from Rhinatrema bivittatum, assembly GCF_901001135.1. Lineage (NCBI taxonomy): Eukaryota > Metazoa > Chordata > Amphibia > Gymnophiona > Rhinatrematidae > Rhinatrema > Rhinatrema bivittatum. The sequence goes on from NC_042616.1 coordinate 426,227,602, forward strand.
TCGCTCGCTGGTTGAAGGATGCAATTTTCTTTGCCTACATTTGCAAGGGCCAAGCAGTTCCTGAAGACCTAAAAGCTCATTCTCAACCGACCTCTTGGGCGGAGTCTCAATCTGTATCACTGCAAGAAATATGTAGGGTGGTTACATGGAAATCTCTTCATACATTTGCTCGTCACTATCGCCTCGACGTTCAGGCTCCAGTCTTTGGTTCCTTTGGTCGGCAGGTGCTTCAAGCGGGACTATCTGGGTCCCACCCTTTGTAGGGAAGCTTTGGGACATCCCATGGTCTAGACTGATCCGGGTACGTACAGGGAAAGGAAAATTAGTTCTTACCTGATAATTTTCGTTCCTGTAGTACCACGGATCAGTCCAGACACCCGCCCGTCTTCTTCTGTCCGCTCGAATTCTTTTTCTTTTTTATAGGATTTTCTTTTTCTATCTCTTCATCGTCTTCCTGGAATTTATGATAGGCACCGGAAGCATCGTTACGATGTTTAGGGGTAGATATACAAGAGCATTTAGTTACACAGTTCATTCAATTGTTCTATTTTGTTGGTTTAAATTAAATTACTAGTTATACTGTTACTTGCTTGATCTTATTCCTGTCTGCTTTGACAATGGTTATACTGAGGATTCCTGGGTGGGTTCCGTCCTTATATGGGCTAGCCTCAGAACTCTGGTCTGTCTCCACCTGCTGGAATGGGGGCTTAACCCATGGTCTGGACTGATCCGTGGTACTACAGGAACGAAAATTATCAGGTAAGAACTAATTTTCCTTTGAGTTTTACTGCGCATGTGTTGGAGTTCCCATGCAGGCATTGCTTCAGTTTCTCCTCAGTTTGTTTTTGTCCACACTGCACAGACAGCTTATCTGTCTCTCTCTCTCATGAATTCTTTTAATATATGCATATTATTTAATTCACTGATTCCAGTGGCTTCCAAGAGCACTTTTCAGTGCTACATTATTATTTTGCACATCCAAAAAAAACCAAAAACCTAAAGGAAAGAGAATGTGGAAGTTCTGTGAAGAACTTCTGGAACCTTCCCAATGGCATAAAAAAAAGGCTATCAATGGCTTTAAGTCCTGCTCTTGTTGCCAAATAATATCAGTTACAGATGGCCATGAACTCTGCTACCAATCCTTGGGTTCCAATAGTGACCAGCTGAACTGTCCAGCATGTATCCAGATGTCCCTGAGATCCCAGCACTCGAGCAGCAAAGATAGCCAGCTTGAGGGCCAAGAGTAAAAGGAGATCAGCTTCTTGGAGTCATCACTCCTCTCCTTCATCAAAACAGCAGAAGTACATCTTCTGGAGCAACTTCTTCCCACGGGGTAGACCTGGATTGAACAGCCCGATGTGCATCGAGCCCAAAAAGGCCCAAGTTCATGGAATCAATGAAAGTGCCTTCCAAGGCAAAGCATTGGGACTCCTTGATGCACTCAGTGCAGTCATTCCCAGTGCCATCTAAGAAAGATAAGTCATTGATGCAGCATTGATGAATAAGCAAAAGAATCAGAAATGGCAAAGCATTTGATGCAAAAATGATCGAAATCCCTGAAGCGCGTCGACGCCTTGAACAAACCACCTAAAGACACTGCATCGGATCACTGCTCATCCCATGATGCATCGGTATACTTGAAGTAAAGTGCATCTGTGCACTCAGTGCATGATGAATCAGTGTATTTGACTCATGGTATAATGGTGCACTCAGTGTACTGTTCATCAGCGTGATTGAAGTATGACACATTGATGCATATGATGCAAGCTGCATTAGAAAAATCAATGCATGGTGTGTCCAAGTCTTTAAAGCAAATCAAACCGAAGCCATTGAAGCAAGATGCATCAAAACAATTAAAGTATCTTAAGTCACAGAATGTGCTAGTGCAACTGACATGTCAGACCAGAATCACTGGCTTTAGATAAATACTTGTTCCCTGTACGTACCAGGATCAGTCCAGGACACCTGGGTTGTGACTCCGCACCAGTAGATGGAGACAGACTAAAACTTGTGGGCGGAGCCATATATAAGCCCCTGTGCCAGTCACAGCCCCTCAGTCTTACTCTGTCTCCAGTAGATGGTGCAGGTCCAGTCACAGCCCTGCCTGACCTGATTCTGGTTGTTAGTCAGGTTTGATTTTTGAGTTAGTTTTGTTAGTTTTTAATTGTTCTGTGCTAAATTGGGTTTTGTTTTTTAATTCCTTCCCGGGTGCCCTGCCTCCCAGGGGAGTTGAGAGGTCCTGAGGGGACTACCCTCCCCCGGTTGAGGCCGCTGCCAGGGTTGAGGACCCGGCTAAACTAGTGGCAGCGTCAGGGGTTACACCAGGGAGCCTGGTTCACTCACCCCTGCAGGAAAAAGGGCTTTCAGAACCAGGGACAGCGCATTTTTTTCTGTAAAAAAAAAAAAGTTTTACTTTTATTTTCTTGCGGCTCTCCGTTCCTTGGCGTTGACGCTCCGTTTTCGTCGGTGGGGGTGGGCGTCGCCAGCTGGGGGGAGGTTGCCGAATTGCGCCGTTTTAGTTATTTTAATTATTTTTCCTCTGTGGTAATTTTGTTTCGGCGCGTCTCTATTTTCCCGCGTTCGTCGGCATGCCTCGGGGTTCGCAGTGCAGGGCCTGCGGCTCGGCGCGCGCGCGTCTCTCCCGGGACAGCCTTTGTTCGGCATGTGTCCCGGGTGATGAGGGAACCTCAGCAGCACCACGGGGGGCTCGGTCCCGGGTCGCGCAATCGCCGCAGCGAGGTGGGGGCCCCTCTGACACACCTCAGGACCTGTTCCCGCTTAGCGCGGGAGTGGCGGCCATTTTGGCCACCGGCCGGGAAATTTCCAGGGAAACTGTGGGGGCTTCTTCTCTACCTCCCGCGCTTTCCCCGCAGGGTGACAAGGCGAGGGAGGTCCCCTCGGAGGGGATTCGGTCCCGGGGGGACTCGAGTAGCGATTCAGCGGGTTCCGGAGAATTTTCTGAGGACTTTGCGCTGTTGCTGCGCAAAGTCCTCAGATATAAGCGCAGCAAGCGCATACGGGGGGATATCTCGCGTACTGCTATCTGCAAGTCCCCGCCTCGGAAAAAGAAGGCCAGGAAGGGTGCGGAGATCGCTCAGGGCTCGTCCCGGGGGAAGCGGCTTCCCCGGGGGCTGCCGCAGGAATCGGATTCCGAGGATTCCCCCGGGATGGATACGGAGGCCTCCGAAGAGCCCCTGATGGGGGCCGGGACGGCAGCACCGGATGCAACGGCACAGCCTAGTGCAGGGAAAGGTGCACAGGCCTTAGACGGGGATGACCCCAAGGTGGTGCGGCTATTCCGCAGAGAGGAACTGTCACCTCTCATCCCAGCCATTCTCCAGGAGCTGGGGATTGAGGCTCCCCCAGTGGTGGTCCGCCAGGAGGCGAACATGGATCCCGTTTTGCTCGGCCTCACAGGGCCGGCGGTCGCCTTCCCTTTTCATTTCTCATCCACGGATATCCTCTTCAAGGAATGGGATACTCCGGAGCTGGGTTTGAAAGTCAGCAAAGCCATGGATAAGCTCTACCCTTTACCGGAGGAGGCTTTGGAACTCCTCAGACTCCCGAAGGTGGATTCGGCGGTCTCCGCTGTCACGAAGAGGTCTACCATCCCGGTCACAGGAGCAACAGCCCTCCGGGATATTCAAGACCGAAAGTTGGAGGTTCAACTCAAAAAGATTTTTGAGGTTTCCGCCCTAGGAGTGTGAGCTGCCATTTGCACGAACTTTGCTATGCGTGCTAGTCTGCGCTGGGCCCAGGTATTGCAGGCTAATGCGGATCTCTCTCCGGAGGAGGCTTCCCAAGCAGATAGGTTGGAAGCGGCTATTGCATATGGGGCTGATGCGCTCCATGATCTTTTACGCACTTCAGCTAGGTCCATGGTAGCAGCGGTGTCGGCACGCCGTCTTCTTTGGCTACGCAACTGGGCGGCGGATGGTTCGTCCAAGGCTCACCTCGGGGCGTTACCCTTTAAAGGGAAATTGCTGTTCGGAAAGGAGTTAGATGACTTAATGGTTTCACTAGGTGAGAACCGAGCGTTTAAGCTGCCAGAGGATAGGGCCCGGGCGCGCTCTTCGTTTTCCAGCAGAGCTCGTTTCCGGGGACCCCGAAAGTCCAGGCCGCAAAGATCCACCGGGTCCTCTTATAGACCGTCCTCTTCTCGGAACACTCACTGGCAGCAGTCCTTTCGAGGCAAACGTTTTGGCAGACAAGGAGGAGCCCCGTCGGGTGCGGGGTCCAAGCCTTCGCAATGAAGTTCGGCCGGCCCATCCCTCCTTGCGTCCTCAGCACGTTGTCCCAAACGTGGGGGCGCGTCTATCCTTGTTCCTCGAGGAATGGGCCAGCATTACGTCGGATCAGAGGGTCCTCAATGTGATAAGACACGGTTACGAGTTAGATTTTGTTCGCATCCCAGTGGACAAATTCCTGGTCTCGCCCTGCAAAGATCCCAAGAAGAAAGTGGCGGTGCTAGATACCATTCGAAGACTAGAAAGCTTGGGGGCCATCTCTCCAGTTCCGGCCGATCAGTACGGCAAGGGCCGTTATTCCATTTACTTCATAGTTCCCAAGAAAGACGGCACTTTCCGACCCATTCTGGATCTCAAAGGAGTCAACAGATGCCTTTGGGTCCCTCACTTCAAGATGGAGACCATTCGTTCGGTGATCGCGTCAGTGCGGCCAGGAGAATTCCTTGCGTCACTAGATCTCACAGAAGCATACCTTCATGTGGGCATCCAACCAGCGTTCCAGCGGTTCCTGCGGTTTTGCATTCTGGGAAGACACTTCCAGTTCCGGGCTCTTCCGTTCGGCCTGGCGACAGCGCCTCGGACATTCACAAAAGTGATGGTGGTGGTGGCGGCGCACTTACGTCGGGAAGGCCTCCTGGTTCACCCTTACCTCGACGATTGGCTGATTCGGGCGAAGTCAGAGAGCTTGTGTCGGCAGGCGGTAGCCAAGGTGCTTCAATTCTTGCAGTCCCTGGGCTGGGTGGTCAACTACAACAAGAGTCATCTGGAACCCACTCAGTCCTTGGAGTATCTAGGAGCCGTCTTCGACACAAAACGGGGCAGAGTGATTCTCTCTCAGGAACGGATATGCAAATTACAGTCTCAGGTGCGACGTCTTTTGTCTCAGCACCGTCCGCGAGTCTGCGATTACCTGACGGTTCTCGGATCTATGGCCTCCACGCTGGCGTTAGTCCCTTGGGCATTCGCTCACCTACGGCCGCTGCAGTCTTCATTGCTTTCCCGCTGGAAACCGATTTCAGAGGAATTTTATCTTCCACTGCCTCTCGACAGTCAGGCGCGCTCCAGCCTGAGCTGGTGGCTGGATTCCAAACATCTCTCCTGTAGAGTATCTCTTCTCCTTCCCAACTGGACAGTGGTGACCACGGATGCCAGTCTTTCCGGTTGGGGTGCAGTTTGCCAAGGGAAATCGGTTCAAGGTCTGTGGTCAGGAGATCAGACCCGGTGGTCTATCAACCGCCTAGAGTCCAGGGCGGTCCGTCTGGCATTGCAAGCTTTTCTACCCCTCGTACGAGGAAAGGCGATCCGAGTATTGTCGGACAACGCTACCACCGTGGCTTACATCAATCGCCAGGGCGGGACGAAAAGCCCTCAAGTAGCGGAGGAAGCGCGTTCCTTGATGGCCTGGGCAGAGCGGCATCTCAGCGATCTCGCTGCGTCTCACATAGCAGGAGTCGACAATGTCCAGGCAGACTTCCTCAGCCGGCACCACCTGGATCCGGGAGAGTGGGAGCTGACGGAAGAAGCGTTTCTTCTCATTTGCAGGACTTGGGGAACGCCCCACATGGACCTGATGGCCACGTGGAACAACTCAAAAGCTCCGAGATTTTTCAGTCGACGCCGAGAAAGAGGAGCAGAAGGGGTCGACGCGTTAGATCTTCCCTGGCCAGCGGAGGTGCTACTGTATGTGTTCCCACCGTGGCCCATGATCGGCAAAATCCTGCGGCGCATAGAATTGCACCCGTCCAACGTGATCATGGTGGCGCCGGAATGGCCGCGCCGTCCGTGGTTTGCGGATCTGATCCAATTGTCGGTGGCGCCGCCCCTTCGTCTACAGGGGTTTCTGGGGCTCCTTCGTCAGGGCCCCGTCTGTTTAGAGGATGCGGATCACTTCTGTCTCGCGGCATGGCTTTTGAGAGGAATCGATTGAAGCGCAAAGGTTACTCAGATGCGGTAGTTGCCACGTTGCTGAGATCCAGGAAGCAGTCTACATCTCTGGCTTATGTTAGAGTCTGGGTAGTTTTTAAAGAGTGGTGCGTAGAGCGGGGTCTGGATCCCACTTCCGCTACTATTCCTGATATTTTGGCTTTTCTCCAGGCTGGGCTGGCCAAAGGTTTAGCATGCAGTTCCCTACGGGTCCAAGTGGCGGCGCTTGGTTGTTTGCGTGGTAAAGTCCGGGGAGTCTCCCTGGCTCTCCACCCAGATATCTCCCGTTTTCTAAGGGGAGCGAAACACCTCCGTCCTCCTTTGCGGCCTCCTTGTCCGTCTTGGAACCTCAACTGGGTGCTCTCGACTTTATGCTCAGCTCCTTTTGAGCCTCTGAAGCGTTCTACGATCAAAGATCTCACGTTGAAGACTGTATTCCTGGTAGCGATTGCGTCGGCTCGCCGAGTTTCCGAGTTGCAGGCTCTGTCCTGTAGGGAGCCCTTCTTGCGCATTTCCAATTCGGGGGTTTCCTTGAGGACCGTTCCCTCTTTTCTGCCTAAGGTCGTATCGGCTTTTCATTTGAATCAATCGGTTGAACTTCCCGCTTTTGCGGTAGGGGAGTCTTCAGATCCAAATTTGAGGGACTTGAGAAAACTAGATGTGCGGAGGTCTCTTCTGCGCTATCTAGAGGTTACAAATTCTTTTCGGTTGTCGGATCATCTGTTTGTTTTGACGTCGGGTCCGAAGAAAGGTTCTGCTGCGTCCCGCACGACGATCGCCCGTTGGCTCAAGGAGGCCATTGGTTCCGCGTACATTTTGCGCGGTAAATCACCGCCGGTAGGTCTTCGTGCTCATTCGACGAGGTCTCATGCTGCGTCTTGGGCGGAATCTTCTCAGGTGTCGCCTCAAGAGATTTGCAGGGCGGCTACCTGGAAATCGTTGCATACCTTCATTAAACATTACCGGTTGGATGTTCAGGCTACTGATGCTGGGGGTTTTGGAGAGAGGGTACTCCGAGCGGGACTCTCTGCTTCCCACCCTCGATAACTTAGCTCTGGTACATCCCAGGTGTCCTGGACTGATCCTGGTACGTACAGGGAAAGGAAAATTAGTTTCTTACCTGATAATTTTCGTTCCTGTAGTACCAAGGATCAGTCCAGGATCCCGCCCGCAGTGTTGCGCTATAGTAACGGAGAGTCCGCTCATTGTTGTTTTCTTATAATACGCTGACCCCTTGTTTTGTTCGCTCTCCCGGTTGGGGAGTCTGTTTTCCTGTAGGGGTGTTGGAGTTATTTTCGTTTACTTAGTAAGTTTTCTATGGTTAGCTATGTTGGCTTTTGGATTTTTCTACTTTGACATTACGTATGACTGGCACAGGGGCTTATATATGGCTCCGCCCACAAGTTTTAGTCTGTCTCCATCTACTGGTGCGGAGTCACAACCCAGGTGTCCTGGACTGATCCTTGGTACTACAGGAACGAAAATTATCAGGTAAGAAATTAATTTTCCTATACATCAAAGACCAGACTCATCGCAAGCATTGTTGCAAGTCATTGTGGAATCATTATTGAAAACACTTCACATCAGTTCAGATGATGACCCAAATCTCTCTTTGTCATCTTGCTCTTTAGCCTCCAAAAGGTCAAAAGATGGAGATCAAGTCTTCCCAATTCTGTCAGTTCATCCAGGAAAGCATAATGTGCAGGAAATTTATTTATTTTTTATTTAAAAATATTTAAGTTTTGCCTATAGTGACACAATCATGCTAGTTGGAATCTTGAAAGCCACTTTGCCTATGCAACTGTTTGCAGCATACAGTGCTTCACTAACTGAAGCTAGACTGTAATTTCCTCCTGCCTTACCAGTCTCTAAACTACTTATGCAAGGTCTCCATCTACAATTTCCGAATCATATGTATTCTATTCTTCCATTATCAAACAATCCTCCACCAATAAGGGAACAAGAATCTGTTCTAGACTCTGAAGAAGACGTCCCACCAATCACACAAGCCCAGAGCTCTCAGTAGATCATGGAAGATTTAACATATTCCAAATTCATGGAAAAGGTGGGTACAGCACTCAAAGAAGCAGTACATAAAGACCCAGACCCCAGAGAAGAGGTCATGGTAATACTGAAATTTTAATTTAGCAAACAGAGCAAAGACTGCACTCAGTAATAACAGTTCCACCATAACGAGTGCAGAAACATGTCACATAGTCCAATTTTTAAAGTTCCAAATAATCTTTTTATTTTTAAATGAATGGCAACTCTACTGTTATCATACAAAAACTTCAAAGGGTCCCCTGACACGACCTGTGTTTCGCCGAGGCTGCGTCGGGAGGGACAGGCAGTATTTTAACGAAGTCTAAAAACAAAACATAAAGACGAACTATGTTAAAGTGGGCTACAATACTGACACCCTTATAACTTTAGCTTACAGAAGAAACTTTTTACATACCGAAGTCGTTTCATAAACATTTTTCCAGGGAGCATGTACATCAGTTCTACGAGAGAGTTTTAACAATCACAAAAAAGGTGCCAAAAACGACGGACCAATCAGCACACAGGAGAACAACTAATCAGAATCCAGACAGTGTAAAGCCAATTAAAATCAGGTAAAATGAACCCATTCTAGTTCTTTATTGAGTCCGTGTGGTGTGACAATGTTAAGTGTATAGATTCATTTCTGCTCTCTACAAGTCAAACATTCTGAGAAATTACCTCCACGATTTGGACAAGTGGGAACTTCTAACACAAAAAAGTCTAAGTCAGAAATGGTGTGTGAGAAACGGACCCAATGGTCCACCAGCGGTGCATTTTCATGTAACAGATTCAAATTAGATTTGTGTTCGATGATCCTAGTTTTTATCTTCCTTATGGTCTTCCCTACATATAATTTCTGACATGGGCAGCGAATTATGTTTAAACAAGCCTTTCCAGACCCTAATTAAATCTCATTTCAACGACAACCACAGTCAGACATTTTTAGAACATTGTAAATAATTGATCTTAATGTTAAATTTCCTTTAGACTTTCTTCCACCCAGTGGGGCGGATTTTCAGAGCCCTGCTCGCCTAAATCCGCCCAAATCCGGGCGGATTTAGGCGAGCAGGGCCCTGCGCGCCGGTGAACCTATTTTACATAGGCCTACCGGCGCGCGCAGAGCCCCGGGACTCACGTAAGTCCCGGGGTTCGCCGGGGGGGGCGGGGCGGGGGCGGGCCCGGTCGGCGCGGCGTTTAGGGGGCGTGTCGGCAGCGTTTTGGGGGCGGGTACGGGGGCATGGCTACGGCCCGGGGCGGTCCGGGGGCGTGGCCGCGCCCTCCGTACCCGCCCCCAGGTCGCGTCCCGGCGCGCAAGAGGCCTGCTGGTGCGCGGGGACGCGACCTGGGGGCGGGTACGGAGGGCGCGGCCACGCCCCCGGACCGCCCCGGGCCCGTAGCCACGCCCCCGTACCCGCCCCCAAAACGCTGCCGACACGCCCCCTAAACGCCGCGACGACCGAGCCCGCCCCCGACACGCCCCCGACACGCCCCCCTCGGAGAACCCCGGGACTTACGCGAGTCCCGGGGCTCTGCGCGCGCCTGATGCGCCAGCAAAAGTACACGAACGCGCCTTTTTGGAAAATCTACCCCTAAGTGAACTTAATAGTAGGTAATGGACTTCTCCTCCAAGAACTTATCCAATCCTTTTTTAAACACAGCTATACTAACTGCACTAACCACATCCTCTGGCAACAAATTCCAGAGTTTAATTGTGCGTTGAGTAAAAAAGAACTTTCTCCGATTAGTTTTAAATGTGCCACATGCTAACTTCATGGAGTGCCCCCTAGTCTTTCTGCTATCCGAAAGAGTAAATAACCGATTCACATCTACCCGTTCTAGACCTCTCATGATTTTAAACACCTCTATCATATCCCCCCTCAGTCGTCTCTTCTCCAAGCTGAAAAGTCCTAACCTCTTTAGTCTTTCCTCATAGGGGAGTTGTTCCATTCCCCTTATCATTTTGGTAGCCCTTCTCTGTACCTTCTCCATCGCAGTTATATCTTTTTTGAGATGCGGCGATCAGAATTGTACACAATATTCAAGGTGCGGTCTCACCATGGAGCGATACAGAGGCATTATGACATTTTCTGTTTTATTCACCATTCCCTTTCTAATAATTCCCAACATTCTGTTTGCTTTTTTGACTGCCGCAGCACACTGTACCGACGATTTCAATGTGTTATCCACTATGACACCTAGATCTCTTTCTTGGGTTGTAGCACCTAATATGGAACCCAACATTGTGTAATTATAGCATGGGTTATTTTTCCCTATATGCATCACCTTGCACTTATCCACATTAAATTTCATCTGCCATTTGGATACATTTTCAAATATGTGGCGTTCATGGCTCTCTCAGCCAAATAGGTTCCCGACCCCTGTTCCATAGGAATTCCACCTAACTCTTTCCTTCTGTGGCAAGAGCCAAGCTGCGAGTTCCAGTTGGCAAACAGACCTATTCCTCCTAATAAATGGTCTGTATCTCTTTTCCTACCAACAAGCAGGCATTTCACTACAACACTGTGTGTAACCACACTCTGTTGCATCCGCCTCAGCCTTAATAGCTTCCCTTCGGCCGCTGCTGCTTGTACACATATTATCAGGCTGCAACCTTGAGTTCTCTCCATACCTTTGCAGCCCATTATTGCTTACATACGACTAGCCGGCATGCTCCATGTTTGGCCAGTCCGTCTACTCCTATTCCTTTCGGGTTAACTACCCAACATCCTTCCACCAACCCTTTAAGGATTTCAGGATGCCCTCCGTTCCAAACTCCACCCATATCATTGCGCCCTTCGTGCGTCTTGGGTGCATTTGGTGCACTCTCGGGCATCCTTAGCTCGGTACTCACCCATTTGTGAGGACTACCATCCTGCTTGTCCTGTGAGAAAGCAAATGTTGCTTACCTGTAGCAGGTGTTCTCACAGGACAGCAGGATGTTAGTCCTCATGAAACCCACCTGCCACCCCGCGGAGTTGGGTCTCTATAAGTTTTCACGTTTTAGTTTCGCTTGCGCTTTTAGCTATAAGACGAGACTGAGGGAGACACCTGTGGCTCACAGGGATAATTGCAGGCTGAGCATGCTCAGTGCACTCAGAGTGCCAGTGTCAGTCAAAGCTTTGTGGAAACTTTGACAGAAACGTTTTCCGTACAGGGCTCCATCCTGTGATGTCACCCATTTGTGAGGACTAACATCCTGCTGTCCTGTGAGAACACCTGTTACAGGTAAGCAACATTTGCTATCCTCATAGCTCTGGCATGGCCAAGACAACCATGGTATGCGTATCTCATGAGACTTTCCATACGCCCACCAATACCGCTGGAGGACCATCCGCAGCTGTTAACACAGGAAGGGGGCTCCCTACTCCATCCAATGAATCATCCCTACATCTCACAGCATGGAGATTGAACAGCAAGTATTGAACCACCTGGACCTCCCTTCACAACTAGAAGATATCCTCATCGCATCCAGAAAGCCTTCAACCAGGTGTAACTATGCTGGCAAATGGCAGCGCTATCAGACTTGGTGTAAACCCCGAAACCTATATCCCTTCTCATCCACCGCCATACAGCTACTGGAGTATCTTCATACACTTTACCAAGCATGTTTGGCTACCACATCAGTTTGAGTTCATATCAGCGCTATTGCAGCTTATCATAACTCTCATAATGGCCTTCCGATCTTGAACCATCCTTTGATCTCCAGGTTCATGAAGGGCATGCTCTGCCTCCGGCCACCGATGACAAAGCCTCCTGTACCATGGGACCTGAACATAGTTTTGGAGCAGCTGATGCTACCCCCTTTTGAACCATTAGCCACCAGTCACATTAAATACCTAACATGGAAAACAGTATTCCTGGTGGCCATCACGTCAGCCAGACGAGTCAGTGAGCTACAGGCCTTAGTTCACTACCCTCCTTACTTGGCATTCTACCATGACAAAGTTACGCTTCGTCCTCACCCCACCTTCCTTCCTAAGGTGATTTCCCCATTCCCCATCAATCAAACCATCACTCTACCAATTTTCATGCGAAAGCCACACACCAATGATCATGAGAAACTTCTACACTCACTGGACTGTAAATGGGCTCTGGCTTACTATAAACAATTGGAGAAAATTCTTTTTCACTCAGCGCACAATAAAGCTCTGGAATTTGTTGCCAGAGGATGTGATTAGTGCAATTAGTGTAGCTGGGTTCAAAAAAGGTTTGGATAAGTTCTTGGAGGAGAAGTCCATTAATGGCTATTAATCAAGTTTACTTAGGGAATAGCCACTGCTATTAATTGCATCAATACCATGGGATCTTCTTAGTGTTTGGGTAATTGCCAGGTTCTTATGGCCTGGTTTGGCCTCTGTTGGAAACAGGATGCTGGGCTTGATGGACCCTTGGTCTGACCCAGCATGGCAATTTCTTATGTTCTTAACAAAGGACTCAATCTACTATGAGACCTTCTTAGCTCTTCATTTTCTTTAATCCAAATGATCCTGGACAACCAGTCTCTAAGAGAACCTTTGCCATCTGGTTATCACAGTGCATTCTATTTTGTTACAACAAGCAATCAATCAAACTTCCCAAGAAGCCTCAGGCGCACCAAATACGCGACACCGCAGCGTTAGTTGCCCACTTGAACAAGGTTCCATTACTGGATTTCTGCAAAATGGCAACTTGGTCATCCATCCATACCTTCACGTCCCACTATTGTCTACAACAGCAAGTGACCTCTGATGCAGCGCTAGGCACAGCAGTCTTGTCGACTCTTCAAAACAGATGAGACCGTCTACTACTCTATGGGATGGTGTCCTAGCCTTCAAAGACATACGAAATGGACACAGCCCGGGAGCTTGGGACTCCCAGACAGCATGGCTAATTCAGCCCTGCTATCAACGGGAAAGAACAAGTTTGCTTACCGTAAACGGTGTTTCTGTAGATAGCAGGATGAATTAGCCATGCGATCCCTCCCTCCTCCCTAGGCAGTCCCACAAAGAACACATTGTTTTTATATTACCTCTCGCTTGGCTACAAAGAAACTGAGGAGAAGAGGGAATCGTGTGGGAAGATCACCGCGCAGCCGCATAGAGTCAAAGCTCTGTGACTAACCGAAGAAACTCTGCCTACTTCGGGGTCGCAACGCTTCCCAGACAGCATGGCTAATTCATCCTGCTATCTACGGAAACACTATTTACAGTAAGCAAACTTGCTCTTACTTTTCACAGATTCTGCATGGACAGTTAATAAGCAATTTGTCAAAAAAAGACCCCTGGACATAGTTATGACTGTTCTCGCAGAGAAAGGTGTTTTACCAAGTAACCGCCCTGTTGTTGTGATTGCCCTTTAACAAATTATTCTTATGCTTTATTGAGTTTTGTGCATAGTTCAACCATTATATTTAAGTGTATGAGTGTCTTATATTTTGATTTTTTTGTATATATTTCATGGCCATTATCTTTTCCTGCAATTTCCTACAGCTAACTTAATGGAGCATCTAATGCCAGGCCTGATGTATCCAAATGAAGGGATGAAGGCTGCTGTCTACTATCTTTATGGCAAACTATTCTCTTCTCGGAGCACTGCAGAAAAGCTGTCTATGCACTTCACAGAGCAGCTGTGTGGCCTCTTCCTGGCCACACTGGAAAATGCACAAAGCAGGGAGCTGCAGATTAATTGCTTAGGTAAGACAAAGCTGCATGAACAGAAAGGCAGTTAATGAAGGAAAAGTCTTTCAAGGCTCCTGATACCCTCTAAAAATAATATACTACTACAGTGTTCTAGAGTTTGGTAAGAGAGTAGTCAAAATCAGCTCTGTAAACAAATGTGCTTTTATAATGAGTAGGGACCCTTCTGCTGTGAGGCCCTTTTACATTTGTGCTGCTGCTTTTTTTCATTGTGCCATTCAAAGTATATATCAACAGACCAACACGTGCATGGTTTTGCCTGCCATGCAGCCTCTCTATGCCCTGATCCTGCTTGCTATGACTTCTCCTCGCCTGCAGAGGCCTTAAGCAAGTCTTCCACCAGCCTTGCTAAGTTCTTTCTCACAGGACAAGCAGGATGGTAGTCCTCACATATGGGTGACATCATTAGGATGGAGCCCAATCACGGAACACTTTTGTCAAAGTTTCTAGAACTTTGACTGGTACCTACTGGGCATGCCCAGCAATGCACTGACCGTGCATCCAGCAGGGGTCCCCCTTCAGTCTTCTTTTTTCCGCACAGCAGTAGCCACGCAGGTTAAGCAGCTCTGAGATTCCTGACAGAAATTTTCCTCACGGAACTTCTTTCAAAATTTTTCAAAAAATTCAACCCCATAGGGGTCCCCCTATCAATATCTATATTAAGCGGTCGAAAGGTAAGCTTTTACCCTTGTTGCGGTCGATTCCCATCGAGTTATCCCTTCGGGACCTACCGGCCATAGTAGGTCCCGAAGGGATAACTCGGCTAAATTTTTGTCGGAGCCATGGTGTCGGGTTTTCGTTGGTGCCCCGACTGTACTCGGACAATGTCTGTGTTATGTGTTTGGGGTCCGACCACGATGTCCTAACTTGCAGCAAATGTGCCCAAATGACACTGAAGGGCCGTAAGGCTCAATTAGAGAAAATGGACTTTCTCTTTCAGTTAAAAACCCCGGCTCCATCGATAGCTTTGATGTCGTCTGAGCCGGTGCCATCGACCTCTCGCCAACACCAGGACAATGCTGCTGTTCGACCGGCGTCAACAATTCCAAAAGTGTCGATAGCCTCCTCGCCTCCTCAGGAAAAGGACCAAGAAGAACATTTTGAAAAGCGTTGACACCGGCATTGGAAAGCTCAGTCCGTCGATCCAGGCAAGTCCTCGGCATCGACATCGATAGAGCCACCGACAAAGAAACCCCATCCAGAAAAGGCCCCATCCTTTTCTGTGACTGGGTCACTGAAGCGTTCCCCACCTTCAGTGGTGCTGGGATCTAGTGTTCCACCTTCACCGGTGGACCCTCCGGCTATGCCAGTGCTGCCTCCTACTCTGGTGCCGGGGTTCCATGCCCCAGGCTTCCACGAGGAATTGGATCGGATGATCCAAGAGGCCATCGGTAAAGCACTTCAGGGCTTCCATCCTCCATCGATGTCGGTACCGATCCCCAAGCCAGTCACTGATCTGATTCCCATAGCGTTTGCACCACTACTGGGTAGACTGGATGCGTTGATCGGTGCCCTGCCTCCGATGGAACCGAGAGCACTGGTGGGTCCAGTGCCTTCTACACCAATTCCATTATCATTGGATGATGAAGAAATACCGATTCCCATCCCACCGTCTGGGATTTTACCACCGACTCGTCCATCGATGTCACTGGTCCTTTCGGTTCCTCCATCAATGCCGTCGGTGCCTCCATCGATACCGTCGATGCCTCCATCCCTGCCGTCGGTGCTGCCTCCAATGCCATCGATGCCTAGGCCTGGTCCTTCAGGATTAGCACCCTTTCTCCCTGTTGGAGACCCACTAGGTGCTGGAGATCAGCTCTATAATCCTTGGACCGATGATTCGTCCCAGGATACAGATGATCTACCATCAGAGCCCTCTCCCCCAGATGAAAGACAACTTTCTCCACCAGAAGATCTGTCTTTTATTAATTTCCTCAAAGAAATGTCTGAAACCATCCCTTTCCAACTTCAGACAGAAGAGGACTCTAGGCACAAGATGCTGGAAGTACTCCAATTTCTTGATGCTCCTAAGGAAATCATGTCCATACCTATTCATGAAATCCTGCTTGATCTCCTGAAAAGAAACTGGGAACACCCATGTTTGGTCCCACCTGTCAACCGCAAGACAGATGCCACCTATCTGGTGCAGTCAGCTCCTGGGTTCCAGAAGTCTCAGTTGGATCATCATTCTGTGGTTGTTGAATCAGCCCAGAAGAAGGCACGACGTTCAAAACCTCATTCCTCCATACCTCCAGGGAAAGAACAAAAATCCCTGGATGCTTTGGGCAGGCGTGTCTTCCATGGCTCCATGCTCATATCTCGCATAGACTCTTACCAGTCCTCTTTAAAAGGATCCAGGACTTCTTTGATTCGTTACCAGAGCAACTCCAGACTCAACTTCATACTCTGGCTCAGAAAGGTCTGGATGCTGGAAAACATGAGGTCCGTGCTGCTTATGATATCTTCGACACTGACTCTAGAGTATCTGCAGCGGGGATTAGTGCACGAAGATGGGCCTGACTCAAATCCTCGGACTTAAGACCAGAAGTCCAAGATAGGTTAACAGATCTACCCTCTGTGGGCGATAATCTCTTCGGGGAAAAGATCCGAGAGGCTGTGGCATAGTTGAAGAACCACCATGAAATGCTGCACCAGTTTTCTTTTGTGTCGTCCGAGTTCCCTTCCGCCCCTAAGAGAACTTTCAGACGTGACTCTAAGCGGCCATCCTACAAGCCAAGGAAATTTTATCCTCCGGCTTCTAGAGGACGCCCTTCCAGACCTTACCAAAAAAGGTCAATCCAGGCAGACTCAGCCTCAAAAGTCTCAATCAGCTTCTCAGCCTGAACCAGCATCAGATGACTCCGAAGGGCAAGCGTGCCCGGCTGGATAAAATGGAGGATCTCTTCAAAAAGGTTAATCCATCGACATCTACACAGTCATCACTGAGGATAATTCCTTCTCCCACAGACAAAGGTCATCAGGGAAAGAAGAAAACCAGTGACCATCCATCTCCGACTCCCTCTGGGACATCGGAGGCTTCTTCTTTGATGGCAGGTAAAGAGCATTGAGAAAAATAACATCACCATCATCGGACTGGCTCCATACCAAGTGGAGGAACGGATACCGCATCTGCATCGATGGCCATCAAGCAGATAGCGAAGCGGGCCTGGGTACATGAGCCTCCATGCCCCTCTGTACCTGAGGCACCAAGGTGCTCTCCACCGGGATCGGTGTTGGAGACTGAGCCACCACATACACATGTGGTTGAGCCACTAGTGCCCATCGTGCCTTCTCCTGTGATAGTGGACCCGGTTCCAATCTCCAGGGAAGAAGTGACTACCATGATACAACAAGCAGTCATCGAGGCATTCCAGAAACTGCAGTCTCCACCAACACCGATACCCGCACCAGCACTGACATCTGAGCCATCGGTATTTGCACCTCTACTCAACAGGCTCGATGCCTTCCCAACGCAACCTGCACCGATGGATCCTTCGATGACTCCGGCTATACCCATTCCGGTTTCATTGGAATACGAAGATGTGGACTCGGACCCTTTACCTGGTCCATCCAGACTGCAAAAATCCCAATGGCCAAAACTTTCATTGATGCCTTCGATGCCTCTTCCCGGTCCATCGGGGGACATTGCACGTCAATTCCCATCGATGCCATCGATGCTGTTCGACTCTCCATCGATACCCGGCTTCCCTCCATCGATGCCAAAGCATCCTCCAGGAAAGGCAACAAAAATTTAATCGGTGCCAAAACGTCCTTTTATACAGGACACTCTTCCTCCATCTGGGTCCCATTTCCAATCCCACTATAGGCCCAAAAAATAAGAAGGAAGTCGATCTAGCAAAGCTGTGAGGAATATAAAACAGAGAAGCCGAAGTCCTGAAAAGTATTTATTAATAAAGCAATATTCCAGTAAGTGCCCAACTCAAGGCCTGAGTTTTGCCCAATGGAGGTCTGCTTCAGGGGCTAAAATAAAACAATCATTACAAGGTTTAATTACAATAAAGTTCATAAACAACACACAGAAACAAACAATTGAACACATAAGTAAATTTACAAAAAAAGAAGGAAATTAACATGAGAATAAACAGTGGGAGGACAGAAAACCATATTTAAAAAAGTGGGAGAGGACAGAAAACCATATTTCATTTTTGAGTTCCTTCAGAACCCTGGGGTGAATACCATCCGGTCCAGGTGATTTACTACTCTTCAGTTTGTCAATCAGGCCTACCACATCTTCTAGGTTCACAGTGATTTGGTTCAGTCCATCTGAATCATCACCCATGAAAACCTTCTCTGATACAGGTATCTCCCCAACATCCTCTTCAGTAAACACTGAAGCAAAAAAATAATTTAATCTTTCCGTGATGGCTTTATCTTCTCTAATTGCCCCTTTAACGATCCAACTGACTTCCTCACAGGCTTTCGGCTTCGAATATATTTTAAAAAGTTTTTATTGTGAGTTTTTGCCTCTACAGCCAACTTCTTTTCAAATTCTCTCTTAGCCTGTCTTATCAGTGTCTTACATTTAACTTGCCAATGCTTATGTGTGGAATACATCTGGACTGTGCATCTAGGATGGTATTTTTTAACAATGACCATGCCTCTTGCACACTTTTAACCTTTATTCCAGGACAAGCAGGATGCTAGTCCTTACATATGGGTGATGTCACTGACGGAGCCCTATTGCGGGAAAAACTTCTGTCAAAGTTTCTAGAAACTTTTGACTGGCAGCCTGAGGCTACTGAGCATGCCCAGCATGCCATGATATTCTCTGCCACAGGGGTCTCACTCTAGTCTTCGTTTTTCCGTGCTGCCCTCAGCATCACAGTGACAGGAGCCGTTTTGACTTCCCATTCACATTCTCTTCTCAGGATTTTTCATCAACGGCTGTCGATAGAGACATGGCTTCGGGTTTCAAAAAATGCCTGGTCTGTAACCGGACCATGTCAATAACAGATCCACATCTTGAATGTGTGATCTGTTTAGGAGAAAAGCATGAAATCTCATCATGCCCACAATGCCAAGAGATGACCCCGAAAGAGAGAAAACTCAGGCAGGAAAAAATGACACAACTTTTCCAGCTCCAATTAGTTCCTTCACCGTCTACTTCGACGAAATAATCTCCAGCAGGAGTCACAAAGAAACTCCTTCTTAAAAAACGGCGCCTCGAGGGATCCGGAGATGCTTCATCACCAGTCCCGTCGACATCATCGACTAGGTCAGTGTCGGAATTGAGGCCTAAACATAAACACTGACGTCATCAATCCTCAGTGTCTCCGTCGCTTCCTCCCCCAGGAGAACCGACTGTAAAGTGCCACAAATCAAGTGAGGTTCCGCTAACCTCCGTGTCCTCGGTTCCCTCGCCTGTACTGTCGATATCAATGTCTACATCGACATCCCAGTTGCCACCGTCGGCGCAAGACTTAACTGTCCTAATAAAACAGATTGTGATGGAAGCCTTGCAGGCATAAGTTCCAGCATCATCGCCGATACCGGCGGTCGCGCCGATGCCAACGATGCTACCAATACCGGTGAACACCTCGATGGCGGAGCCTCCTCAGACGACGATGTCATCGGAACCATCGATATCGATACATCTCTCGTTGTCACAAGTTCCATCGATACCAAGATCTTCGATACCACCGATACCTTCGGTTACGGCTCCAATCTCGATGTTTTCTTTTCTTTCTACATCGACATTGACCATTCCATCTACTTCACAGCCGATGTCTGTTTACACGATGGCACCTACTTTACCTCCTCCTCACAAGGCATCGACATCGAGACAAAAGTCATCCACCAAATTAAAACACTCGATGACAAAACATCCACCTGCAGTTTCTGAAGCTCCGAGTACAGAAGCAGCACTGCACGGTATCCTGATTAAAAGATACCAAGAACTACTAGCTTCCTTGCCATCTAATCCTGTAGAGGAAGACATAGAGGATATTTTACCTGATGACCCTCTACCGGGACCCTCTGGTGTACCTCCACTTTATAGGACTACACCTACTCAGCAGCAACCTTCCGGCTATGACACTTGGTCTGACACTACCTCAGATGCCTCATCAGAGGAATTTATGTCCGATCCCTCACCACCTCAGGCCAGAAAATAATCACCTCCAGAGGATTTTTCTTTTCCAAATTTCGTTCAGGAAATGGTGGATTCCATCCCTATCAAACTACAGGCGGAAAAGGATGACAGACAGCAAACTCTAGAAATACTCCAGTTTGTAATCCCCCCCCAAACACAATCTTGCAATTCCCATCCATGAGGTGCTCTTGCAACTACAACAACGCATCTGGGAACATCCCTGCACGGTGCCTGCAGTGAACAAAAGAGTAGATTCTATTTATCTTGTGCAATCCGCACAATCAAAAAACCCAACTTCCCCACCAGTTGGTGGTTGTGGAATCTGCACAGAAGTGGTCCAGAAGAACAAGGACCCATTCATCAATCCCTCCAGGTAAAGACAACAGATTCCTGGATCAAATGGGTCGCAAAATCTTTCAAGGAGCAATGCTGACCTCCAGAATTTCAGCATACCACCTATACATGACCCAGTACCAGAGAAACCTGTGGAAACAAATGGAAGAGTTTGTGCCATCCCTGCCTACACAATATCAAGAGGCAGCACAAACCATCATCAACAAGGGGTTAGACACAGGAAAACATGAGGTCCGAGCCGCCTATGATGCCTATGAGATGGCTTCAAGAGTTGCTGCATCGGGCATCAGAGCCAGAAGATGGGCCTGGCTCAAAGCCTCTGATCTAAGGCCAAAGGTGCAGGATAAGCTCGTCGACCTTCCTTGCTTTGGGGATAATTTATTTGGCACCAAGGTACAAGATGCAGTTTCACAATTACGTGAACACACGGAAACTGTGACAATTATCCTCACTTCCACATGACCCTTCAACACATACTGGTCAAAGGCCCCCACGAAGGGAGACTAGGCGTCCATTCTACAGGCAAATGAGATATTATCCTCCTACATCCAGACCGAGGCCTCCCAGGTCCCAACAAAGACCACAACAGAGGCAACAGAGAACAACTAAGCCCCAACCAGCTCCGCAAACCGGACCTGCCACTGGATTTTGAGATCATATTCAGAGAACAAGGCCTTTACTCCAATCCTCGGCCAACACTACCAGTGGGAGGAAGACTGTCCACCTTTTACAACAATTGGATGTCAATAACATCAGATCAATGGGTCCTCTCAATAATAGGTCAAGGATATCGCCTCAATTTCATATCAATTCCTCAAGATTTTCCACCGAGTTACTCTCATCTCAGCAAAAATCATATACTTCAACTACAAACAGAATTATCCACTCTTCTGAAAGCCAGGGCTGTAGAGTTAGTGCCCCGGCCTCAGCAGGGCAGAGGATTCTTTTCCCATTATTTCCTCATTCCAAAGAAAACCGGAGGCCTACGTCCAATCCTAGATCTCAGAAATCTCAACAAATTTCTAAAAAAAGAAAAGTTCAGGATGGTCTCTCTAGGCACCATGCTTCCCCTTCTTCAAACAGGAGATTGATTTTGTTCTCTGGATCTTCAAGATGCTTATGCTCACATCCCAATATTCCCTCCTCATCGCAAGTACCTGCGCTTCACAGTGGGCCAGCAACATTTCCAATACAGAGTACTGCCATTTGGACTTGCCTCTGCTCCCAGAGTTTTCACAAAATGTCTGGCAGTAATAGCAGCACACTTACACAAGCAAGGTTCCCATGTCTTCCCATATCTAGACGACTGGCTCATCAGAAGTCAATCTCAAAAAGGAGCTCTGACTTCTCTCATTCACACAATTACCGTACTCCACTCCACAGGCTCTCTCATCAATTACCAAAAGTCCCATCTTACTCCATCTCAACTGCTCCAATTCATAGGAGCAGAATTAAACACCATCCTTGCAAAGGCCTTTCTACCTGAAGATCGAGCAGAAACACTTTCCATACTGGCAAATTTGATTCACTCAAGAAATCAGGCAACAGCTCATCAGTTTCTAACCTTACTAGGCCATATGGCCTCCACAGTTCATGTCACTCCTATTGCAAGGTTAGCCATGAGGGTAACTCAATGGACTTTAAGATCACAATGGATCCAGACCATTCAACCACTGTCCTCTCCAATCCAAGTAACCTACCAGCTTTGTTCATCTCTACTTTGGTGGGCGAACAGGGACAACTTGCGCAAGGGCCTACCCTTCCAACAACCAGTCCCACAAATAACATTAACTACAGATGCATCCACTTTGGGATGGGGAGCACACATAGACACTCTCCAAACCCAAGGTACTTGGACAAAACTCGAAGCAGCATTTCAAATCAATTTCCTAGAGCTTCGAGCTATACGTTATGCGCTGCATGCATTCAAGGACTGCCTCTCACACAAGACTGTTCTCTTCCAAATGGACAACACAGTAGCCATGTGGTATATCAACAAACAAGGAGGTACGGGCTCGTATCTCCTCTGTCAAGAAGCTGCACAGATTTGGGGCTGGGCCCTGAAACACTCAATACTCCTTCGGGCCACTTATCTCGCAGGTATTCACAACATAGTAGCGGATCGACTCAGTCATCAGTTCCAACCACACGAATGGTCCCTGGATCCCTTAGTAGTGACCAGGATCTTTCAACGTTGGGGACAACCAACAATAGACCTCTTTGCATCACATCTGAATCACAAAGTGGACAATTTCTGCTTTCTACACACATACAAGAACCAGCCAGCCAAGGACGCCTTTGCTCACCCTTGGAACTCGGGCCTACTATAAGCGTATCCTCCAATACCGCTCATAACCAAAACTCTTGTGAAGCTACAACAGGACAAAGGGTCCATGATCTTCATAGCCCCGTATTGGCCTCGACAAGTATGGTTTCCCACACTTCTAGACCTCTCAGTCAGGGATCCCATTCACCTGGGTGTAGCTCCCACTCTCATAACTCAGGATCAGGGGCGGTTGCGCCTTCCCAACCTTCAATCCCTATCCCTGACAGCATGGATGTTGAATGCTTGATTTTACAACCACTCAATCTTTCAACCAATGTATCTCAAGTGCTTATAGCTTCACGTAAACCTTCCACACGAAAGAATTACTCTTCCAAATAGAAGAGATTCACTTTGTGGTGCAACCAAAAGAATATAGATCCTTTCATCTGCCCCACAACTTCTCTACTAGACTACTTATACCATCTTTCAGAATCTGGTCTCCAGACTTCATCTGTAAGACTCCATTTAAGTGCAATCTCAGCTTACCATAACAAGATCGGAGATGCACCTATTTCCACACAACCTCTTGTCAGCAGGTTTATGAGAGGTTTAACCCAACTTAAACCAACAATTCGGCCTCCAGTCACAGAATGGGACCTGAATTTGGTCTTAACACGACTAATGCGTTCTCCTTTCGAACCCATAGATTCCTGTGATCTAAAATTTCTCACATGGAAGACTATCTTCCTCATAGCCATTACATCAGCTAGAAGGGTTAGTGAGTTACAAGCACTTGTCACGTACGCACCCTATACAAAGTTCCTACATGACAGAGTGGTTCTCCATACATATCCAAAATTCCTCCCTAAAGTAGTTACGGAATTCCACTTGAATCAATCCATAGTTTTACCCACATTCTTTCCAAGGCCTCATTCTCACCAAGGAGAACGGGCTTTGCATACTTTGGATTGTAAACGTGCATTATCCTTCTACCTAATCCGCACGGCAGTCCACAGGAAATCCAATCAGCTTTTTGTTTCTTATGATCCAAACAAACCGGGTAAACCAGTGGGTAAGCATACTCTATCCAACTCCTTCCAACTCCTTCCAGATTGTATACAGTTTTGCTATGAAAAAGCAGGCCTTCCTCTCCAAGGGCAAGTAAAGGCACATTCAGTAAAATTGTATACAGTTTTGCTATGAAAAAGCAGCCTTCCTCTCCAAGGGCGAGTAAAGGCACATTCAGTAAGAGCAATGTCAACCTCAGTAGCACACTACCGTTCAGTACCAATCCTTGACATATGCAAAGCAGTAACATGGAGTTCTCTTCACACATTTGCAGCTCATTACTGTTTGGACAAAGAAGGATGACAAGATTCAGCCTACGGACAATCTGTCTTAAAGAACTTGTTCCCAGTCTAATCCCAACTCCTTCTACATCCAACCTGCTGTGATCTTCGGCTGATTCATTTTCAACAACAATACCTCACCGTTGCTTCACTACAAAATGACTCAGCCTCTAGCTTGCTAATCACCCATATGTGAGGACTAGCATCCTGCTTGTCCTGGGATAAAGCAAAATTGCTTACCTTGTAATAAGTGTTATTCCAGGACAGCAGGATGTAGTCCTCACGAAACCCACCCGCCACCCCACGGAGTGGGGTCTCATACCTTTTATTATTTTATTTTTTGCTAAAGCTCATTGCTACATATGAGACTAGAGTGAGACCCCTGTGGCAGAGAATATCATGGCATGCTGGGCATGCTCAGTAGCCTCAGGCTGCCAGTCAAAAGTTTCTGGAAACTTTGACAGACGTTTTTCCCGCAATAGGGCTCCGTCAGTGATGTCACCCATATGTGAGGACTACATCCTGCTGTCCTGGGATAACACCTATTACAAGGTAAGCAATTTTGCTTTGTAGCTGCTCCTTTCAGTTTTTTTTCTATTTTTCTCATTTTATCAAAGTTTCCTTTTTGAAAGTTTAGCACGAGAGCCGTGGATTTGTTTACTGTCCCCCTTCCAGTTGCATACTTACCCTACACAAGGTTCCTGCATGACCGAGTGGTCCTATGTACTCACCCCAAATTCTTGCCAAAGGTGGTAATGGATTTTCACCTTAAGCAATCCATAGTCTTGCCCACTTTCTTCCCAAGGCCCCACTCTCACCAGGGTGAGAGAGTTTTGCACACCTTAGACTGTAAACTTGCACTTGATTTTACCTAGACTGCACGGCAGTCCAAAGGAAATCCACCCAGCTCTTTGTTTCTTTTGACAAAAATAAGCCAGGAGTTGCAATGGGCAAACAAACTCTCTCCAACTGGCTAGCAGATTGTATCGAATTCTGCTGTGAAAAAGCAGGCCTTCTTCTCCAGGGGCGAGTAAAGGCGCACTCAGTAAGGGCTATGTCAACATCCGTAGCACACTAGCGTTCAGTGCCTATTGTTGACATCTGTAAGGCTGCAATTTGGAGTTCTCTTCACACATTTGCAGCTCATTACTGCTTAGATAAGGAAGGACGTCAAGACTCTGCCTTTGGACTATCTGTCTTGAAAAACTTATTTCCAGTGTAAAACCCAACTCCTTCCACAACCGCCTGCTGTGAATCAGGCTGCCTCTTCATAGTCAATGGTACCCCAGTTGTGCCTGTTGCACGACTTGCGTGCTATTGACCTGTTACAAGATGAGTCAGCCTGTAGCTTGCTAATCACCCATATGTGAAGACTACCTTTCTGCTTGTCCTGCTATAAAGCAGAGTTGCTTACCTGTAACAGGTGGTATCCCAGGATAGCAGGATGTAGTTATCACAAAACCCACCCGCCACCCCACGGAGTTGGGTTCGCTGCCGTTTTATTATTTTATTTTTTCGCTCGCATTTATTGCTACAAACGAGACTGATGTGAGACCCCTGTGGCTGCAGGGATCATGGCATGCTGGGCATGCTCAGTGGGCTCAGTGTGCCAGTCAAACGTTTCCAGAAACTTTGACAGAAAGTTTTCCGTGACAGGGCTCCATCCAGTGATGTCACCCATATGTGAGGACTACATCCTGCTGTCCTGGGATAACACCTGTTACAGGTAAGCAACTCTGCTTTCTCCTTTCTCTGATATATCTGAAAAATATTTTGTCACCTTGCTTTACCTCTTTGGCAATCCTTTATTCTGCCTGACTTGTTGCTTTCTTGATTTCTTTTTTCATCTCCGTCAGTTTCACCAGATATTCTTCCCTGTTTTCCTCTTTTTGGGATTCTTTATATTTCTTGAACTTTGTTCTTTTTGCTTTTATTTTATCAGCCACTTCCTTTGAGAACCCGATCGATTTCTTATTTTTCTTACTTTTGTTTACTTTTATAACATATAATTGCTCCTTTTAGTTTGGCTCACTGTTGTTTCACCTCTCTCATTTTCTCCTAGTCTTCTAGTTCTACTTCCAGGTTCATCCCCATTTCAACAAAGTCCATATTTTTGAAATTCAAAACGCGGGTCTTCATGTGACCTCTCTGTATCCTATTTGCGATATCAAACCATACTGTTTGATGATCACTGGTGCTGAGATGGGCACCCACTCGGACATTAGAGACATTATCCCCATTAGTGAGTACTAGGTCAAGTATAACTCCCTCCCTCATGGGTTCCATTACCATTTGTATGGACAGAGCCCCTTGCAGGGCATCCACTATCTTTCTACTTTTGGAATATTCTGCAGAAGCGATTCTCCAGTCTATGTCCAGCAGATTAAATCTCCAAAAATCAACACTTCTCCCTTCTTTCCCGCCTTTTGGATGTCTTCAACTAGATCTCTGTCTAGTTCATCTGTTTGAGTCAGAGGCCTGTAAACCACTCCATTAAAAATGGATGCACCATCATCTTTTTTTAGGACGGCCCATAATGCTTCTTCTCTACCCCACATTCCTTGCAGTTCAGTTGCTTGGATATTGTTTTTGACATAAAAATCTACTCCTACCCCTTAACTGTTCTCTTTGTCCTTCCTTAACAAGTTATAGCCTGGTATGGCCGTATCTTAATCATGAGAATCCGTGAACCATGTCTCCATAACAGCAACAATGTCCAAGCCCGCCTCAACCATTAGGGCCTGCAGGTCTGGGATTTTATTGCCTAAACTATATTTGTGGTCATAGCATTTGTGGTCATAGCTTTCCAATTTTTCTCCCTTGATTTATTGCACTTCTTAGTCACCTTTCCTGCTTTTTTCAGCTGATTGATTTTGTTATTTTCTCCTCCCACTTCCTGTATTTCTTGGAGGTGACATGTCAGTTTCATTGGCCATCTCCTTCCATCCCCTTTTTTTAGTTTAAATGTCTGATAATATATGATTTGAATTTTTCACTTAGCATCCTCCTTCCTGCTACAGATGAATATAGTAACATGTAACAAAAATAGAGAGACATATAATATAAATTTAATATTTTATTAATGTAGAAAAACCCCCCATTATTTAACCCTACATAGACAAATTAAAACTAAGCTAGCACATCCATCCACATACACCACACTAAAAATATTGCATGAAGTTTGACAAAATTAATGCATAAATGTTTCTTCTATATTTATACAATTATACATTCAATATTTTTAAGTACAAATATGCAAAAATCACGTGTATAATAATTCATCAAGTTTGAAGTTCATCTGTAATAGGACCTATTACAGATGAACTTCAAACTTGATGAATTATTATACACGTGATTTTTGCATATTTGTACTTAAAAATATTGAATGTATAATTGTATAAATATAGAAGAAACATTTATGCATTAATTTTGTCAAACTTCATGCAATATTTTTAGTGTGGTGTATGTGGATGGATGTGCTAGCTTAGTTTTAATTTGTCTATGTAGGGTTAAATAATGGGGGGTTTTTCTACATTAATAAAATATTAAATTTATATTATATGTCTCTCTATTTTTGTTACATGTTATTATAGTGATATAGGGAGTTGTACTTTAAAATTGCCCTTAGTATTGTTATACAGATGAATTTAGGGCATTCTTACCATATAGCCTTTTACTGCTCCATACACGACCCCAGTCTCCAATGTATCCAAAACCACATTTTGTGCACTAGGTTTTGAGCCAGGAATTGAAATTATCTATATGACATAGCTTCTTATTTACCTTTGGATGAACAGGTAATACTTCTGAAAAGGCAATAATCTTTGCAGTGTGTCTTATCTTTCTCACAGGACAAGCAGGCGCCTCACATATGGGTGACATCATCAGGATGGAGCCCAATCATGGAACACTTTTGTCAAAGTTTCTAGAACTTTGACTGGAACCACTGGGCATGCCCAGCATGCCACCAACCCTGCATCCAGCAGGGGTCCCCCTTCATTCTCTTTTTTTTCCGCACAGCAATAGCCATGCGGGTTAAGGAACTCTCTTGATATTCCTGACAGGAATTTTCTTCACGGAATTTCTCTTCAAAGTTTAAAAACGTTTACCCCGTCGGGGGTCCCCCTATCGATTCCATACCCGCGGATATGTAGGTAAGGCTTTACCTCCCATTGCGGTCGATTCCCGTTGGTTTTTCCTTCCGAGGCCTACTGGCCATCGAGCCCACCGTGGCGAAATTTTTGTCGAAGCCATGGCGTTGGGTTTTCGTCGATGCCTCGATTGTCCCAGGACAATGTCCATCACAGACCCGCATAGGGTTTGTGTTTTGTGTTTAGGGGCGGACCATGATGTTCTTACATGTACCAAATGTGCCCAAATGATGCTGAAGGGCCGTAAGGCTCGCTCAGAAAAGATGGAGTTTCTTTTCCAGGTGAAACCATCAACTAATTGCTAATTGCGTGCTTGCTATCACCTAGCCCCCTTCTTCTCCTCTTTTCATTCCTGCTCCCTCTCCCCCTCCCCGTTATTTGTAACTTTCTCGCTCAGTACTTCAATGTTGATTGTAAACCGGCATGATATGTCCTATGAATGTCGGTATAGTTCAAAAGCATTTAAATAAATAAAAATAAATAAATAAAAACTCCGTTGAAGACCATCCACCTCTCATCAGCAGTTGAACTCCAGTGCTTCCTGTCCGACCAAGCTACTCCAAAGTTGTCCACCTCATTTTCCTCTGTGCCAGAAAAGGACCGGGCTGAGCATTGAGAGAAGCACTGGCATCATCATCGGAAGTCTCAGTCCGCCGATCCAGGCAAGTCCTCGGCATAGGTGTCGATAGAGCCTCCTAGGAAAAAATCCCGTCCAGAGAACCTACCATCCTCTGAGACTGGGTCACCGAGATGTTCCCCACCTTCATTGGTGCAGGGAGCCGCGACTCCACTGTCACCGGTGGCCCTTCGGCTACGCCAGCGCTGCCTCCTACTCCGGGACTGGGGTTGCAAGCCCCAGGCTTCTGTGAGGAATTGGACCGGATGGTCCAAGAGACCATCGTTAAAGCGCTTCAAGGTCTTCAGCCTCCATCGTCTCCGGCACCAATTACGGCTCCAGTCACCGACCCATTACCCACGGTACTCGCACTGTTGCTGGATAGATTGGACATGTTGATTGGTGCCCTTCCACCGGTCGGTCTGAAGACACCGGTATGTCCTTCTCCTTTGACTCTGATTCCTTTATCATCGGAGGATGAAGATGCACTGATGCCGGAACCAATTCCGGGGCCGTCTGGAGTCCTGCCACCGAGCCGTCTACCGAGATCCATCGGTGCCGATTCCATCGTCGATGCTGCATCGTCCTTGGTCAGTGCCACCTTTGATGCTCCCTCCAGTGCCATCGATGCCCCGACAAGATTCCACAGGAATAGCACTTTTCTACCATCTGGAGATCCCATAGTAGCTGGGGACCAGCCTTACCAACCTTGGACAGATGATTCCTCTCAGGATTCAGATGATATCCCTTCAGAACCATCTCCTCCTGAGGAGATAAGACGTTCTCCTCCTGAGGACCTGTCCTTTATAAGTTTTATTAAGGAAATATCTGAGGCTACCCCTTTCCAACTTCAGACAGAAGAGGACTCCAGGCACAAAATGCTGGAGGTGCTCCAGTTTGTAGATGCACCCAAGGAAATCATGTCCATACCTGTTCATGAAGTCCTTCTTGATCTGCTCAAGCGTAACTGTGAGCATCCAGGTTCTGTACCAGCGGTAAATCGAAAAACAGATGCTACCTACCTGGTACAGACAGCCCCTGGAAAACACAGCTTTCCCATCAATCTGTGGTGGTGGAGTCGGCCCAGAAGAAGGCACGTCGTTCTAAGGCTCATTCCTCAACAACTCCAGGAAAGGATCAAAGGTTCCTGGATACTTTTGGCCATCGTGTCTTTCATGGATCAATGCTTATTTCCCGTATTGCTTCATATCAGTTATATATGATACAGTACACCAGGAACCTTTTCAAAAGACTCAAGATTTTTCAGACTCCTTGCCTGAACAATTCCAAGACCAACTCAACTCTCTGGTCCAGAAAGGCCTAGATCCTGGCAAGCATGAGGTCCACGCTGAGTATGATATATTTGATACGGCCTCTAGGGTGTCTGAAATGGGGATTAGTGCTCGGAGGTGGGCCTGGCTGAAGTCCTCAAATTTGAGACCAGAAGTACAGGAACGGTTGGCTGACCTCCCCTTTGCTGGGGATAATCTCTTCGGGGACAAGATCCAAGAAACTATAGCATAGGTTAAGGACCACCACGAAACGCTACGTCAGCTGTCTTCGGTGCCTTCAGATTTTTCTTCCACCTCTAAGAAGCCGTTCAGGAGAGAGTCTAAGAGGCCGTCCTACAAGCCACGTAGATATTATCCTCCTGCGATTCGTGGCCGCCCATCCAGGCCTTACCAGAAGGGTCAGTCCCATCAATCAAGGCCTCCAAAGACCTAGCCAGCTTCACAACCTTGCCCAGCTTTTGGATTTTGACTCCTCGCTGGAGAGCATGTGCCAACCTCCTCTACCATCGGTATCCGTAGGCGGTCGTTTGTGCCACTTCACCAACACCTGGCACACGATCACTACAGATCAATGGGTACTCTCTGTAGTGACTCAAGGTTACCATCTCAGCTTCCTGACTGTACCGGCAGACTCCCCACCTCGGCTGACGTGGGGCTTATCCGACCACTCCCCTCTTCTGGAGGAGGAAGTATTGACCCTTCTCAAAGCACGAGCGATAGAACCAGTGCCCCCCTCCTAACAGGGACAGGGGTTCTTCTATTCCAGATATTTCCTGATTCCAAAAAATTCAGGCAGCGTTCATCCAATCTTGGACCTACGTGCCTTAAACAAATATCTCCAAATGAAAAGTTAAGGATGGTAACCTTAGGCTCTCTTTTACCTCTTCTACAAAGAAAAGATTGGCTTTGCTCTCTAGACCTCCAAGACATGTACACGCACATATCGTTAACTCCGTCTCATCGCAAGTTCCTCCGGTTCTCGGTTGGCTCCCGACACTTCCAATATCATGTATCACCATTCAGCCTAGAGTCGGCGCCTCGAGTCTTCACCAAATGCCTGGCAGTAGTCACAGCCTACCTCAGAGGACAGAATATTCATAGGGATGTGAATCGTTTTTCAACGATTAAAATTATCATCCGATAATTTTAAAATCGTCATAAATTGTTAAAGAACACAATACAATAGGAATTCTAACGATTTATCGTTAAAAAATCGTTAATCGGGTTAGTGCGCACTAACAGAAAATGATATAAATTGACACTTTTCAGTTAGGAATGAATATGTATTCCTATTGGCTGGCAGCCCTCTTATTTATTGATGTTACCAAGGTTCCCACTGAGGTGATGGTTGGGGGGATGGGAAATGGAAACGGTTGGTAGCTTGACAAAAAAAGTAATGTGATCAGTCAATGTGACTAGAACTTGTGCCCTATCCCTGATACCAGGAGGGTTGTGATCTTCCTGCACACAGTGCCCTAACCCTGATACCAGGAGTGTTGTGATCTTCCTGCACTCAGTGCCATATCCCTGATACTGGGAGTGTTGTGATCTTCCTGCACACAGTTCCCTAACCCTGATACCGGGAGTGTTGTGATCTTCCTGCACGTAGTGCCCTATCCCTGATACCGGGGGTGTTGTGATCTTCCTTCACTCAGTGCCCTATCCCTGATACCGGGGGTGTTGTGATCTTCCTGCCCACAGTGCCCTAACCCTGATACCGGGAGTGTTGTGATCTTCCTGTATGCAGTGCCCTATCCCTGATACCGGGGGTGTTGTGATCTTCCTGCACTCAGTGCCATATCCCTGATACTGGGAGTGTTGTGATCTTCCTGCACACAGTGCCCTAACCCTGATACCGGGGGTGTTGTGATCTTCCTGCACTGAGCAGGGATAGGGCACTGCGTGCAGGAAGATCACAACACTCCCGGTATCAGGGTTAGGGCACTGCAGCAGGAAGATCACAACACTCCCGGTATCAGGGTTAGGGCAGTAGTGTGTGCAGGAAGATCACAACACTCCCAGTATCAGGGATAGGGCACTGAGTGCAGGAAGATCACAACACCCCCAGTATCAGGGATAGGGCACTGCATGCAGGAAGATCACAAAACTCCTGGTATCAGGGTTAGGGCACTGGAGCAGGAAGATCACAACCCTCCCGGTATCAGGGTTAGGGCACTAGTGTGTGCAAGAAGATCACAACACTCCTGGTATCAGGGATAGGGCACTGAGTGCAGGAAGATCACAACACCCCCGGTATCAGGGTTAGGGCACTGCATGCAGGAAGATCACAACACTCCTGGTATCAGGGTTAGGGCACTGCGTGCAGAAAGATCACAACACCCCCGGTATCAGGGAAAGGGCACTGAGTGAAGGAAGATCACAACACCCCCGGTATCAGGGAAAGGGCACTGAGTGAAGGAAGATCACAACACCCCCGGTATCAGGGATAAGGCACTGCGTGCAGGAAGATCACAACACTCCCGGTATCAGGGATAGGGCACTGAGTGCAGGAAGATCACAACACCCCCGATATCAGGGATAGGGCACTGCATGCAGGAAGATCACAACACTCCCGGTATCAGGGTTAGGGCACTGCATGCAGGAAGATCACAACACTCCCGGTATCAGGGTTACGGCACTGCATGCAGGAAGATCACAACACTCCCGGATCGGGGTTAGGGCACTGCGTGCAGGAAGATCACAACACTCCCGGTATCAGGGATAGGGCACTGCGTGCAGGAAGATCACAACACCCCCGGTATCAGGGATAGGGCACTGCGTGCAGGAAGATCACAACACTCCCGGTATCAGGGATAGGGCACTGAGTGCAGGAAGATCACAACACTCCCGGTATCAGGGATAGGGCACTGCGTGCAGGAAGATCACAACACTCCCGGTATCAGGGTTAGGGCACTGCGTGCAGGAAGATCACAACACTCCCGGTATCAGGGATAGGGCACTGCGTGCAGGAAGATCACAACACTCCCGGTATCAGGGATAGGGCACTGCGTGCAGGAAGATCACAACACTCCCGGTATCAGGGTTAGGGCACTGCGTGCCGGAAGATCACAACACTCCCGGTATCAGGGATAGGGCACTGAGTGCAGGAAGATCACAACACTCCCGGTATCAGGGATAGGGCACTGAGTGCAGGAAGATCACAACACCCCCGGTATCAGGGTTAGGGCACTGCGTGCAGGAAGATCACAACACTCCCGGTATCAGGGTTAGGGCACTGCGTGCAGGAAGATCACAACACTCCCGGTATCAGGGATAGGGCACTGCGTGCAGGAAGATCACAACACTCCCGGTATCAGGGTTAGGGCACTGCATGCAGGAAGATCACAACACTCCCGGTATCAGGGTTACGGCACTGCATGCAGGAAGATCACAACACTCCCGGATCGGGGTTAGGGCACTGCGTGCAGGAAGATCACAACACTCCCGGTATCAGGGATAGGGCACTGCGTGCAGGAAGATCACAACACCCCCGGTATCAGGGATAGGGCACTGCGTGCAGGAAGATCACAACACTCCCGGTATCAGGGATAGGGCACTGAGTGCAGGAAGATCACAACACTCCCGGTATCAGGGATAGGGCACTGAGTGCAGGAAGATCACAACACTCCCGGTATCAGGGATAGGGCACTGAGTGCAGGAAGATCACAACACCCCCGGTATCAGGGTTAGGGCACTGCGTGCAGGAAGATCACAACACTCCCGGTATCAGGGTTAGGGCACTGCGTGCAGGAAGATCACAACACTCCCGGTATCAGGGATAGGGCACTGCGTGCAGGAAGATCACAACACTCCCGGTATCAGGGTTAGGGCACTGCATGCAGGAAGATCACAACACTCCCGGTATCAGGGTTACGGCACTGCATGCAGGAAGATCACAACACTCCCGGATCGGGGTTAGGGCACTGCGTGCAGGAAGATCACAACACTCCCGGTATCAGGGATAGGGCACTGCGTGCAGGAAGATCACAACACCCCCGGTATCAGGGATAGGGCACTGCGTGCAGGAAGATCACAACACTCCCGGTATCAGGGATAGGGCACTGAGTGCAGGAAGATCACAACACTCCCGGTATCAGGGATAGGGCACTGCGTGCAGGAAGATCACAACACTCCCGGTATCAGGGTTAGGGCACTGCGTGCAGGAAGATCACAACACTCCCGGTATCAGGGATAGGGCACTGCGTGCAGGAAGATCACAACACTCCCGGTATCAGGGATAGGGCACTGCGTGCAGGAAGATCACAACACTCCCGGTATCAGGGTTAGGGCACTGCGTGCCGGAAGATCACAACACTCCCGGTATCAGGGATAGGGCACTGAGTGCAGGAAGATCACAACACTCCCGGTATCAGGGATAGGGCACTGAGTGCAGGAAGATCACAACACCCCCGGTATCAGGGTTAGGGCACTGCGTGCAGGAAGATCACAACACTCCCGGTATCAGGGTTAGGGCACTGCGTGCAGGAAGATCACAACACTCCCGGTATCAGGGATAGGGCTCTGCGTGCAGGAAGATCACAACACTCCCGGTATCAGGGTTAGGGCACTGCATGCAGGAAGATCACAACACTCCCGGTATCAGGGATAGGGCACTGCGTGCAGGAAGATCACAACACTCCCGGTATCAGGGATAGGGTACTGTGTGCAGGAAGATCACAACACTCCTGGTATTAGGGATAGGGCACTGCATGCAGGAAGATCACAACACCCCTGGTATCAGGGATAGGGCACTGCGTGCAGGAAGATCACAACACTCCCAGTATCAGGGTTACGGCACTGCATGCAGGAAGATCACAACACTCCCGGTATCAGGGATAGGGCACAAGTTCTAGTCACATTGACTGATCACATTACTTTTTTTGTCAAACTACCAACTGTTTCCATTTCCCATCCCCCATATATTGTCAGTGGGAACCTTGGTAACATGAATAAATAAGAGGGCAGCCAATAGGAATACATATTCATTCCTAAACTGACCTTAACTGACCTGAAAAGTGTCAAATTGTATCATTTTCTGTTAGCGCGCGCTAACTTCCTGTTAGCGCGCACTAACTCTCATTAGTGCGCACTAATCGGAAAAACCGATTTTTTAACTAAAAAATCGTGCCAAACACGATTTTCTTCTCCTGCCAGACTATTTCGATCGTTAAGACGATCGGGCACACGATTCACATTGTCTACCCTTATCTCGATGATTGTTTGATAAGGGCTTCAACCCAAAAGGACTTACTAACCTTACATCTAACCCTCCAAGTGCTATTGTCACTTGGGTTTCTCGTCAACTATCCCAAGTCCAACCTGATTCCATTTCAGATCCTCTCCTTCATAGGAGCAGACTTAGATCCCATACAGACAAAGGCTTTTCTCCCGCAGGATCGAGCTTACACTCTCACTGCCCTGGCGCAACACAATGGCATCTCATTTCCTCACTTTGCTCGGCCAGATGGCATCTTCGGTGCATGTTACTCCAATGGCCCGTCTAGCCATGAGAGTAACACAGTGGACCCTGAAGTCCCAGTGGGCTCAGGATTACCATCCAATGTCCAGCATTGTCCAAGTCACCAGACAGCTCTGCCTCTCGCTGGCCTGGTTGATTCAACACTCAAATCTCCTAAAAGGCCTTCACTTTCAGACTCCAGAACCTCAAATTACATTGACGATGGACGCTTCCAACCTTGGTTGGGGTGCACATGTTAACGACCTGCAGACTCAGGGAACCTGGTCTGCAGAGGAATCCAAACATCAGATAAATTTCCTGGAGCTCTGGGCAATCAGATATGCCCTGAAGGTTTTTCAGAATTGCATATCCAACAAAGCAATCCTGATCTAAACCAACAACCAAGTGGCGATGTGGTACATCAACAAGCAAGGGGGAACGGGCTCCTACCTACTGTGTCAGGAAGCAGCACAGATATGGGCATGGGCTCTTTCCCAGTCTATGTACCTCAGAGCGACCTATCTGGCAGGCGTGGACAATGTTCTTGCGGACAAGTTGAGTCGGACCTTTCATCCACACAAATGGTCTCTCAACCCCACAATCTTTCAACACTGGGGTTATCCACACATAGACCTCTTTGTGTCCATCCTCAATCGCAAAGTGGAGAACTTCTGCTCCCTCCATCGCAGCCGCAAGTCACCGCCGAGAGATGCTTTCACCCTCTCGTGGTACAGCGGTCTCTTCTACGCATACCCTCCACTTCCACTCATTCCCAAAACTCTCGTGAAGTTACAGAAGGACAAGGGCTTAATGATTCTCATAGCCCCTCACTAGCTGCGCCAAATCTGGTTTCCAATACTTCAGGACCTCTCAGTCCTTCAGCACATTCGTCTGGGAGCAGACCCGCTGCTGATAACACAGAACGACGGATGGCCATGCCACCCCAACCTCACAGCCCTGTCATTGACAGCCTGGATGTTGAAAGGCTGATTCTCCGACCCCTTAACCTTTCGGAGTCGGTATCCCGAGTCCTGGTAGCTTCACGAAAGCCTTCTACTAGAAAGTCTTATCGTTCCAAATGGAAGAGGTTTACCGTGTGGTGCGCTTCCATGGCCATAGACCCCTTTACTTGTTCCTCTACGA
Source organism: Rhinatrema bivittatum (assembly GCF_901001135.1). Classification (NCBI taxonomy): domain Eukaryota; kingdom Metazoa; phylum Chordata; class Amphibia; order Gymnophiona; family Rhinatrematidae; genus Rhinatrema; species Rhinatrema bivittatum. Next base: position 426,264,231 of record NC_042616.1, read on the forward strand.
AGTTCCTAGACTATCTCTTGCATTTGTCAGAGTCTGGTCTACAAACTTCCTCCATAAAGGTGCATGTCAGTGCGGTTGCCGCTTTCCATAAAGGTGTAGGGGATGTCTCAAATTCGACACAACCCTTGGTAGCTCGCTTCATGAGAGGCTTACTCCACCTAAAACCTTCACTACACCCTCCGGCCCCCGCTTGGGACTTAACGTGGTTTTAGAACAGCTCATGAAGCCTCTGTTTGAGCCTCTCCATTCATGCGACCTTCGTTATCGCACATGGAAAATGCTATTTCTCCTAGCTATAATGTTGGTTCGCAGAGTTAGTGAGTTACAGGTGGTGACCTACCCGCCTTACACGAAATTTCTGCATGACAGAGTAGTGCTTTGCACTCATCCTAAATTTTTGCCGAAAGTAGTATCGGAATTTCATCTCAATCAATCCATTATACTGCCTACTTTCTTTCCCAGGCCCCACTCACATCCAGGAGAATAAGTGCTGCATTCCTTGGACTGCAAACGTGCTCTAGCCTTTTATTTAGAGCGCACGGCAGCCCATAGGAAGTCCACTCAACTATTTGTTTCTTCCGATAAAAACAAATTAGGTAATCCGGTGAGCAAACATACCCTCTCCTCCTGGCTGGCGGACAGTATTTCCTTTTGCTACCAGCAAGCAGGCCTTCCGCTACATGAACGCGTAAAAGCGCATTCTATACGGGCCATGGCAACATCAGTGGCGCACCTCCATTCGGTGCCACTTACTGACATCTGTAAGGCTGCCACATGGAGTTCTCTCCATATCTTCGCAGCCCATTATTGCCTAGACAAAGCTGGCGTGCAAGATTCCATTTTTGGCCAGTCTATTTTACGCAACTTGTTCTCAGCTTAAATTCCCAACATTCTTCCAGCAACCCGTTGGGGGTTTTCAGGATGCCCTCCTACCCAAATCCACCCCTGTTGTTGTGCCTGTTGCACGTCTTTGGGTGCATTTGGTACATTGCTCAGGCATCCTCAGCTCGCTATTCACCCATATGTGAAGACTATCATCCTGCTTGTCCTGTGAGAAAGCAGAGTTGCTTACCTGTAACAGGTGTTCTCACAGGACAACAGGATGTTAGTCCTCACAAAACCCGCCCGCCACCCCGCAGAGTTGGGTTCATTTACGATGTATTGTTTTATTTTTTCGCATGTACTTTTTACTATAAACGAGACTGAAGGGGGACCCCTGCTGGATGCAGGGTTGGTGGCATGCTGGGCATGCCCAGTAGTGCCAGTCAAAGTTCTAGAAACTTTGACAACAGTGATCCGTGATTGGGCTCCATCCTGATGATGTCACCCATATGTGTGGACTAACATCCTGCTGTCCTGGGAGAACACCTGTTACAGGTAAGCAACTCTGCTTTCCTAGATTTTGGAAATCTTTCTGTACTTCATGGATACCATTTCTTTTGAGGTAATTGGTCCCCAGATGGATGATAACATTGATATCAAAGTTCCTACTTTCTTCTTCAATGATTTGGACTATCTGGTTTGGATTTCTACTAGCTGAGGATCCTGGAAGGCATTTAACTGTTGTGTCACCATCAAAATATGCTCCCAAATTGATTCTTCTGATGACTGAATCTCCCAGCAGAATCAGCTTTCTTTTATGACATTTGATTCTGTTGAAGGACTTCTGGGTGCATTGGGTGACTTCTGTTTTAGAAATCACTTCAAAATCTATTGCTGAGGTTTCTTCATTCATTCTGCCAGAGCCTACTGTTACTCGATTGTTCCTGGGTTTTTGAATCCTGGATGTCTGACATCTCTGTGGGAGTGGGGGTTGATGCAAAGGATGCTGCAAAGTTGAGGAAGGTGGGTATCTGTCACATGTCTTCTTCTACCAGAGCCCACTGTAAACCATTTTTTTCCTGGGTTTCTGAAACCTCTGTGGGAGATGGGCAAGAGATACTGGATGTTTCAAGGAAGGGGAGGTTAATTGAAACCTGGATAATTCCTCTCTTAGATGAAACAGCTCCATTTTAATTGCAGATAGCTGAAGGCAAAAGGGACAACCTTTGATTCTCCAAATGATATGTCTTGGGACATAAGCACCACATTTGTTGCATTGAATGAAAGACATTGTTAAATTATCACTAATTCCTTAAAATCCTATGGATAAGGTATGGTAAAATTTAGGCTCTAGCAAAGATTTTTAATAGGTATTTGTTAAGTTACTATTATCTGAGCTGTAAGGAACTACTATGTAATAGGAGGTGAAGTAAATGAAGATAGTTAACTGTGAGTTCAGGGAAGACTAAGAAAAGTAAAGTTAGGGGTAGGTAGGCAGAGGGGTAGAGAGGGAGGGAACTAAACAGTTGAGATTACTAGCAGGGAAAAAGAAATTTCAGATAGTTTGTAGCTGCCTCTCACAGGAAGATGTGCAGACAATTGCTAATTTCTGCTCCCAAATGCTGCTCTCTGGGCAAATGAAATCTACACTGGTAAAACTTATGAAATTTTTCAGCTCCAATACACAAATTTGGACTTTTGTTAACAAGTAAAATAAACCTCCCTCTCAAAGGCACAAAATATTATAAAAATCAGACAAGGAATATACTTAGTCCAGATATAAATAAACAAATAATTTCAAATAGCTTGTAGCTGCGTTTCACAGGAATACGTACAGACAGTTGCTAATTTCTGCTCCCAAATGCTGGTCTCCAGGCAAATGAAATTAAAAAGGTTGACACGCCTCTTGTCTTAATAGATACTAATATTACAAATATATTTACATAATTTAAAAAGGTTTTGTCAACTATAACATTTTAATTAATGTGAAAAAAATTTTTCTTTATGTATTGTATCAAAATTAGTTCAAAACCACTGAGTGAAAGATCATGTTGGAACCGGGTTTCCCTTTTCGATCCTGGTGCTTTCATCTGTTGGTTCCCTGTACGTACCAGGATCATTCCAGACTGTGGGTTATGTTCCCTGTCCAGCAGATGGAGTTAGAACCAAAAATTCCCAGGGGAGGACCTATATAGCCACACCTCCCTCACCTCAATCCTCAGTATAGTTCTAACTCCAGCAGATTGAGCAGGGGACACGGTGGTCCCCAGCACTTTTCTAGTTTTATTTTCTCTTTGAGGAATCAATTAAATAATATTAGATAAAGGTTTTCTTCTAAGGGATAGTTTCTGTAGTGTTCTGACAGGACCACTCCGTTCAAAGAGAGACACTGTTTTCCAGTCAGGAACTTGCTGACAGGCTGTGTTTTTTGCCTGTCACTTTATTTCTCTCTTCCTATCTCTTTGTTTTTTCCTCTTCCTTGCCTGGCTAGAGTGTGGTAAGTGTTATTTTTATTTCATTTACAGTCGTTAGTAGGTACTTGAATTTATGAGGGGTGAAAGTCTGTAGTGCCGACCGCTCCCCCTAGCCCCGGAGTTTTCCTTTTTCCCTCCTCCCTTTCAGGGAGTGATTAGAGTTCCCGCCCTGCAGCTCTGCGACGACCCATTCCCCGGAGCTGCTCACCGTCGGGACGGCGTTTTTACCCGACGGTCTCTTGGGGACGGTGAGGGGTCCGGAGGCCGAAGAGTTTTATTAATTCGCCGCTTCAGTTGTTGCCGCGCGCCGCAGCCGCCCCTCCCCCTCCCTCCCGCCCGCTGCGATGCAAAAATCGCTGAACGGCTCCGGAGCTCGGCACGAGCTTCAGCAGACCTCAGAGGGATTTTCTTCAGCTTTTCCTGAGGGGGAGTATGGCTTACCTGGTAGGCAGCTTGGAGGAGAGTCGGACCGCGCTGGCAGGAAGCGGCATGCCCCATTTCCCCTCAGCGCGGGAACGGCGGCCATTTTTTCAGCTGACTTGGAGGCAGCTCTCTCTGAGGAGGACGTCGACGCTCCTCTCCAGGTTTCCTCTAACAGTATGGAGTTTCGGAGCGCAACGGACCAGGGCAGGCAAGGGGACGATGTCTCAGGGGGCCCCTCATCAGCACTTCCCGCTTTTTCGCCAGAATTCATTGTTTTAATGCACAAGGCATTTTTACAGAGCAGGGATCCGAATCTTGGAATTTGGGGTCCCCCTCCCCCCAAACTGGCCTGCTTGACACAGCTTTCGACGGCAGATCCTCCCTTAGGGAGGGCTTCTTTGCCCACAGGGGGTGCGGGGTCCACTCAGCCCCCCCCCCCCCGTGGTTCCTTTACCGCTGCAACAACCGTCGGGGGTTCCATGGCAAGATCCAGATGCGGATGATCCCTCCCTGGCGGCCCAGGTAGAAGGTGACGACCCGAGGGTCCTCCGTATTTTTCAAGCAGCGGAATTGGATGATCTCATCCCCCACATCCTCCAGGAAATGGACATTGACCCTCCTCCGGATCCTGTGGCTCAGGATCCGAAGATTAAGAAAGGGGATCCTCTCCTAGCGGGCTTACGACCTCTAGCGAAAGCTTTTCCCATGCATCACAACATCTTGTAATTGATTTCAAGGGAGTGGGATACTCCTGAGGCCAATCTTCAAGTCGGTCGAGCCATGGAAAAGTTATACCCTCTCCCCACTGATTTCTTGGAGATTCTTAAGGTTCCTGCTGTTGATTCAGCGGTATCCGCGGTCACGAAACATACTACCATCCCGATCACGGGCGGGACGGCGTTGAAGGATGTCCAGGATCGCAAGCTCGAGGTTTACCTCAAGCGTATCTTCGAAGTTTCAGCGTTGGGGATGAGGGCTGCTATCTGCAGTTCCCTAGCACAGTGAGCAGCTCTGCGTGGGGTACAACAGCTTCTCACTTCCCAATCTTTGCCACAGGCAGAGACTATTCAGGCTGATAGACTTGAAGCGGTGGTTGCCTATGGAGCTGATGCTTTTTATGATCTGTTAAGGGTCCTCGCTCGTTCCATGGTGACGGCGGTGTCTGCTTGTCGTCTTTTGTGGCTACGCAACTGGGCGGCAGATGCTTCGTCTAAGACGCGCCTGAGTTCCCTTCCTTTCAAGGGTAGGTGCCTATTTGGGGAAGATTTGGATCGGATCATCAAATCTCTTAATGAGAATGCGGTGCACAAGCTACCAGAAGATCGTCCATGTTCTTCTAGATCTTTTTATTCCTCAGAAATAGGTACCGGAATCAATGGAGGTCGCGTCCTACTAGACAGCAGACACCTCGGGCTCCTTCTACACGATCACACACCTGGAACCGGTCCTTTCAGGGGTGCCGCCATGGTAAGGATACTCAAGGGGCAGGTCCTTCCTCGAAGGCTTCACATGATGCCAGAAGGACCCAAGAGGGGATCCCCACCTGGGGGGTCGCCTTACTCTCTTTTACAAGGAGTGGGCCCAAATTACGTCGGATCAATGGGTGCTGGACATCTTAAGACAAGGCTACGTATTAGATTTTGTACACGAACCCCGAGATCGTTTTCTGTTTTCTCCTTGCGGTTCCCGTCTCAAACAATTAGCAGTCCGACAGACTCTCGATCGTCTGCTACAGCTGGGGGCGATAGTACCGGTAGCGGCCTCCGAACTGGGAAAAGGTCATTATTCAATCTACTTCATGGTTCCCAAGAAAGAGGGCACTTTTCGACCTATCCTAGATCTCAAGACGGTCAACAAGTGTCTCAGAGTTCCTCGTTTTCGTATGGAAACGCTCCGTTCAGTGTTAGCAGCCGTGCATCCGGGAGAATTCTTGGCCTCTTTGGACCTTACAGAGGCATACCTTCACATCCCGATCCATCACCATCATCAGCGCTTCTTACGCTTCAAGATTTTGGGACAGCATTTTCAGTTTCGTGCTCTCCCTTTTGGTCTGGCGACGGCTCCGCGTGTCTTCACCAAGATCATGGTAGTGGTGGCGGCGGCGCTCCGCAAGGAGGGTACCTTGTACATCCCTATCTAGACGACTGGCTCATTTGGGCAAAGTTGAGGACGCAGGGTTACCGTGCTGTAGACAGGGTAGTACAGCTTCTTCAGTCTCTGGGATGGATCGTCAATTTATCAAAGAGCAAACTGATACCGTCCCAATCGCTGGATTTTCTGGGAGCACACTTCGACACCAGCCGAGCCAAGGTATTTCTCCACCCGGACAGAGCTCGGGCTCTGCGTGCTCAGGTAACACGGTTCATGGCACTAGTTGCTCCCACGGCGTGGGATTATCTCCAGGTACTGGGAACCATGGCCTCAACAATCGATATGGTTCCGTGGGCCTTCGCTCATCTCAGGCCTCTCCAGAGGTCTCTGCTTTCGCGATGGAACCCAGTGTCGAGAGATTTTCAAGCAGTACTGCCCATCCCGGATGTTGTCTTGCTCAGCTTACAGTGGTGGCTGGACCCTCAACAATTAGCTCAGGGAGTGTCTCTACAGAACCTGGATTGGGTGGTCGTCACCACGGATGCCAGTCTCACCGGCTGGGGGGCGGTCTGTCAGGACAGGTCTCTCCAAGGCCGATGGATGATGGAACAGTCCACTTGGCCCATCAATCGGCTGGAGACCAGAGCAGTCCATGTAGCGCTGCAGGGGTTCTACCCACTGGTACGCAGTCGAGCGGTTCGGATTCTTTCGGACAATGCAACCACAGTGGCGTACATCAATCACCAGGGGGGCACCAGAAGCCATCTAGTCTCATTGGAGACCGACGAGTTGATGACATGGGTGGAGCTACACTTACAGCAGCTAGCGGCTTCGCACATAGCGGGCATGGACAACGTTCAGGCAGATTTTCTCAGTCGACAACACCTGGATCCCGGAGAGTGGGAACTCTCGGAGGATGCAATGCGAAGGATAGTACAGCGTTGGGGGAGACCCCATGTGAATCTAATGGCAACTGCGACAAATGCAAAGGCCGCCTGGTTCTTCAGCCGCAGGCGAGAGCGCGGCGTGGAAGGAGTCGACGCGCTGGTTCTTCCCTGGCCTCGACAGTGTCTCCTGTATGTCTTTCCTCCGTGGCCTCTAGTGGGCAAGGTTATCTGACGGATAGAGACGCTTCAAGGTCCGGTGATCCTAGTTGCACCAGAGTGGCCTCGTCGACCATGGTTTGCAGATCTTCTCAATCTGGCAGTAGACGGCCCTCTTTGGCTCAGTCATCTGCCACGTCTTCTTCGCCAAGGACCAATATTTTTCAAGGAGGCAGATCGCTTCTGTCTTGCGGCTTGGCTTTTGAGAGGCGTCAATTGAGACGGCGCGGATATCCAGAATCTGTCATCTCCACGCTCCTGAAAGCTAGGAAGACATCCATGTCGGTTACTTATGTCAGAGTATGGAAGGTTTTTGAGGAATGGTGCGAGTCAAAATCGATTCTACCAATGCAGGCCTCAGTGACACATGTGCTTTCCTTCCTACAGGCTGGCCTGGAGTTGGGCCTTGTCTATAATTCTCTTCGTGTGCAGGTGGCAGCGTTGGGAGCCTTCCTACGTAGTAATGACAGGGAGCTCCTGCCCTCACATCCAGATATCCTACGTTTTCTAAAGGGGGTAAAACACTTGAAGCCTCCAATTAGACCACCTTGTCCTTCTTGGAATCTCAATTTGGTACTCCGGGCTCTATGTGCACCGCCTTTTGAGCCTCTGACTTCGGCCACACTCAAGGATGTCACCCTTAAGACCATCTTCCTGGTGGCGATCAGCTCAGCACGTCAGATCTCTGAACTACAAGCTCTATCATGTAGGGAGCCATACCTTCGTTTCACGCCAGGGGGAGTATCCCTGCGGACAGTTCCATATTTTCTGCCGAAGGTGGTCTTGACTTTCCATCTCAACCAATCGATAGAGCTTCTGTCATTTTTATCCTCTGATTCTTCTGACCTGTGTCGGTTGGATGTCCGACGTTCTTTGATACATTATTTGGAGGTCACTAATGAATTTCGACTCTCCGATCATTTGTTTGCCCTTTGGTCGGGACCCAGGAAGGGTTGCATGGCATCCAAACAATCAATCGCTCGCTGGCTGAAAGGAGCGATTATAGCCGCATACATCGGAGTGGGTAAGTCTCCACCTTTAGCTGTTAAGGCGCATTCTCTCCGCGCTCAAGCGACGTCGTGGGCGGAAAGTTCTGCAGTTTCTTCTCAGGAAATCTGTAGGGCGGCCACATGGAAGTCTCTCCACACTTTCGCAAGACATTATTGTCTAGACATTTGCGCGCCGTCTCATGGTCAGCTTGGAGACAGGGTCATAAGGGCAGGGCTGTCCACGACCCACCCATGATGGGGAAGCTTTGGTACATCCCACAGTCTGGAATGATCCTGGTACGTACAGGGAAAAGAAAATTATTCCTTACCTGCTAATTTTCGTTCCTGTAGTACCATGGATCATTCCAGACCCCTCCCTGGTTTTGGGGGTTCTTTGTGGGCCATCCCTGCTTTCCTGTCTTCACAATATTTTCACTCTGTATCTCTAGTTATTGCGAGCTGTGTCTTTGAACACAGTGCTGTTTGCAAGTTCTCAGTTACAGTTTTTTGAGTACAAGTTAGTTGCTGTCACTTACAGCTGTTATTTTTTCTCTATATTTTTGAGATTAATTGATTCCTCTGGTTCTGTCTCTTCTCGTCTTGGCTTTGCTAGTCCAGTTACTGAAGATTGAGGCGAGGGAGGCGTGGCTATATAGGTCCTCCCCTGGGAATTTTTGGTTCTAACTCCATCTGCTGGACAGGGAACATAACCCACAGTCTGGAATGATCCATGGTACTACAGGAACGAAAATTAGCAGGTAAGGAATAATTTTCTTATAAGTGTCAATGGGAGGTTCATTCCTTGAGTTTATAGGAAAATGCACAATGTACTTTCGACCCTGAATAAAGGCATTTCAGCAATGTGTTTTTGAGGAGATTACAGCGTGAATTAATTAATGAATGCTATTGTATATTATTTACAAAATGTTGACTGCAATATTCATAATCCCCTAAAGAAGCCTGTTATATGTTGAAATGAAGGCCTTTGTCTGGGGTCCAAGAACTGATTAACAACATTGGGGATCCAAGAAGTGATTAATACATTGATTTAACTGTGTTGTGTTTTGGGGTTTGAGAATGTGTTAAAAGTGCTATTTCTTCAACAATAGCATTTACATTTTGGATGTCTTTTTAGGAATATTGTTAGAAGATTATTGCCTCCATATGGGATGTTTCTTGATCGATTGTTAATTCTTAAGTGGGCAAATGTTGGATTCGTGGATTTAAGGGTCATTTTGGTTTACATTTTAGTGTAAGCTGTGTGAGTATAATAGATGTGGGTATATTATTTAGAAAAATATTTGTTTGTGTATAACATTTTGGGAGTACTGTGTATAATAGTTTTGAACTAATTTTGATACAATACATAATGAACATTTTTTTTCACATTAGTAAAAATGTTATAGTTGACAAACTTTTTAAAGTATAAAATATATTTGTAATGTTAGTATCTTTATTACAACAAGAAGAGTGTCAAATCTTTCTGTTTATATTGATTTTTTGTTGATCCCCTATTTCAATAGGGTTGGTGCTCATTTTGTGTTTTGATATATATATATATTACAGTTATTAGCTAGAGTGAGAATAAAGTCCACATGCTTCCTTTTAATCACAGATGCCTCAGCTTCACTCTGTGACAAAGATGTCTTTGATACACAGCTTCATGAGACCACAGGTCAGATTCTCTTATCTGTTCTCCTTGAAACTCAGGGTCTCTTGAATCAGAGTTCAGTTCTCAGGAACGGTCCAGCACCATTTTTATCTTATGGTTTGGTCCTTGTGAATTTGCAATTACACAGGAAGTGATTTCTTCCTTTGTCATTTTTGTTGTTAAAGGCCCATATGAGTTCTTTCATGCAGGAGTTAGCCAGTCTTTGGCATCTTTTCTTTGTGCTGCTAGAAATGGTCTGGTTTATACTAGTAGTTGGATATTTTCACCAGCTTGGTGGTCCTTTATTACGGTTTGAATACAGGTTAAGTTTTCCTTCTCCCAAGGTCCAGGTAACAGCTTTCTTCTGAGATGGGATAGAGATCTAGGGTTTTTTTGGTCACTTTCTTCTAGCTGTCTTGCTCTTCTTTGAGAGTTGAGACCTAGATTTATCATTTTGCTATAAATTTTGCATGACTAGTGCAGCAATAAATAAAAAGAGTGTGGTTGGGTAATTTTTGAGATACTACAACACATGCTATTTTAGTGCATTGCATAGGTATTTTACTGCAATGTATGTTAAATTTATTACACCCATAATATTTTCACATTGTAAACTGAGAAGTGTCCAGACAGGCATTTCTACAGTTTGAGAGAGAGAGAGACTTTTTATAAGGCTCTCATATAAGTAAACTATTTATATCACTGTAGGAGGGGCAACTAATAACTTGGGGTGATGTTTTGATGATGGCCAAAGTTTTGGGGGCAGTTTTACATGCACAGTCAGAGGTACGAACAGTACAGTATACATCAATGAAGATTTGATGTGATTTGGAGTGAGGAAAGGTACACAAAGATGAGATTTGTACAATGTACTCTTGACCTAGCTTGATAGCAGCTAGGTAGAGAGTGCATCAAACTAGGTCGAGAGTACATTGCACAAATCTCATCTTTGTGTAGGGATGTGAATCGTTTTAGGACGATTAAAATTATCGTCCGATAATTTTAATATCGTCTTAAACCGTTATGGAACACAATACAATACAGATTCTAACGATTTATCGTTATAAATCGTTAGAATCGTGAGCCGGCACACTAAAACCCCCTAAAACCCACCCCCGACCCTTTAAATTAAATCCCCCACCCTCCCGAACCCCCCCCCAATAACTTAAATAACCTGCGGGTCCAGCGGCGGTCCGGAACGGCAGCGGTCCGGAACGGGCTCCTGCTCCTGAATCTTGTTGTCTTCAGCCGGCGCCATTTTCCAAAATGGCGCCGAAAAATGGCGGCGGCCATAGACGAAAAAGATTGGACGGCAGGAGGTCCTTCCGGACCCCCGCTGGACTTTTGGCAAGTCTCGTGGGGGTCAGGAGGCCCCCCACAAGCTGGCCAAAAGTTCCTGGAGGTCCAGCGGGGGTCAGGGAGCGATTTCCCGCCGCGAATCGTTTTCGTACGGAAAATGGCGCCGGCAGGAGATCGACTGCAGGAGGTCGTTCAGCGAGGCGCCGGAACCCTCGCTGAACGACCTCCTGCAGTCGATCTCCTGCCGGCGCCATTTTCCGTACGAAAACGATTCGCGGCGGGAAATCGCTCCCTGACCCCGCTGGACCTCCAGGAACTTTTGGCCAGCTTGTGGGGGGCCTCCTGACCCCCACGAGACTTGCCAAAAGTCCAGCGGGGGTCCGGAAGGACCTCCTGCCGCCAAACTTTTTCGTCTATGGCCGCCGCCATTTTTCGGCGCCATTTTGGAAAATGGCGCCGGCTGAAGACGACAAGATTCAGGAGCAGGAGCCCGTTCCGGACCGCTGCCGTTCCGGACCGCCGCTGGACCCGCAGGTTATTTAAGTTATTTGGGGGGGGGGGGTTCGGGAGGGGGGGGGATTTAATTTAAAGGGTCGGGGGGGGGTTTAGGGGGTTTTAATGTGCCGGTTTTTCGATTTTTCGATTTTTAACGATTTTTAACGATTTTTCACGATATTTTACCCCCCCAAACGGCAACAATACGATTCCCTCCCCCTCCCAGCCGAAATCGATCGTTAAGACGATCGAGGACACGATTCACATCCCTATCTTTGTGTACCTTTCCTCACTACAAATCATATCAAATCTTCTCTGATGTGTACTGTGCTGTTCGTACCTTTGACCGTGCAAATAAAACTGCCCCCCAAAACTTAGGCCACCACCAAAACCTCATCACGAGTTGCTTGTTTCCCCTCCTATAGCGGTTTAAAACGTTGACTAATATGTGGCCACCCCAGAGGCTCTTTCTCTTCTCCTCCCCCCCACCCCCGAAATGGGATTTTCAATTTTTAGTGCAAACCCCATTTCAAGCATATCACACAGCATAATGCCAGGAAAAAAGGTGTAGTTATGTCCGGTGTTAAAACGTGTGATAATGTGCATTACGCTATTGCACGCGTTACGCTATTGCACGTGTTATTGCGAGTGTTAGGGCCCTAATGCCCTCAATAAGGCCCTAACATGATTTGATGAATGACCCTATAAGTTTGTTGGGGTTTTTTTCCCCTTACTGATCTCTTGCATTTAACTTTCTCTATGCAGGCTTAGCAGGAGATTGGTCTTGAATTTTGGAAAGCTCACGTGGCAGTCTGTGTTTATTTCTGGTCTGGAATTCAGGGCATTCTGGTTGCTTCTCTTCAGCCTCTGTCCCATTTGTGGGGTAAGGAAGCTGCGGCTCCCTTTTTAAACCACATTTTCGTACAGGGAATAGCTTTTGTTTTCTGTAGGAGCTATTCCTGAACACACCCAGATCAGTCTAGACCAGTGGGTTATGCATCCCTACCAGCAGATGGCGGCAGAGAGCAAACTTCGAGCCTGTGCCTATAATTGAGAATGCCACCTGCAGCCCCTCAGTATTTCTCTGCCGCCAGCAGATGGTAGAGGTACAAACCTGCAGTCCTGATAGTTTGGGCATTCAGAGAATTTTTTCTATTCCTCAGGTTCGCTAGGTCTTAGTTTCGCAGACCATCCCCTGGGTTGAGCTGGGTGAACACCTGGCGGTGCTAGCCCGCTACTTCCGAGGCCCCTGATAGCCAGGGCACTAGTTCCCTCTTTGGCCTCGAGGTCCCCTCCTTGTGACAGCTGCCTGCTCAGGGAAGTGTCCCTTTAAGGGGTTTTTCTTTGCCTTTCTTTGTTAAAGTTTTGTTTAAGTTTAAAAAAAAAAAGTATTTGGTTGTCTTTTTCCTCTACTTCTGAGCACAGCAGCTGTGCCGGTTAATCAGCCTGCCTGTCAGGGCTGCCGCCTGCCAGGCCAGGTTGGTAAGGGCCTGTGGGGGGGCTGACTCTTACCCAGAAGGGAAGCAGAAGAGGTTCGACGCGATTTACTGCATCGCGGGTTCTTGGCGCGTGTGCCATTTTGCTTTTTTTTTTTTTTAATTCATCTCAGCTTTTCTTGGCTTCCTGCGCGGTGACGACAATTTTTTAGCATGCCATTTTTTTTTAGCGATTTGCCTTCTTTAGGACCAGGGACTTGAGCGGCCCTCTTAAAAAAATATAAATTTTTTTTTTGCCACCAGAACGCCTCACAGTGTTGGAGTTATCGATAGTGGGAGTTTGTGCAGCCTGCGGCTCAGGGGCAGTCCCACTCAACTCCTTGTCTCTCTGCACGGGTTGTGCTCAGGGAGGACAGGACTTATTGCCTAAGGGCAAACGGGATAAGAAATCTGCCCGTCGTCCGGACCCTGGCTTGGATACTAAAGTCCCCAGGGAGGGACAACCGACTAAGGATGCACTTTGTGGTCCGCTCCCTCTTTCTCCTGCAGGGTGGGAGCAGGGGCACAACTTTGAGGAGGATGCTGACTTGGCTAGTGTTGATCGTGAGGGTGATTCTTCCTTGTCTAAGGGATTTTCTCCTGAATTTATCTTTCTTATGCATGAAGCCTTCCTGGCTAGGAAGAAATTTCACAGGCGTCCCAAGGATATTCCTATCAATCTCCTCTTAGGGTCTTGTTCATCCCAAGCAGCCCAGGGGGGTCTCTGTGGAAGGGAATCAGGCAGAGCGGGAGATTCTGATGACTCTCAGGGGGAGGGAACTTCCTCTCCAAGAGCAGATCCGGAAGGGGATCCGGATGCAGATCACTTCCCAGATCTGGATCAGCCTAAAAACGATCAATCCTTTTGGAATCTATCCCAGAGGGTGATGACCCTCGGATCGTTCGGCTTTTCAAAAAAGAAGAGCTTCGCCTGCTTATCCCCCATGTTCTGGAGGAACTGGGGGTCAAAGTGGGACTTCCTGGATTCGGGCCTCAAGATAGGGAGAGCGATCACTAAACTGTACCCGCTATCGGAGGAGCATCTAGATCACCTCAAGACGCCAAAGTGGATGCGGCAGTTTCTGCTGTCACCAGGAAGACCACAATTCCAGTTACGGGGACGGCTGCTCTCAAGGATGTTCAGGATCGGAAGCTTGAAATGCAGCTCAAACGTATATTTGAGGTCTCTTCCTTGGGTCTTAGAGTGGCTGGCTGTGCGAGCATGATGCAATTTGCCTATTTATGCTGGATCCAGAAGCCACAAGATCCGTCGTCCTCGGGTCATTTTTCCCCAGTCGAAGCTTCTCGTCTGGAAGCAGGAATTGCCTACTTGGCAGATACCTTGTATGACCTAGTATGCATGGCTGCCTGGGGTATGGTTTCAGCAGTATCAGCATGACTTCTCCTCTGGCTCCGTAATTGGTCAGCAGACATCTTGTCCAAGACTCAGTTGTGTAACCTCCCCTTTAAGGGAAAGCTGCTCTTCGGGGAGGATCTGGATCAGCTTATGAAGTCCCTTGGGGAGAACAAGGGAAATAGGTTACCAGAGGATAGAAAAGGACCAAGAAGATTCTTTGTGTCTCGCTCCCGATTTCATGAGACGCGTAGATTTCGTCCCGGGAAAGGGGCTTCCTTATCTGGTCCTAAGCAGTCTTTTTTTTTTAAATTTATTTATGCATTTTAACATCCTTAGATAGCAAGAGATGCATATCATCAATTGGGTCGTAGAAACAATATTAATCTTTAAATCACAGAAACCAACAATTCTTATAGTTACAAAAACAAAGAAAAATCAGGCGATTTTACCAGCAGTTACTCGGCATTATATCGACCCATTTTTAAAGAAATTGGGAGAATCAAGATTCTGAGAAGGAGCTAATACATGAAATATCATACAAGAAACAAGGGAGGAACAACATTTTATACTTTATCCCATAACTGGTTATGTAGCACTTCAATTACTAAGGGAATGTGAATCAAGAAACGACCGTAGCTGCGGCGGATTGAAGAACACATATCTTGTATTGTTTAATTTCAATACACATTTGCTTGGGTACCGTATGGTAATCTGGGCTCCAATACCTCTTGCTTCCTGACACATAGCCAAAAATCTTTTTCTCCGTAGATGGGTAATTTTTGTTACATCTGAGTAGACCCATATCTTACAGCCTAAATACAATTTCTCTCTATTTCGTAGAAAAAGTCTCAAAATTAAGTCTCTATCTGAGATGAAGGCAAAACTAACAAGCAACGTCCCACAATAGTCTATCTGATCTTCTGACGACTGTTCCAGAAAATTTGTAAGGTTTCCAACATCCAAAGCCTGAGTTGGTTTGTTTTGTTCCTCATTTCCATCTTTCTTCTCAGTCTTTATAAAATAAATCTTGAGAATAGGTGGAATTGCTTCCTTATTTCCACTAAATATTTTTTAAATTGCTCCAACGGTGCAATTAAGTTAACCTGTGGAAAATTCAATACTCTTAAATTTCTAGATCTTATCTCGTTTTCAGTATTTTCAATTTTCCTGGAATTCGCCAATTCACCTGTTGCGCTCGGGGGTGGATCCCTGGCCTGAGGCAGTAGGGAACTGACCACAGGGGGTGGAGCACTGAAGGAGACAGAGGCAGTGTAGATCTTCACCACTGGAAGCCCAAGGTCTCCCCGGGAGGAGCCCGTAGGGAACCGGGCCGCTGGGACTTTGGTGGGCCTCGCAGGGTCTCCTGGGAGAGTCTGAGTCCGGCGTGCCCACAGGGACTGGAAGAGCACTATCAGGTTCGAGGCTGGAAACAGATTGGAGATAAGCGAACCAGAAGAGAGTTGGTGATGACAAGGCCAGAATCAAGCAAGGTCAGGCGAGCAAGGTCAAGTCCAATAATCAGTCCGAGGAGTGCAAGGGTCAAGATCCAGAGGTCAGGCAGGGTCGAAGAACAGGCAGAGGTCTGGGCAGGCGGCAGGCAGGCAGACAAGTCAGGAACAAGCTGAGGTCTTTGGCAGGCGGCAGGCAGGTCAGGAACAATCTGAGGTCTTTGGCAGGCGGCAGGCAGGCAGGCAGGTCAGGAACAAGCTGAGGTCTTTACCAGAAAGGCAGTCCGAGGTAAGACCAGGAAGACAAACAACGAAGACAGGAACAAGCATGGCAAGGAAGCAGGAACAAGCAGGAACGGAACTGGAATAGAGGGATCCTGGAACAAGACTAGGAACAGGCAAGCAGGAACATGAACAAGGGAAATCTCAGGAACAAACCGACCCGATTGCCAAGGCAAGGAAGTGAGGCCAGGAATTTCCTTTTAACATCCATTCAATCAGGGTGCGCCGCGGAACTAGGCCCCGCCCTAGAACCCATATCAGGGCGGCTGGTCCGCACACATGCGTAGTGGTGTGGCTAGCTGCTGGGACGCTGAGGTCCAGCGTGGGGCCTGTTGTGTTACCGAAGGCCTGGCGACCGCCGCCGCGGGATGCTGGGGCCTAGCTGGGCTCGCGAGGGCTGCGAGGGAGACAGGACTGGGACCCGCTGTGTGACCCTGAAGGTGAGTGGTCCCAAGCGAGGGACGACCGCAGGTGGGGCGCGTAACATCACCTTGCACCAAAGTGGTTTGTGTAACTTGTAATTGAAAGACCCGAGTTTCCAAATCTTGTAATTTTTATTTTTTTGGGTTACCAACAATGGGTCTATCTGACAAATATGTTGTTGTGTTTCTGTCATTATGGTAGAAAAAGTTACTATGGAGGATTCTAAGGATAATAAAGCCTTCCATACTGTTTCCAATCCTGCAGTCGAATCGTGTTCCGGCGCAAAATGGCGCCGGAACACGATTCGACTGCAGGAGGTCGTTCCGGACCCCCGCTGGACTTTTGGCAAGTCTTGTGGGGTCAGGAGGCCCCCCCAAGCTGGCCAAAAGTCCCTGGGGGTCCAGCGGGGGTCCGGGAGCGATCTCCTACCGCGAATCGTTTTTCCGTACGGAAAAACGATTCGACTGCAGGAGGTCGTTCCGGACCCCCGCTGGACTTTTGGCAAGTCTTGTGGGGGTCAGGAGGCCCCCCCAAGCTGGCCAAAAGTCCCTGGGGGTCCAGCGGGGGTCCGGGAGCGATCTCCTACACTCCTGACGTCGGGGGACAAAAAAACAAAATGGCGCCAGTGCTACCTTTGACCTGTCATATGACAGGTCAAAGGTAGCGCCGGCGCCATTTCTACAACGCACGGAGGTCCGAGAGTAAAAGATCACACCGGGACCCTTCTTCTGGACCCCAGGTAATTTAAGGCATTTTGGGGGGGTTCGGGAGGGTGGGGGATTTATTTTAAAGGGTCGGGGTGGGTTTTAGGGTTGTTTTAGTGTGCCGGTTTTCCCGCCCTCCCCCCCCCACTGGACCCCAGGTAATTTAAGGCATTTTGGGGGGGTTCGGGAGGGTGGGGGATTTATTTTAAAGGGTCGGGGTGGGTTTTAGGGATGTTTTAGTGTGGCCGGTTTTCGATTTACACGATTTATACGATTTACACGATATTTAAAAAACCCAAACTGCGACGATCCGATTCCCTCCCCCTCCCAGCCGAAATCGATCGTTAAGACGATCGATCACACGATTCACATCTCTAATACTTACACATTCCCATTCGAGAGGACCATCAAAGATTCCTCAGGTTCAAGGTGCTCGGAAGCCATTTCCCGTTCTGGGCTCTTCCGTTTGGTTTGGCCTCGCATCTTCACGAAGGTCATGATTGTGGTAGCAGCGTTCTCGTGGATGAACGGAATTCTGGTGCATCCATACCTGGACAACTAGCTTATCTGTACCAAGACAGAGGAGGAGTGTTCGCGTTCAGTTCACCGGGTGATTCAGGTCCTAGAGACCTTAGGCTGGGTGATCAAGGTGGCAAAAAGTCACCTAACTCCCTCCCTGTCCCTGGAATATCAGGGGGCACACTATGATACCCTGAAAGGCATGGTGATCCTAACCCAAGGCCGGATGTTCAAGTTGCAGGGCCAAGTTTGACGACTGCTTCACCTTCCAGTTCCAAAGGTCTAGGACTACTTGCAAGTCCTAGGGTCCATGGCATCAACCCTGGAGTTGGTCCCTTAGGTGTTCGCTCATATGCATCCCTGACAGAGTGCCCTGTTGTCCCGCTGGAACCCAGTGTGAGAACAGTTCCACATTCCATTGCCCCTGCTGAAGGAAGCCAAAACCAGCTTAGTGTGGTGGCTAACAAAAGTCAGTCTTCAGAAGGGCATGCCCCTCGAATGGATGGACTGGGGAGCAGTGTGGTAGTGACAATGGATGGACTGGGGAACAGTGTGCCTGGGTCATTTGGCTCAAGGCTTCTGGTCAGCAATGGAACGAACCTGGTCTATAAATCACCTGGAGACAAGAGCGGTGCGCAGCGCTCTTGCACATTTTATCCCTCATGTCCAGGGACGAATGGTAAAGATCTTCCCGGACAATGCGACGACGACGGTAAATTTGTCAATCGCCAGGGAGTACCAAGGGCCAGGCCATGGCTTGGGAAGCCCAGCTTCTTTTCAGGTGGGCAGAGAGCCACCTCCAGGGGATTGCGGCCTCTCACGTGGCAGGAGTAGACAACATTTCGGCTGACTTCTTAAGTCATCAGCATCTGGATCCAGGAGAATAGGCTTTACTCCAGGAAGCATGGAACCGCATTTGTGCTCCCCAGTTGGACCTCATGGCGACAGCAGTCAACACAAAGACCATGAGGTTCTTCAGTCGCAGACGCGAAAGAGGCTTGGTAGGGCTGGATGCTCTGGTATGCCCGTGGCCGATGGGAGTTCTCCTCTACGTGTTTCCCCCGTGGCTGCTCATAGCTCGCATTCTAAGACGCATAGAGGCACATCCCGGGCCAGTAATTCTCATGGCGCTGGAGTGGCAATGTCGTTCATGGTTTGCGAATCTGATGTATCTATCACTGGACGGACCTCTTGAGCTAGTTCATTTGCCGGATCTCCTGCACTAAGGTTCCATCTTTTCGGTTCAGGAGGATTGCTTCTGTCTCGCGGCTTGGCTTTTGAGAGGCGTCGCTTGCACATGAGGGGATATTCGGAGCAGGTGATTTCTATCCTTCTCCAATTCAGAAGACCTGCCACTGCCATGGCCTACGTCAGGGTCTGGAAGGTGTTTGAGTTCTGGTGTAATCTTCAAGGCTGGGATCCCCTTGTCACATCTGTGCCTCAGATTTTGGCTTTTTTGCAGCAGGGATTATCCAAGGGCCTCGTGAATAGCTCCCTTCGAGTGCAAGTATCGTCCTAGGTTGTCTCAGGGGTAAAGTACATGGGGATAATTTGGCCTCTCAGCCTGACATCCGCTGTTTTCTGAAAAGGGTGAAGCATTTGAAGCATCCTCTTCATAAACTGTGCCTGTAATGGAGTCTCAATTTGGTTTTACGGGTTCTGTGTGAGGACTCCTATGAACCCTTGAATCGGGCTTCTTTGAAAGCTCTGATACTAAAGACAGTTTTTCTGGTGGCGATTTGCTCGGCAAGGAGAATTTCAGAACTCCAAGCTCTCTCTTGTCGCGATCTGTTTTTATGAATCAATGATGACAGTGTGTCCTTGCGTGTGGTCCCCTCCTTCTTACCAAAGGTAGTTTCCGACTTTCATGTTAATCAGTTGGTGGAATTACCAGGATTTCCGGCGTGGTCTCGGGATCCGACCATGGGGAAAGATCTCCATCTTTTGGATGAGGCGAGTCCTCTTGCGTTACCTTAAGGTCACTAATTCCTTTCGGCATTCAGATTATCTCTTTGTGACTTCTGGTGGATCCAAGAAAGGTGATAAGGTGTCTAAGGCTTCCTTAGCCCGTTGGTTAAAAGAAGCTTTCTTCGCGGCTTATGTTATCAAGGGTCGTCTGGTACCTTCGGGCCTGAAGGTGCATTCTACAAGAGCTCAGGCAACTTTGTAGGCAGAGTGCCAGTTGGTTTCTCCCCAAGAGATTTGTAGGGCCGCAGTGTGGACCTCCCTGCATACTTTTACCAAACATTACCGTTTGGATGTTCGGGCACCTGGGACTTCTACTTTCGGCGAAAGTGTGCTCAGAGTGGGTCTTTCGGGTTCCCGCCCGGTTTAGGGGTGCTTTGGTACATCCCACTGGTCTGGACTGATCTGGGTATGTTCAGGAAAGGAAAATTGGTTCTTACCTGCAAATTTTCATTCCTGTAATACCACAGATCAGACAAGAGGCCCGCCCTGGTAGTAATACCGAAAGACTGATTTTCTGGTGTCTGTCTTACGTTCAGAAGTGTTTATGTTTAAGTAACCAAGTTCGTTAAAGCAATTCTCACAGGACAAGCAGGATGGTAGTCCTCACATATGGGTGACATCATCAGGATGGAGCCCAATCACGGAAAACTTCTGTCAAAGTTTCCAGAACTTTGACTGGCCCCTACTGGGCATGCCCAGCATGGCACTAACCCTGCAGCCAGCAGGGGTCCCCCTTCAGTCTTCTTTTTTCCGTGCAGCAGTAGCCTCACGGTTTAGGAGCTCTGAAGAGATTCCTGACAGGAATTTTCCTCACGGAGTTAATTAAAATTAGATTGCCCCACAGGGTTCCCGCCTCTAACTTTTCTCAGGCTGCAGTACTCCAGTAAGTTTTTCACCGTTTTTCGTCAATTACCGTCAAGTTTGGCCCTCGCGGCCTACTGGCCGTCAACCGTACCGCGGCTCGATTTTTTTCTATGGCCATGGCGTCAGGGTTTCATCGGTGCCCAGACTATACTTGCACCATGTCTATCACAGACCCTCATGGAGTCTGTGTAATGTGTTTAGGCCGTGAGCACGATGTCCTGACTTGCACCAAATGTGCCCTCATGACACCAAAAGGTAGCAAAGCCAGAATGGAGAAGATGGGACTCCTTTTCCGTGCTCACACCCCAACGCCGTCCATCACATCGACTTCATCGGAACCGGCACCGTCGAAGTCGCACCAGCATCGACAATCGTCCGTTGACCGCCCGCCATCGACGTCTTCACGGCTATCAACTCCCATTTCTCCCCCTCAAGATCGAGGGGATCGTAGGGAGAAACATCGCCATCGGCATTGTAAGTCTCGGACCGTCGAGAGAGCGAAATCATCGACCTCGACACCGTCCGAGCCACCATCGAAGAAGCCCCGTCCAGGAACGGCACCAACCACTCCTGCGACCGGGACATCGAGGCCACCCTCACCCGATCTGGGTTTGGGAGTCGCGATTCTGCCTGTAAAGGTGGTCCCTCCAACTGTGCCTCAGCCTCCCTCTTTCATCACGGAGCCGGGGCTGATTGCCCCAGGTCTCCGGGAAGAACTGGACCGGCTGGTCCAGGAGGCCATTGACAAGGCGATGCAACGACTCCAGGTTCCTCCGGCACCGACACCGGCACCGAGAGTGGAACCGGTCACGACCCGATTCCAGCAGCGCTGGCACCACTGCTATCCCGGATGGAGGCGCTCATGGCTGCCCTTCCACCGGTGATTCCCAGGTCTCCAATGGCTCCGGTGCACTCCCCGATGACAGCTTCATCGAGAGGAGAAACACCGTTCCACATTCCTCCTTTGGGGGTATTGCCTCAGCCATCGATGCCATGTTGTCCCTCGCCACCGATTCATTCATCGGGGGCGATACGCACATCGGCGCCATCGATGTCTTCGATGCCGGCACCGATACCCCCCAGGGCGTCCACGGTGCCCCCAGTGATTCTTTCGATTTTCTCGGAGCCTCAGCCGGGCCCTTCGGGTATCCAACCCCCTTCTCATCCTACAGGTCAGCCTGCTGATCCTTATGACACCTGGGGTGATGATACTTCCACAGACACCGATGACTTACCTTCACCTCCCTCTCCTACTGAAAGTAGAAAGCGTTCTCCTCCAGAGGACCTCTCTTTCATTAATTTTGTGAAGGAAATGTCAGAATTGGTCCCTTTTCAGCAGTTAATATAGCTGTGTTTAAAAAAGGATTGGATAAGTTCTTAGAGGAGAAGTCCATAACCTGCTATTAAGTTCACTTAGAGAATAGCCACTACCATTAGCAATGGTTACATGGAATAGACTTAGTTTTTGGGTACTTGCCAGGTTCTTGTGGCCTGGATTGGCCACTGTTGGAAACAGGATGCTGGGCATGATGGACCCTTGGTCTGACCCAGTATGGCATTTTCTTATGTTCTTATGTTCTTAGATGATAGGCACCAGATGATGGAGCTTCTCCAGTTCCTGGATGCCCCTAAAGTGATCACTTCTATTCCCATTCATCAAGTTCTTCTTGACCTCCTCAAAAAGAACTCGGAAAACCCTGGATCCATTGCCCCAGTACACAGAAAGGCTGACACTACCTATCTAGTACAGTCAGCCCCTGGCTTTCAAAAATCTCAGCTCGACCACCACTCAGTTGTGGTAGAATCAGCTCAAAAGAAAGCAAAAAGGACGAAGCCTCACTCCTCTACCCCTCCTGTCAAAGAACACAAGTTCCTAGACAATATTGGTCGACGAGTGTTCCAAGGGGCCATGCTCATCTCCAGAATTGCTTCTTACCAGCTGTACATGACCCAATATAACAGGGTCATTTTCAAGCAAATACAGGACTTCTCTGAAACCCTGCCTGACCAATTCCAAGAACATCTTCAAATCCTTGTCAACAAGGGGTTTGAGGCAGGAAAGCATGAGATAAGAACAGCTTATGATATCTTCGACACCTCCACTAGAGTGTTTGCAACTGCCATTTCGGCAAGACGCTGGGCCTGGCTCAAGTCTTCTGACCTTTGCCTAGAAGTACAATTCAGGCTCACTGACCTGCCCTGTATAGGAGATAACCTGTTCGGTGAACAGATTCAGCAAATAGTGGCTGAATTAAAGGACCATCATGAGACCCTCAAACAGCTCTCATCGATACCTTCTGACTTCCCTTCTAGACAGCCCTTCAAGAAAGACTCTAAGAAGTCATTCTTCCGCTCAAGGAAGTACTATCCTCCACCAACAAGGTCCAGAATTATGAGGCCTTATCAAAAATTTCAGCCTCGCCAGCCCCGGAAGCAAAAGCCACAAGCAGCTCCCCAGCCGGGGCCTGCTTCAGGTTTTTGACTTTCCCTTGGAGAGCAGCAGCCTGATTCCTCTGCCAGGCATACCAGTGGGAGGTCGATTGTGCCACTTTCACAGCATGTGGCAATCAATCACAACCGACCTATAGGTGCTAGCAATCATTGCTCAGGGTTACCACCTGAACTTTCTTGCTCTTTCACCGGAATCACCACCTCTACAAGCGTGGAGAGTAACCGACCACTCTGTCCTTCTAGAACAGGAGGTTTCCCTTCTTCTCCAGTTAAGAGCAATAGAACCCGTTCCTCTTTCGCAACAAGGCCTAGGGTTCTATTCCCAGTACTTTTTGATCCCCAAAGAATCCGGGGGGGCTTCATCCAATTCTGGACCTACGTGCCCTCAACAAGTACCTCCAGCGGGAAAAGTTCAAGATGGTAACCTTGGGCTCACTTCTACCTCTTCTACAAAGAGGAGACTGGCTCTGCTCTCTGGACCTCCAGGACCCACACACCCACATTGCGATAGCTCCAGCTCATCGCAAGTACCTCCGGTTTTCAGTAGGCCCAAGGCACTATCAATACTGGGTGCTTCCATTCGGCCTAGCATCCGCACCACGAGTCTTTACCAAATGTCTTGTAATTGTCGCAGTCTTTCTCAGGAAAGAAGGTGTTCACGTCTACCCCTATCTAGATGACTAGTTAATCAGGGACCCAACCCAGCAAGCCGCTCGATCGTCCCTGGATTTGACCCTACATTTCTCATCAATTACAAGAAATCCTATTTAGTCCCATCTCAAACCTTGTCGTTCATTGGGGCAGACTTGGACACATTACAGGCAAAAGCCTTTCTACCTCAACGAGTGCAAACCCTCGTGTTCCTCGCTCACCAGTTGTAGTCTCAGTATATAGCAACAGCTCGGCAATTCCTTGTCCTTCTCTGACACATGGCGTCCTCAGTCCATCTCACACCAATGGCCCACCTGGTCATGAGAGTCATGCATTGGACTCTGAGGTCACAATGGATTCAAGCAACTCAGCCTCTGTCAACCATTGTCCACATCACCGACGCACTCCGTCTGTCTCTTGCCTGGTGGAAAGATCAGAACAATCTCCTCCAGGGACTGCCTTTTCATCTACCAGATCCACAACTCATTCTCACCACCGACGCTTCCAACCTCGGGTGGGGAGCTCATGTAAACGATCTACAGACACAAGGATCTTGGTTTCCAGAGGAAGCCAAACACCAGATAAATTTCCTGGAGCTTCGAGCAATGCGATATGCTCTCAGAGCTTTTCAGGATTACCTATCAAATCACGTCATCCTGATTCAGACGGACAACCAGGTGGCCATGTGGTACATCAACAAGCAGGGAGGCACAGGTTCCTTCCTTCTGTGTCAGGAAGCTGCGCAGATTTGGGCGGAATCGCTCTCCCACTCGATGTACCTCAAGGCCACCTTTTTGCCGGAGTGCACAATGTCTTGGCAGACAAACTGAGTCGTGTCTTCCAACCACACGAGTGGTCTTTCAATCCCTCGGTAGCGACCTCTCTCTTCCAGCAATGGGGTTATCCCCAAATAGACCTCTTTGCGTCCCCTCAGAACCACAAAGTGGACAATTACTGCTCCCTGATTCGGAGCGAGCGCTCTCAGCCCAGAGATGCATTCTCCCTCTCGTGGGCAGCCGGTCTGCTTTATGCATTCCCTCCACTTCCTCTTCTCTCGAAGACTCTCGTGAAGCTCCGTCAGGACAAGGGAACCATGATCCTGATAGCACCTCACTGGCCACACCAAGTGTGGTTTCCCATACTCCAGGATCTCTCCATCCGCAGGCACATTCCCTTGGGAACGCACCCATCAGAACGACGGATGTCTACGCCATCCCAATCTTCAGGCCTTGTCCCTGACGGCATGGATGTTGAAAGGTTATCCTTCAACCACTTAACCTTTCAGATTTGGTTTCTCGTGTCCTGATTGCTTCACGGAAGCCTTCCACAAAAAAGTCTTATTCCTATAAATGGAAAAGGTATACATCATGGTGTTCTTCGCAATCCCTTGATCCCTTTTCCTGTCCAATTCCAAGATTTTTGGACTATCTCTGGCATTTATCGGAATCAGGTCTAAAGACCTCTTCCAGCAGAATGCATGTCAGTGCGGTAGCCGCCTTCCATAAAGGTGACGGGTATGTCCCTATATTGGTACAACCCCTCGTAACATGTTTTCTTAAAGGCTTGCTCCATATCAAGCCACCTTTACCTAATTTCCTATCCTCCTTACACTAAACTCCTGCATGTCCGGACGGTACTCCACACTCACCCTAAGTTTTTACCTAAGGTAGTTTCGGAGTTTCACATTAATCAATCCATCATATTACCTATCTTCTTTCCCAGGCCCCACTCCAACCCAGGGGAACAGGATCTGCATACCCTCGACTGTAAA
Organism: Rhinatrema bivittatum; assembly: GCF_901001135.1. Lineage (NCBI taxonomy): Eukaryota > Metazoa > Chordata > Amphibia > Gymnophiona > Rhinatrematidae > Rhinatrema > Rhinatrema bivittatum. The sequence continues at coordinate 426,289,491 of NC_042616.1, forward strand.
CGGGCTCTAGTGTTCTACCTAGACCGTACAGTTGCCCACAGGAAGAGCACTCAGTTATTCGTCTCTTTCCATCCTAACAAATTAGGGCAACCTGTGGGTAAGCAGACTTTTTCCTCCTGGTTGGCGGACTGCATATCTTTTTGCTATCAGCAAGCAGGCATTCCTTTCCAAGACCGTGTTAAAGCACACTCTGTGAGGGCCATGGCGACTTCAGTAGCACACCTACGATCGGTGCCGCTTCCTGACATTTGCAGGGCTGCCACCTGGAGCTCTCTCCACACTTTCACAGCCCACTATTGCTTGGACAAAGCCGAAATACAGGATTCCATCTTCGGCCAATCTATCCTGTGTAACCTATTTCCAACGTGACGTACCAACACCCTTCCGCCTACCCGGTGGGGTTCAGGATGCCCTCTACCAAATTCCACCCCAGTTGTTGTGTCTGTTGCACGCCGTTGGGTACATTTGGTGCATGTTCGGACATCCTCAGCTCGGTACTAACCCATATGTGAGGACTACCATCCTGCTTGTCCTGTGAGAAAGCAAGTGTTGCTTACCTATAACAGGTGTTCTCACAGGACAGCAGGATGTTAGTCCTCACGAAACCCGCCTGCCGCCCCGCGGTGTTGGGTTCGTAACGTTTTCTTGTTTTATTTTTTCGGCACTGCCTGTAGCTTTCAAATAAGACTGAAGGGGGACCCCTGCTGGCTGCAGGGTTAGTGCCATGCTGGGCATGCCCAGTAGAGGCCAGTCAAAGTTCTGGAAACTTTGACAGAAGTTTTCCGTGATTGGGCTCCATCCTGATGATGTCACCCATATGTGAGGACTAACATCCTGCTGTCCTGTGAGAACACCTGTTACAGGTAAGCGACACTTGCTTACTTTGTATAATTGTTGAACATTTTTTAAGGAAGTTAGTGGTCTAGTTCCGTTTCGGGGTATCCAGGCTGGAGTTTTGTTCGCCCTCTAAGTTAAATTTCCTTGGTCTAAGCTTGGATACAGATTAATACTGAGGGGCTGCAGGTGGCATTCTCAATTATAGGCACAGACTCGAAGTTTGCTCTCTGCCACCATCTGCTGGTAGGGCTGCATAATCCACTGGTCTGGACTGACCTGTGGTATTACAGGAGCGAAAATTAGCAGGTAAGAACCAATTTTCCTTTCTCAGTTCTCTTCTGTGCATTGGTGGCAAGGAGTTTTACCCTAACATAGAAACATGACGGCAGAAAAATTCCATATGGTCCATCTAGTCTGACCACTATCTAATTTATCTAGCCCTTACAATTGCATCACTCCCTCAGAGATCCCCTGAATTTATCCCATGCTTTATTGAATTCAGGTACTGTTTTTGCCTCCACTACCTCCACTGGGAGGCCATTCCATGCATCCACTACTCTCTCTGTAAAGAAATATTTCCTAAGATTACTCCTGAGTCTACCCCTTTTCACCCTCATCCCATGAGCCTTTGTTCTAGAGCCTCCTTTCCATTGAAAGAGGCTAGATTCCTGTGCATGGAAACCTTTTAGATATTTAAATGTCTCTATCGTATATCCCCTATTTTGCTTTTTCTCTAGGGTATACATGTTTAGTGTTAGGATTCGTGAGTTAGTGGACCCTTGGCCCGAGGTGAGAGATGGTACCGCCCACAGGGAGGAGCCCCACTGGGCCTCACCGTCGGGAGGTGAGGTCTGCAGCATTAGGTGCACAGCCCAGAGAGTACAGAGAGCGAGCAGGAGACTGGGATGTGGATACGATTGCCAGAATAGGTCCCTCTAGTGGTGAGGTGCTGAGCAGGCCCCAAGGAGCGGGGAATGCAAGCTGGGTATGGTGGAATGCAGAGAGAGCGTCCCCAGGGGGCGGAGCCACGGAGAGCATCAGCACGGGAGGTATGACGTAGGCTTACCCGAGGAGCGGGGAAGGCCAGGGGTCTCTGGCAGTGCAAGAGGACACTACCCTGAGGAGTGGGGGGAGTGTGGTACAGTCTTTGAGATGTAGCAGGACGCTACCCCAAGGAGTGGGGCGCGAAGTGTAGTCACTGGAATACTCAAGGCGCTGCCCCGAGGAGCGGGGGGCGCAGCACAGTCACAAGCGAAAGGCAATGACCCACGGAGTGAGGCAATGGCCCGCAGGGCGGGGTACACCAAAGTAGAGTCTTCACGAGTAGAGTGGCTCCGGGAGCAACCCCAAGGAGCGGGGAAGCTGGTAGGTAGAGTCTGAGGCGCAGGGCCCTCCGAGGAGTGTATAGCCAGACAGGAACAGGGCCCCCGAGGAGCGGGTACCTGAGAGTGTCTTACGCCAAGAGGAGCAGGAACCAGGAACTAGCGTCCGTCGAGAGATCAGCAGGATTCAGCAAGGAAGGAACTCGTTGCCAAGTCGATTAGAGCCAGGCCACGATGGTGCTTAAGAGTCCAGGGCTAGTGATGTCATCAAGAGGAGATGCCCCTGAGGTTCCCGCCCTGGCGTCCTTAAAGGAGGTCCATGTAGCGCGCGCGCCTAGGGAGGCCCAGAGGAGACATGGCAGTTGCAGCATCCTCGCTGCCTTGGGGAGTCCTGGAATGGAGCAATGTGCATCGGAGGTGGCTGGCCACAGCCGCGAGCTTCCCCAAAGGAGAGAGGGTGGCAGCACACGCAGTAAGTAATAGCGGCCATAGATATCTGCGCCAATGGTCATAACATTTAGATCTTTAAGTCTATTCCCATATGCTTTAGAACTAAGACCATTGATCATTTTAGTAGCCACCCTCTGGACAGACTCCAACTGGTTTAAATAATTTTGAAGGTGCAGTCTCCAAAATTCTACACAGTATTCCAAACGAGGTCTCACCAGGGACCTATACAGGGGCAATATCACTTCCCTTTTTCTGCTGACCATTCATTTCCCTATGCAGCCAAGCATCTTTCTGGCTTTTGCTGTCACCTTATCTACATTAACATCATCAGATACAATCACCCCAGGTCCTGCTGCGCTTTAATGCTTTGAAGGATTTTGTTTTGAAGGATTTTGCCTCCAATATTGTACCTCTCCTTTTGTTTTTGCATCTAGATGTATTTTTAGTATTAAATCTTAGCTGCCAGTCTTTATACTATTCCTTGAGCTTTGCTAGATCCCTCCTGTTTTCAATACTTTCCTGGATGTATACCTTGTGGATTTTGGTATCATTGGCAAAAAGACAAACCTTTCCGGACAGTCCTTTTGCTATGTCATTCATGGAAATGTTGAAAAGAATCGGCTCCAAGACTGATCCTTGAGGCACACCACTAACGACGCCCTTGCCCTCCTGAGAGTAAACTCCATTTACTTTGTTGCCTCCCACTCAGATGGTTCTTAACCCAGTCAGTCACTGTAGGTTTCCATACCACTCTACCTTATAAATGGGCTCTGACCGATGGCCCGCAAATGCGCAGTAGAGAGCAGCTCTACTGCGCATGCGCGGGCGGGAGAGCACGTCGGTCAGAGTGGAGCTAAGATGGCGCTGGGAGGAGCCGCAGCGGTGGATCGGCGGCGACAATATCAGGCGGAGCAGCGGCGGTATGTGAATGTCAGGCAGGCCGAGCTACAATAGGTGGGAGGAGCGGCGGCGGCAGCGGCAGCAGCAATATCGGGAGGAAATGTGGCGGTGGTGGCATGGAGCAGCTGAGGTGCGCGCTGGGGAGGGATCCCCGGAGACCTCCCGTCTCCATGAGCAGGCCACACTGAAGAGCATAAGAGGGAGAGGGAAGGGGGAGGGGATGAGAGTGAGGGATGGGATTGAGAGAGGGTGGGGAATGACTGAGGGAGTGGGAGGGAGAATGAGGGGGGAGGGGAGGGAGGGAGAATGAGGGGGGAGGTGAGAGTGAGGGGAGGGAGTGGGAGGGAGAATGTGAGGGGAGGGAGTGGGAGGGAGAATGAGGGGGGGAGGTGAGAGTGAGGGGAGGGAGTGGAGGAGAATGAGGGGGGAGGTGAGAGTGAGAATGAGGGGGGAGTGGGAGGGAGAATGAGGGGGGAGGTGAGAGTGAGAATGAGGGGAGGTAGTGGAGGGAGAATGAGGGGGAGGTGAGAGTGAGGGGAGGGAGTGGGAGTGGGAGGGAGAATGAGGGGGGAGGTGAGAGTGAGGGAAGGGGAGGGAGAATGAGGGGGGAGGTGATAGTGAGAGAAGGGGAGGGAGAATGAGGGGGGAGGTGAGAGTGAGGGAAGGGGAGGGAGTGGGAGAGAGAATGATGGGGGAGGTGAGAATGAGGGAAGGGGGGGAGGTGAGAGTGAGGGAAGGGAGTTTGGGGGCAGGGGAGGGAAGGGGAGGGTGAGTGACCGAGGGGGAGGAGGATGAGTGACTGAGGTGAATGAGCGAGGGGAAGGGGGAGTGAGGGAAAAGAAGTGTAGATGGGTGCAGTGTCCGAAAACGGACCGAAATTTTTTTTTTAATGTAGCACGGGCTTAACGGCTTGTTTATTTATAAGTCTCCTGTTTGGAACCGTATCAAAGGTCTTACTGAAATCCAAGTAAGCACTAAATCTACATTTAGTGCTCTCCCTTGATCCAAATCTCTGGTCACCTAATCAAAGAAATTGATCAGATACATCTGACAAGATTTACCTCTAAGAAAATCATGCTGCCTTGGATCTTGCCATCCATTGGATTCCAGAAACTGCATTATCCTCTGTTTTAGCAGTGATTCCATTAATTTGCTTAACCCAGAAATCAGACTAGCTAGCCTATTGCTCCCAGCCTCCTCCTTATTTCCACTTTTATGAATAGGAACCACATTTGCCCCTCTCCAATCCTGATTCTAAAGAAGCATTGAAAAGGTCTGCCAGTGGAGCTGCCAGGATTTCTCTAATTTCTCTCAATACCCTCAGCTATATCCCATCTAGCCCCATTGCCTTATCTACTTTAAGTTTAGTTAGCTCCTCATGAACACACTGTTCTGAAAATCAATTGAGTTTTACCTCACTTCTAATCTTATTTGTGTTTGCTTTAAGTAGTCCTGCTCCAGGCCCTTCCACAGTGAACACCGAACAGAAATATTTGTTAAGCAAATTTACTTTTCTTCATCAGCTTCTACATATTCCTCCCCTTCACCTCTGAGTCTCACAATACCACTTTTGCTCTTCCTTCCATCATTAACATATCTAAAACAAGTCTAGTCCTCCTATTTTACCATATTGCTATTTTTTCTTCCATTTGAATTTTTGCATTCCTGACTACTTTCCCAGCTTCTCTTAGCTTTGCAGATATTGTTGCCTGTCTTCAGTTTATGAATGCTTTTTCTCCTATACATTTTCACTTATTTCTTTAGAAAACCATAGCAACCTTTTTAAACTCTTTCCTTTATTTACTTTCCTAACAAAAGGTTAGTTGTCCTTATAATATCTCCTTTTTGTTTTTTCCACTGCTCTTCTACTGTCCCTAGATGTTCCTAATCAGCTGATGAATCCTTGAGGTAGTCTCCCATTTTAACAAAATTAGATTTCCTGAAGTCTAGGACCCTTGCATTTGAATAAAACTTCATCTCTTGTGCTCTAATACTGAACCACACTATCCGGTGATCACTTGATCCCAGATTATCATCAACTACAAATTCAGAGATACTGAATTTGTAGTTGAGAACCCACACAGGAGGTCCAGAATTGCCCCTCCTGTGTGGGTTCCATTACCAGTTGAATAATTCTCCTTGCAGAGAATCCAGTATCTCCTTGATTCTAGAAGACACTGAAGCTGGAATATCCCAATCAACATCAGGCAGACTGAAATTCCCTAACAATAGCACCTTCCCTTTCACAGTAATTTTGTGAGTATCCTCCATTACATCTCTATCCATCTCCTCTTTCTGCAATGGAGATCTGTATATTACACCAGTATAAATAGATGTTCCATTCCCTCTTTCCAAATTAACCCGTAGCGTTTCCTCCTTACCTCATAAACTCTGCAATTCTGTTGCTTTAATATTATTTTTTATATATAATGCCACGCCTCCTCTCTTCCTTCTTACCCAGTCTTTCCTGAATACATTGTAGCCAGGTATAACTATATCCCAGTCATGGATTTTCTGTGAACCAAATCTCTGTGACAGCTATTACATCTAAATCAGTTTGTTCTATAACTGCCTCTACATCTGGGACTTTATTTTCCATATTATGAGCATTAGTGTCCATAGCTTTCCAGATATTGCCCTATTTTCCCATTTCTATAGAAATATTTCATATTTTACTTACCTTAGGGTTTTGATCACCCATCCCGATGATTCTAGTTTAAAGCCCTCTTCTGTTTTGCCTCTCTGTGTTGGAAGACATTCCACCCCTTCTTCGACAGGTAGACCCCATCTGCACTCAGCAATTCTTGAAACATCATCCCATGTTCCAGAACATGCAAACGCTCTTGTCAACACTATCTATGCAGCCATTCATTTATCTCCAGAATGTGAGCTTCCCTGCCTGGACCTTCATCCTTGACTTTGAGGATGGAGGAGAATACCACCTGCGCACCTATCTGCTTTACCCTCTCTCCCAGAGGCATAAAGTCCCTTTTGATAAATCTGTGTGGTACCTGGTGGTATCTTTCATGCTAAGATGGATGAGCAACATCGGACAGTAGTCAATAGGCTTGAGGATTTTCGGTATCTCTCTGTTAACATCTTGGATTTTCTTACCCAGTGGACAGCACACTTCCCAGGACAGCATGTTGACAGATGCCTCCATGCCCCTCAGAAGCAAGTCACCAACTTTACTATTCTCTGCCTCCTAGGTGCAGTGGTTGTTGAGCCTACAGCTTTGGGGTCTGCTTGTTTTGGTTTCTCCTCATCCTGGGCTTGTTTCTCCTACTCCACCTTCAGGGCTGCATACCGTTTCTTCAGGTCAAAGGAAATTAGAATCAGAGTGTAAGGTCTAGTAGCCTGATAGCTTATGTTCTGTTCAGTTGTTCTGTTAACTGTGGTAAACTCACTGAACTACTGAAGATAATGTCAGTGTGCTCATTTCTGCTTGGTTTTTGTTTTGTAGTCTACTCTAAAGAGGAGTATGTCTGAGTTTCAAATGCTGGGGGAAGGGGGGGGGGGGGTGTTCAAAGCAGCCCTTACTTCTTCCCTCCAGACTTGGCTGAACTTTAGTACTTCCCACTTATCTGGATTGGTGTAGCAGGATGAAATGGAAAGAGAAATTTTCTTACCGGGAATCCTGCAACACCAGTCCAGGACTCTCCTGTGAAGTTGGGTTGTAACAAGAGTGTTCTATTGTTCTTCCTGTCTGTTGCACCAGAGGTGGACCCTTGGGCCGAGGTGGGGTTGATGCTACCCATAGGAGGGATCCTACGGGTCCCCACTGTCGGCAGGCGGAGTGGGCTGAAGAACGGAGGCAGGCTGGCACGTCACCAATACCAGCCCTCGTTCCCCGCGGGTTGAGCATTTGGGTACCGGGGCCGGCTGGACTTAGGTGGGCCTCCATATGTTGTCGTTCAGAGGTCAGCCCAGAGGCAGCAACAGTGGGATGAAGAAGTCTGTACTGGACGAGGCGGAGTCCCGGAGACCCAGGCGTCAATAGAACCAAAGTCAGACAGGGGGTGCCCGAGTAAGGACAAGCCGAAGCCTGAATAGGTCAAGTCCAGGATGTAGACTGAAGAGGCTTTATAGAGCAAGCTGGAGTCAGGGCCGGTGGCAATCAGGAAGCAGTGGCAAGACAAGGCTGAGGTCTGGACGAGGAGAGAGTCAACGGCGTAGTCAAGTGATGCAGAGGTCCTGGCTTGGAGAGAGTCAATAACGTAGTTAGCAATGCAGAGATCCGGGCTTGGAGATAGTCAATAGAGTAGTCAGGCAATGCAGAGGTCCGGGCTTGGAGAGAGTCAATAGCGTAGTCAGGCAATGCAGAGGTCATGTCCAAGAAAGTAATATGAGGGAAAGTTAGGAATCAGGAATGCAGGAATAAAGGAGAACAGGAACTTGCGAGGAACAGGAAGCAGGAATGCAGGAGAATCACCAGGAGGCAACGAGTACACAACCAGCTTGAAGACCTGTTGCAAAAGCAATCCTTGGAAGTGGAGCCCGGCCTTAAGTACCGGAGCTCCACTGACGTCATCATTCGGGGCCGTGGCCAAGTTCTCGCCGCGGGCCCTTCATAAGACTCGATGCGTGCGCCTAGGGAGGGGCGAGCGCTGAACAGTGCCGTCTGTCCACGGGCCACGCAGAGAAGCCCGACGTGGAGCACAGGGATCCGTAGCTGAAGCTGAGGTACCGGGGTGGCCCGAGGACTGAGCCAACGGCCTACCATCGCCAGGGAAGGGGAACCAATCACTGGATTCATCTGAAAGAGGTGAGAGGGCCGGGCTGCGGGTCTGCTGCGGCCGGCACGCGTAACATGGTCCTCCTTTATAGTAAGTTTTTCTGTTTACCGATGGGTTCAGATAAGCATGGTATTGTCAGAAATTCTTCTCTCCAAATTTTTGAAGGTTTTGAAGGTTTTCATTGTTTATCATTCTTGTCTGCTTTGTCATAGGAATACTGGCTTTCTTTGTGCTGCACCAACCCTAAGTAGTGGAATGATATCACATAGGAAAGCTGTGTGCTCTGCTTCCTTCTGCTGGTAGGGGGACATAACCCACTTGTCTGGACTGGTGTAGCAGGATTCATGGAAAGAAAATTAACAGATAAGAAAACTTCACCTTCCCGGGAGTCATTCTGAGTTTCAAATTGGTAATCCTACTATTGAACGACATCTCCTTCTTCCTGTTGACTTGTCCTTGAAAGCTCTGGATATTATGTGATGGGAATTATTTACCATCATCTGTGTTTCTGAGGCTGGAGCTGGTGTGCCACTGAATTTTGTTTGTTTTCTAGACTGCAAATGTTATGCTGTTTTATACTGTTAATTTGTCACTTGCTTGGCTGTCTTTTCCCCTCTCTTTTTACAGGTTTTCTGAAACAGTTGCTGAACTATGACAATTTTGTGTCGGTGATAATGAACACTTTTAGGCAGGAGGTAGACGCTGAGAACAAGGAGCTGTTACAGGCAGTAAATCCACTGCCTCTAGTACTGAAAAAGGTAATGAGATTTGATGTAGTTGGTGAAAGGACACATATACAGAGAGATTTCTTCCATTCTGTGATTGTATGAAATGCTTAGTCCATCCTTATCTATGTGTGTATACTGACAACAAAAAAAATCTGGCAAAAACCATGATGGACAATCCACAAATCCAGTTTTGTAAGGAACTGGGGAACCTTTTGGGGAAGGGGGAGTCTCTTCCGAAGGGGTGGGCTCCACCTTAACCAGGGTGGAACCAGACTGCTGGCGCTAACCTTTAAAAAGGAGATAGAGCAGCTTTTAAACTAGAACAAAGGGGAAAGCCAACAGTTGCTCAGCAGCGCATGGTTCGGAGGGAGGTATCTTCAAAGGATACTAATGATGCATTATAATTAGGGCATCCAGACAGTGAGGTTCCAATAATAAGAAAAGTAGTCCAAGTGCCTGTAACTAAAAACTCACCTGAGCTAAAAAATTCTAACTTATCCCTATCAATTAAAAAGCAGAATGAAAATACAAGCAAAAAACAAACTTTGAAATGTTTGTATGCTAATGCCAGAAGTCTAAGAAGTAAGATCGGAGAATTAAAATGATTAGTAGTGAATGATTAAAAGACTTCAAAATTCTGATGTATAAATCACAACACAGAAGTCAAACCTCCTCTCCCAATATGTAAATAATATAATGTGGAGAGGGAAATTATATTCCCAAAAATATTAAAATAATTAATCAATATATGTAAATAAGGAAAAAGGTATCATAAAAATAAAGTGCCTACTAGTGTCAATCCACCATCTCCCGCCCACATAGGGCCACAAACGGTATCAGCTCTTATGGCACCATTAGTTGTAATCACATACTCACTCTCTTATACATATATGCATTTTTTTATTTTTAATCTTTTATATTATTTTATTTATTATGAAATCTCTAAAATTACTCAAATATATAGATACTTTTCTTCCACAAAATACTTAGCTCAATCACTGGCATATCGGTATCATATTTTCCGCTACTGTATAATAAATCATAAGTTGTTCCCTTACAGTACAACAGACTGTAATTCAGTAATTAATCTTTCATCTTTTGTTCTGTCTGAGCCTCAGGCTAATGTTTTGGCAAAAGGGTTATCATTTGTGCCCACCACTCGTTTCGACATTTTTGAGGTTGAAAAAATTTTCCATCAATTCATTAGACAATTGTGGTTGAAATTGTATTTTTGTAGACAACCCAATATAACAAATTTGGATCCTTCTATAGTTAGCCCAAAATCAACATGGTGCCCACCAGGTAATTTGGACCCAATAATTAATACATTTAAAGAATTGGTACTTAAGTATTTAAAAGCTTATAAATCCTTTTTCTCAGATGGTAGCGATTTTTGAGTTATCTAGCGAGCCCACCATTGTAATTAAAGCCGCTGATAAGGGGGGTGCCGTGGTGGTTATGGATACCGCTGATTATAAAGCTGAAGTGCAGCGACAAGTTGAAGGTCTGACATATTATAGTTCCTTACTATGTGACCCTACTGAGAGTGTGAAGTGTGAAATAGAATTGCTATTAGAGGAAGCTTTTTGTAAATCCTGGATAACTTCTCGTGAATGACGTTTTCTGACTGTAGATTTCCCCAAAATGCCAGTGATATACACACTGCCTAAAATTCATAAAACCTTGGTAAACCCCCCAGGACGTCCAATAATTTCCGCACGTGGCTCATTGTTAGAGCCATTATCAGTTTTTGTTGATAAATGTTTGGCTCCACTGGTTAAAGAATTGCCATCTTTTGTTAGGGATTCTACAGAGGTTATTAATCTGTTTAATGATTTGGCAAAGAAATTATTACCTGGTAAAGGGCTAGCTTTGGCAACTATAGATGTCGTGTCTTTGTATACGAACATCCCCCAAGGAGATGCTTTGCACATAATAGAATTGAAATTACAAAAGTCTATGGTAGGATGTCGTATACCTGTTACATTTATAAACACCTTGGCATCGATAGTTCTTCGTAATAACTTCTTTATGTTCAATGGGTCCTATTTTTTACAAACAAAGGGGATAGCGATGGGGGCAACCTTAGCCCCCGATGTAGCAAATTTATATATGGGGTATTTTGAAGATACTTGGTTGCCTGTTAACCCTTTCCTGAATCATATTAAGCTGTGGAAACGCTATATTGATGACATCATAGTAGTTTGGGAAGGGTCTTCTAAGGTTTTTGATAATTTCATGCAGTGGTTAAATGCTTGTGATCTGAATTTGAGTTTTACTTTCAATTTTAGGGAAAGGGGTTTACCTTACTTAGATATTTTTATTTCAATCCATGAGTTTGATTTTGATTTCACCTTGTATCGTAAGCCCTTGCATAGGAACACATTATTACGTTATGACAGCTGTCTGTTCGAGTTTTGAAGAGACTCGTGATGGTGCATCTGTGTGCTCTACTAAACTTGGGCATTTTCCATGTGGTATATGCTCAGTTTGTGAGCAATCTTGCTCAGGAGCTATTCTTCCCCATTTTAAGGGGGGTACATTTCGTTTACGAGTAAACACTAATTGTGCTTCGATTAGAGCTATATACGGTTTATTTATTTATTTAACATTTTTATATACCGAGGTTCTGGTAACAATGTTACTAATCACTTCGGTTTACATATAACTTTGGGATGACATAAGATATGTGTCTTACAGAGAACAAGGAGATGAAGAACTGGGAAATGATTAAGTTACATAACACATTATGAGAAACAACATTTTAAATTAATGAATGTAACTGGGAAATGAATTAAGTTACATAACACATTATGAGAAACAACATTTTAAATTAATGAATCTAACATACTAGCGAATATTATCAATCAAGTGAAAGTCATGTAACAGGTGGATAATCGTTAGCAGGGGAAATTGCATTTGATTCTGGATTAATTAAGCAGTGGACACATGATGTGATGACCACGGTAGGAGAGTGATAGTAAAGTCCAACTCAAGCGTATGCTTGGTTTATGGTGTCCTTGTCCATTACTGTATATAGGAAAAACTAAAAGATGTTTATGTACACGGATGATTGAGCATCGTAGTGCGATTGTTAGAAATCGCTTAGAGGCACCTTTGGTACAACACTGTTTAGATCAGCGGCATATTTTTGAGGATTTAAAATTTGCTGTAATTGAGCAACCAAAACCTCTCTCTCTGGGAAGGGATTTTGACAGATATTTGTTGCAGTGTGAACTCAGATGGATTCATTGGTTTGATACTGTGGCGCCTAAGGGGCTGAACAAGTCAGTATTTTGATTGGTCAAATATGGTGTTTGATTGACAGGAGGTGATGACGTAGAATTTCTGGTTAGACTGGGCAATATTGAGCATTTTGGCACCATTGAAAAGTATGCCCGGAAAATGTCATAATGCCTCTGTATCGCTCCATGGTGAGACCGCACCTTGAATACTGTGTACAATTCTGGTCACCGCATCTCAAAAAAGATATAATTGTGATGGAGAAGGTACAGAGAAGGGCTACCAAAATGATAAGGGGAATGGAACAACTCCCCTATGAGGAAAGACTAAAGAGGTTAGGACTTTTCAGCTTGGAGAAGAGACGACTGAGGGGGGATATGATAGAGGTGTTTAAAATCATGAGAGGTCTAGAACGGGTAGATTTGAATCGGTTATTTACTCTTTCGGATAGTAGAAAGACTAGGGGGCACTCCATGAAGTTAGCATGGGGCACATTTAAAACTAATCGGAGAAAGTTCTTTTTTACTCAACGCACAATTAAACTCTGGAATTTGTTGCCAGAGAATATGGTTAGTGCAGTTAGTATAGCTGTGTTTAAAAAAGGATTGGATAAGTTCATTACCTGCTATTAAGTTCACTTAGAGAATAGCCACTGCCATTAGCAATGGTTACATGGAATAGGCTTAGTTTTTGGGTACTTATGGCCTGGATTGGCCACTGTTGGAGACAGGATGCTGGGCTTGATGGACCCTTGGTCTGACCCAGTATGGCATTTTCTTATGAGTTTTTTGTGTTCCATATAAGGTAAGAAACTGTTTATTGGGCTGCCAGTTTGCTACATAGTGTTCACAATGGGGGGGAGAGAGAGAGAGAGAGAGAGAGAGAGAGAGAGAGAGAGAGAGAGAGAGAGAGAGAGAGAGAGACTTGCTATAGTGTCTCTTCCCTAGACAGGTATTTGTATCCCTATGAGAGGCCCACCTAGTAACTCGAGGTGGGGATTACATAACACATTATTGCTCCATAAAATTGTCATTTATTCCACCCAGGAACTTTCTCTTTAGCATGTCCCAATGAAATGTGTATTAGTGTAGGGGGTTGGGGGCCACTTTCACATTCAACATGAGACGTACGAACAGAACAGTGGTCTCTTGTGAAGATTTGATGGCCTTCGGAGTGAGGAAACTCACTCCAAGATGAGATTTGGACAATGTTCTCTCCACCTAGCTTGTTGTTGCCCAGGTAGAGTGTCCATCATAAACCTTTACCGGCCTCTAGCGCACAATGTACCACTAACTTCGTGGCACATGATAACTCTTTCCTACTTTACATATGCTCCGCCCCCTGAATACAAAATTAAAAATTCGCAAATCGTGTTAACGGCTGTTAGCGGAATTATCTCCTGCAGTAACTCCTTGGAAAATGACCCCCATAGACTTAATTGCAGCACAGAGACATGGTAGAAGGAGGATAACCAATGGGACAGTGCTATACCGGGGTACAAATTATATCGTGATGACAGAGAGGAGCACCCGGGAGGCGGTGTAGCACTTTATGTTCGAGATGCCATAGAGCCCAACAGGATAAGCATCCTGCATGAGACTAAATGCACAATCGAATCTTTATGGGTAGAAATCCCTTGTGTGTTGGGGAAGACTATAATGATAGGAGTATACTACTGTCCACCTGGTCAAGATGGGGAGATGGACAGTGAAATGCTAAGAGAAATTAGGGAAGCTAACCAAATTGGTAGTGCGGTAATAATGGGAGATTTCAATTACTCCAATATTGACTGGGTAAACGTTTCATTGGGACATGCTAAAGAGAAAGTTCCTGGGTGGAATAAATGACAATTTTATGGAGCAATTGGTTCAGGAACCGATGAGAGAAGAAGCAATTTTAGATCTAATTCTCATTGGAACACAGGATTTAATGAGAGAGATAATGGTGGTTGGGCCACTTGGCAATAGTGATCATAATATGATCAAATTTGAATTAATGAGTGGAAGGGGGACAGTAAGCAAATCCACGGCTCTTGTGCTAAACTTTCAAAAGGGAAACTTTGATAAAATGAGAAAAATAGAAAAAAAACTGAAAGGAGAAGCTACAAAGGTAAAAACTGTGCAAGAGGCATGGTCATTGTTAAAAAATACCATCCTAGAAGCCTTATCTTCTCTAATAGCCCCTTTAACCCTCGATCATCTAATGGTCCAACTGTATTCCACACATTAAGAAAGGTGGAAGGAAGGCAAAACGATTACCAGCACGGTTAAAAGGGGAGGTGAATGAAGCTATTTTAGCAAAAAGATCTTCATTCAAAAAACTGGAAGAAGGATCCAACAGAAGAAAATAGGATATTGCATAAGCGTTGGCAAGTTAAATGTAAGACATTGATAAGACAGGCTAAGAGAGAATTTGAAAAGAAGTTGGCCGTAGAGGCAAAAACTCACAGTAAAATCTTTTTTAAATATATCCGAAGCAGAAAGCCTGGGAGGGAGTCAGTTGGACCATTAGATGATCGAGGGTTTAAAGGGGCTATTAGAGAAGATAAGGCCATCGCGGAAAGATTAAACAATTTCTTTGCTTTGGTGTTTACTGAAGAGGATGTTGGGGAGATACCCGTACCGGAGAAGGTTTTCATGGGAATGATTCAGATGGACTGAACCAAATCACAGTGCACCTAGAAGATGTGGTAGGCCTGATTGACAAACTGAAGAGTAGTAAATCACCTGGACCAGATGGTATACACCCCAGGGTTCTGAAGGAACTAAAAAAATGAAATTTCAGACCTATTAGTAGAAATTTGTAAACTATCATTAAAATCATCCATTTTACCTGAAGACTGGAGGGTGGATAATGTAACCCCAATATTTATAAAGGGCTCCAGGGGCAATCCAGGAAACTACAGACCAGTTAGCCTGACTTCAGTGCCAGGAAAGATAGTGGAAAGTGTTCTAAATGTTGTGAAAGGTGGTTTTGGTGTGCCCATGGGCCTCAGCCCGACCCCGGCTGTCCAGGGCCGAACCAACGGTTGACGGTGGCTCCGCATGGCTGGACACTCTACCCTCCGCCAGGCCGGCAAGCTCCCATGGCCAAACATCTGAGGATGTTGGAAAGTGAATGGTCCTCCGACCATTCCGGGCCCTTTCGGACCTGCTGCGAGCAGCATGGAGCAGCAGGCCTGGCCTGAGGTTGAGGGCAGACGGACCTTGACACGAAGACACTGTGGTTGATGCAACGGCATCACATGGAACGAAGACACTTGGTTGAAGACATGACACCAGGGCTATGAAGACATAACTGTGGATTGATGCGACGGCATCCAGGAACGAGAGACATGGCTGATGTAACGGCATTCAGGAACAAGACACATGGCTGATGCAACGGCATCCAGAGAAGAGACATCCAAAGGAGGCAAGACAAGGCATGGACATTGGCACTGTCTCTCAGGGCGCCCTACTCAGGCCACCCACGGGACTGAGTCGCGGACCACCCTGTCCGTTATGCGCCCTACACAGGCCCAAGGCTGGTCACGGACCACGACGGGAGCGGGACAGCACAGGAAGACACATCAGGACCAGACGGCTCAGGAGCACAGGACAACCATCCACCGGCAGGCAGCCCACCCAGGAATACTGCATCTGAGGGACTCCCGGCCTACCGGTACCAGAAGGCTCAAGAGCAGAGACGAGGCATGGCTTTGGGAAAGAACATCCAGGAAGGCAGGAACACCAGGACGAAGGCTGAAGAAACCTGGACATGGACCTCAGGCGAAGACATGGAACGAGGAACAAGACATGGCATGGCAAAGCATGACGAGACGACATCAGTGAGGAGCTCCACAAGAAGAAGACCTTACATAGTCTCTGGCAGGCCGGAGTCTCCAGAGCAAAGACTGGAACACAATGCAAGGCAAAGCACAATGAGCGAAGCAGCCCTTTATAGGGCTCAAGCAGGAAGTAGTCCACAAGGTGGGGCCCAGACACTTCCTGTGTCTGGCCCTTTAAGTAAGGTAGAGAGACGCGGCCGCGCGTCTAAGGAAGCAGGAGCAGGGCTGTGCAGGACCGCGGACAGCGGCCTGCACAGCGTCTGGCGTCAGACACTGAATCGCAGCAGGAGAGAGCCTGGACACAGGCTCCGACGAGTGCAGCGGCTCCAGCCGCTGCCGGAGGCCCCAGGGGCGGCTCCTGCCACCACTTCCAGCCCAGGGCTTTTGCGGCCTCCAGCCACGAAGATGTCGATCGCATCGGGGGCATCCCAGCTCCGAAGACAGCCGCGGCTCCGGCCGCGGAGGAGGAAGGAAGTCCAGGGTGGCCTCCGGGCCACGTGGGAAGGCCAATGGCGGCGTCCTGCCGCATCGGCGAAGAAAGCTGCGTGGTGAATCCGTGCCTGCTCGCGGGGGAACCCGCGGGCAGGGCAATTCATAACACTAGATATCAAAATCAGAGAACATATAGAAAGACATGGTTTAATGGAACAAACTCAGCATGGCTTTACCCAAGGCAAGTCTTGCCTCACAAATCTGCTTCACTTTTTTGAAGGAGTTAATAAACATGTAGATAAAGGTGAACCGGTAGATGTAGTATATTTGGATTTTCAGAAGGCATTTGACAAAGTTCCTCATGAGAGGCTTCTAGGAAACGCAAAATGTCATGGGATTGGTGGCGATGTCCTTTCGTCGATTACAAACTGGCTAAAAGACAGGAAACAGAGAGTAGGATTAAATGGACAATTTTCTGAGTGGAGAAGAGTGGGCAGTGAAGTGCCTCAGGATCTGTATTGGGACCCGTACTTTTAAATATACTTATAAATGATCTGGAAAGAAATACGTCAAGTGAAGTAATCAAATTTGCAGATGATACAAAATTGTTCAGAGTAGTTAAATCACAAGCAGATTGTGATAAATTGCAGGAAGATCTTGTGAGACTGGAAAATTGGGCATCCAAATGGCAGATGAAATTTAATGTGGACAAGTGGAAGGTGATGCATATAGGGAAAAATAACCCATGCTATAGTTACACAATGTTAGGTTCCATATTAGGAGCTACCACCCAAGAAAGGGATCTAGGCATCATAGTGAATAACACATTGAAATCATCGGTTCAGAGTACTGTGGCAGTCAAAAAAGCAAACAGAATGTTGGGAATTATTAGAAAGGGAATGGTGAATAAAACGGAAAATGTCATAATGCCTCTGTATCGCTCCATGGTAAGACCGCACCTTGAATACTGTGTACAATTCTGGTTGCCGCATCTCAAAAAAGATATAGTTGCGATGGAGAAGGTACAGAGAAGGGAAACCAAAATAATGAAGGGTGTGCTGGCTCAATAAGAAACATCCGAGTTTCTCTCATCCAGACAGCTAACATTCCTTCCCAATCAGTCCTCAGACAAAGATCCTTTAAGTTTGAAATTATTTATTGTACAAGTAATTTTTTTTATTTATTTAATATTTATTCAATTTCAACATTCAATAATACAAGATCCATCTTGGTTAGGAAAAGCATTTGGAAGGAAATCATAAATTCAGTTTAAACTTAATTATCAAACAATTACATCCACAATGCTATTATTCAGTCCTCAATTATAAGGAGACAGTTTAGACAAAAATTTAAAGAAAATTATCTTATATCAATAGTGTACCATGCAACGTACTTTACATATTATAGGGCTCACTGAACCTATGGAACCTATGGAGTCTCCAACTCAGGGTCCCCCCACTTGTGTTTTATCACTCAGAAAAATTAATAATTGAGGGGGAGTATAAAACACAAAGGACTTACCCTTGTATCCTATACAACATTTACATGGATATTTAAGACAATAAGTTGCCCCTATTTGGAGAACCTTTGCCCTAAGTAGAAGAAATTGTCTCCTCCTCTTTTGTGTTGATTTAGAAAAGTCTGGGTAGACTCTTGTGGTTAAAGTCAGAAATGGTTCCAACCTATGTTTAAAAAATAAGCGAAACACCCAGACACGATCAGTCTCAAAAACAAAAGTGGTTAATAATGTAGCACTCTATACCAGTGGTTCTCAACCTTTTTTCTGTCGGGACACACCTGACAGATGGTTCTCACATGCGTGACACACTGACCCATGATCGTCACAGGGCTAGATGTAAATGTACAGTTTGCATCTACGGGAACCCCCCTGATCCACAATAATGGATGTAAAGCAGAATTATGACATTCCCCATTCAACTCACTCTACAAAAAAGATATTCTGGTTCTGGTGTCATCTCAGTAACAGCAACTCAAACTCCTTCTACTTTCAGGCTCAATAGCCCTACTTATGAAAAGACAGCAGTTTACCACCAATGCATGTCCTCTTGAGAAAACGCAACAAATAAGACTGATAAAACACTTACATGCTAGTAAAATATCTCTGTAACAGACACAGAACCGACCTAACATACTCCCAGGATCTGTAGTAATGCACATAAACTAATCCACACACAGTTACACCTGTATTATGGAATACACTCAATAGGGATGTGAATCGTTTTAGGACGATTAAAATTATCGTCCGATAATTTTAATATCGTCTTAAACCGTTATGGAACACAATACAATACAGATTCTAACGATTTATCGTTATAAATCGTTAGAATCGTGAGCCGGCACACTAAAACCCCCTAAAACCCACCCCCGACCCTTTAAATTAAATCCCCCACCCTCCCGAACCCCCCCCAAATAACTTAAATAACCTGCGGGTCCAGCGGCGGTCCGGAACGGCAGCGGTCCGGAACGGGCTCCTGCTCCTGCATCTTGTCGTCTTCGGCCGGCGCCATTTTCCAAAATGGCGCCGAAAAATGGCGGCGGCCATAGACGAAAAAGATTGGACGGCAGGAGGTCCTTCCGGACCCCCGCTGGACTTTTGGCAAGTCTCGTGGGGGTCAGGAGGCCCCCCACAAGCTGGCCAAAGTTCCTGGAGGTCCAGCGGGGGTCAGGGAGCGATTTCCCGCCGCGAATCGTTTTCGTACGGAAAATGGCGCCGGCCATACGCGTATGGCCGGCGCCATTTTCCGTATGGAAATGGCGCCGGCAGGAGATCGACTGCAGGAGGTCGTTCAGCGAGGGTTCCGGCGCCTCGCTGAACGACCTCCTGCAGTCGATCTCCTGCCGGCGCCATTTTCCGTACGAAAACGATTCGCGGCGGGAAATCGCTCCCTGACCCCCGCTGGACCTCCAGGAACTTTTGGCCAGCTTGTGGGGGCCTCCTGACCCCCACGAGACTTGCCAAAAGTCCAGCGGGGGTCCGGAAGGACCTCCTGCCGTCCAATCTTTTTCGTCTATGGCCGCCGCCATTTTTCGGCGCCATTTTGGAAAATGGCGCCGGCCGAAGACGACAAGATGCAGGAGCAGGAGCCCGTTCAGGACCGCTGCCGTTCCGGACCGCCGCTGGACCCGCAGGTTATTTAAGTTATTTGGGGGTGGGGGATTTAATTTAAAGGGTCGGGGGTGGGTTTTAGGGGGTTTTAATGTGCCGGTTTTTCGATTTTTCGATTTTTTAACGATTTTTCACGATTTTTCACGATATTTTACCCCCCCAAACGGCAACAATACGATTCCCTCCCCCTCCCAGCCGAAATCGATCGTTAAGACGATTGAGGACACGATTCACATCCCTAACACTCAAACAGGAGCAACCCTATCTATGAAAAGGCAACACTACAAATATTAAATCAGGCCCTAAAAACCAATACACCTCTTATTAGGAAAACAGAACTAGCAAGCAGCTATAGATCCCCACACAGAAATAATTGTAAAACTATACTAATAAGCAGAATAAATGTTTCACAACAACTATGAACAGAATAACATCCAACAATTAAAAACTCATAAAAACTATTAAAAATTCTCCAAACACCAATAAAATATTTCAAAAAAGCAGACACATCACATAATATTAAATAATTAAAATAGCAGTCAATCAAGAAAAATAAACTTAAAAAGCCACCTTTACTTACCCCCTCCAGCAGCTCTCCTACTCCTCTTCCATGCAGGTTGTAGCACACACCAGAAGCAGCAGTAGTGGCTAAGCTCTATACTCATGGTCCTCTTCCTTAGGGCCCATGTCTCTCACACACACACACACCATACCAGTCATGCCCCCATGACCAGTTTCTGTCTCTCACACACCAATCATCTCCCAGTCTTTGACAAACACACCAGTCACCTTCCTGAACAGTTTCTCTCATGCCATACACACACACACAGGCTTCCCACTCCCGTGTTCCACTTACATATATGGGCTTCTCACTCTCATAATCACTTTCTCTTTCTCACATACACTCACCAGTCTCTCACTCCCATGCTTGTTCTCTCCACATGCACAGGCTTCTCATTCCCATAATCACTTTCTTTCTCTCCCACATACACACACAGCAGTCACCTGATCTCTCTCATGCATACACACACACAGGCTTCCCACTCCCATGTTCTCTTTCAGATATACAGGCTTCTCACTCCCATGCTGTATCTCACACACTCCCAGCTTTCTCACTCCCATGCTCACTCTTCACATGCACAGGCTTCTTATTCCCATAATCACTTTCTTTCTCTCTCTCACATACACACACCAGTCACCTGATCTCTCTCATGCATATACACACACACATAGGCTTCCCACTCTCATGTTCTCTTTCAGATATACAGGCTTCTCACTCCCATGCTGTGTCTCACACACACACAGGTTTCTCACTCCCATGCCCACTCTTCACCTGCACAGGCTTCTCATTCCCATAATCACTTTCTCTCTCTCTCTCTCTCACACACACCCGTCACCTGATCTCTCTCATGCATACACACACACACAGGCTTCCCACTTCCATGTTCTGTCTTACATACACAGGCTTCTCCCTCCCATGCTGTGTCTCACACACACCCAGGTTCTCACTCCCATGCTCACTCTCTTCACATGCACAGGCTTCTCATTCCCATAATCACTTTCTCTGTTACACACACACACACACCCACCCAGTCTCTCTCTCATTTCCATGCTCGCTCTCCACGTGCACAGGCTTCTCATTCCCTGAATCACATTCTCTCTCTCACATTCACATCAGTCACATCGTCACCTTACCAACCAGTCTCTCTCATATACATGCACACACAAAGGCTTCCCACTCCCATGCTCTCTCTCACATAATCAGGCTTCTCACTCCCATGCTTTCTTTCACATACACCCCCACAACACCAGGCTTCTTACTCCCATGCTTTCTCACATACCCAGATTTCTCACTTCCATGCTTTTTTTTTCTCTCTCTCTCTCACACACACACACACACACACATCCCTGACTGTCTCACTCTCACATACACATCAGTCATCTCCTTGAGCAGTCACTTTCATTGTCTCTCACATATACACATACATCAGCTCTCTGACCAGTTTCTCTCAATCACACACATGCTCTCGATCAAATACATTCTCTCACTTACACACAGGCTGGGTGGCTGTTTCTCTCTCTTTCTGTCACTCACTTCCTCTCCCCACCCCGAGCACAAACGGTAGCTGCTCCTCCTCCTCCAGCCCCCGCAGACCAAGAAGGAAGAATTCCATCGATCGCGGGAGGCTCATGCTGCTCTCTCCTTTCCCTTCCGCTTTCTCCCCCAGAGCAGGAAGATCATCTGCCTCTCCTGCTGCCACCGGACTCCTGCTATCTTCGGGCGTCGGGCCGTATGGTCCGCTGAACTTCCTGTCGGGGGGGGGGGGGGGGTAGCGGAAGCGCAGCGCACAACGTCCGCTTCCTCCCCCCCCCCCCCAGCAGGAAGATCGGTGGACCATACGGCCCGATGCCCGAAGATAGCAGGAGTCCGGTGGCAGCAGGAGAGGCAGCTGATCTTCCTGCATTGGGGGGAGGAAGCGGAAGCTGCGCGCGGCGCTTCCGCTCCCCCCCGAACAGGAAGACCGGTTGGCCATACGGCCGCAGCAGCGCTTCCCCATGTGTGCCGTGATGGCGCGCGAGGCGTGGGTTCTCTTGCGGCACGGCCTTTCTTCTTCCCGCGCACCACTTCCTGTTCCGGGTCCGGGGGGGAATGCAGGCGCGGGAAGAAGAAAAGGCCAGCCGCGGATGCCACAGCTTTTTTTTTTTTGCACCGCTGCCGTTCCCGCTGGGCTTGAACGTGCTGATAGCCCGGCGGCAACGGCAGCAGGGAAGAACGAGCAGCGGGAGGGACCGGGAGCCACGCGACACACCTGCCGGTGTGTCGCGACACACTAGTGTGTCGTGACGCACCGGTTGAGAACCGCTGCTCTATACCATATCACTGTCAGATGTTTCCAAAATTCTGGAAACATCCGAACTAGTTTCTAACTTATCCATAACCTGTGCTCCCTCCTGCTCTTCCTGTTGTACTCCTCTTTTATACATTGGAATATAGTAAATCTTAGCTAAGGGTGGTATTGTGTTTTCTGGTACTTTAAGAACTTCAAGTAAATATTTCTTGAACATTTTTTTAGGTGATATATGTGGCAACATTGGAAAATTGACAAAACGAAGATTTCTCTTTCTATTAACATTTTCTAAATTCTCCAATTTCATTTGCAATATTTGATTTTCTTTTATCATTGCTTCTTGTACCAGTTTTGTACTATCTAAATCTCCTTTAATTTTCTCTAGATCTTTTATTTCTTTATCCTTTCTCATCTCCATATTAATTATATTTACCTGTAAATTATTCACTTTTTCTATAACAGGATTAACTTGAGCTACTACAGAATTTTGTAAGCTCACTATAGCTTCCATTATTACATCCAATGTAACTACTTCAGGTTTACTTATCTGTGGGACACTTATTTTAGGCAAATAAACAGAGTTGTCCATCTTTATTGGATCCTGGTGGGGGCTTCCTTGAACTAAATTCAGTGAGGTGGTCTGTCCTGTTCGGACTTCCACTGGACTTTCCATCTCAGACAAATCCAGGGACTTTGGACCTGCTAGTGGAGACCCTAACTCTGCGATTTCCGCAGGTGGGCCCTCCCTCCAAAGCCCATGGGTTGTAGATGTAGCCGGATTTACAGGTGGTTCCCTTTGGATCGGGGATAAAGATGTTGATAGGTCCGATGGAGAGACCTCAGAAATAAATTCAAGGGGTCCCTCCACCTGCGCCACTTCCGATCTTACTGTACGTTGCACGTGGGTGTCCATAGGTCCTTTTATAGAAGTGCCAGGGATACTGGCAGGCTCAATTCTCTCCTTGGCTCTTCTTTTTCTTACGGAATGAGGCATAATTTAAACAGGCAAAACAACTCAGAACCTGACAGGACTCCCATGTAAAGTACAAAATGTTCTTGGCTCCTTATTGGGGGAGATGAGGTAATGAGAGGGTTACTTACAGTTAAGAAGATAGAGCAGTACCATTCAAAATCCTCTCAAATCCGACACAAAGCCGTGCGCCCCTTGGGAAAGCGCGGCTTAGGACAAGCGCCGGCGATGACAAGCGCCGCTGCTGGGCTGTTTTTATGGGCCTTGATGTCCCGCCTCGATGATGTCACAGGTGGGCGGGGTTAGCAGCGTCGTCGGGGCTGGGTAGCCTCACCTCGATAGCCTCAGGGCTAGGCCGCCCTCACCCCCGCAGGTATTCTCAAAAGGGACCCTCTCTCCTCCTTCTCCGCAGGAAACTTTTGCTGCTGGGCCGTTTTTATGGGCCTCGACGTCCTGCCTCGATGATGTCACAGGTGGGCGGGGTTAGCAGCGTCGTCGGGGCCGGGTAGCCTCACCTCGATAGCCTCAGGGCCGGGCCGCCCTCACCCCAGCAGGTATTCTCAGAAGGGACCCTCTCTCCTCCTTCTCCGCAGGAAAGTTTCGCTGCTGGGCCGTTTTTATGGGCCTCGACGTCCCACCTCGATGACGTCACAGGTGGGCGGGGTTAGCAGCATCGTCGGGGCCAGGTAGCCTCACCTCGATAGCCTCAGGGCCAGGCCGCCCTCACCCCTGCAGGTATTCTCAGAAGGGACCCTCTCTCCTCCTTCTCCGCCTGTACAAGTAATTTTTAATTACTTACAATTGTTGCTTCCAAACGTATAGCCCCAGGCAAAGATCTTTGTAGCTGGAATACTTAGGAGAGGGGAGAACGGAGTTTCTTGGGATTCAAGGTGAGAAGACAAAAGGGTTCTGAAGCTGATTTAATCTTTAGAAATAAAGCGATAAGTAGGAATGTAAAAAAGCCGATCATATCACAGAGCTTTACAAGTGCTCCTGGCTTTGAAACCGCATGGTCGAGACTGAAACAGTCCTAGAGAGTTATTACAGAAAACGTCTCCACAAGCTGGGGACAGGGGCAAGGTCCAATGGCAGTGAGCCAAGGACCCATGTGACACAGGGGAAGCATGAAGGGCAGTCTCTTGAGCCAATAAGGCACTTAAGAAAACTCAAGTTGGATTGAGAGGGCATGCAGACTCTTCCCAAGTGAGAGAAAGCAAGAGGGGAGTGTTTTCTCTTAAGGGCAAAGTTCCTCTTAAAGGCAGGGCTCCCAGACTTTTATCATGGGTTACAAAAAGTGTTTCAATATCAAGAGTTCCCGGAAGGGAGGGCTGCAGTAAACACAGTTAAGCTACAGTTTATACAGATACAGGGTATGTACCCACTGCTGGGGACAGAACACTCCCCTTCTGGTATCACAAGATACCACTATATCAGTTCTTATATCATTATGCAACAGTGCAAAGTCCATTGTGACTGGATCTTTCGACATTCAAGGAAGTTTAAGATCATCTCGGTCATCCAGGCGACGTCTTCTTCAAAAGGTATCAGCAAGCTGAAATGAGAGACAGACAACACAAAGAGAGAAAGAGTCTCTGGAGTGGACAACGGTCCACGGAGTTCAAGTTTCTTCATGTGGCATGAGGAGCACCACCTCATTGATAGGCCAGTAGAAGATCTTGGATCACCACTTGCTTCGATACTGGAGAGTACTCTTTCTTACGACAGATCCAAAAGGAGTTGGCAAACTGTTAGACTTGTTTCCATTGACGCTTGTGGAGCTCCCCGCTGTCAGGTTTCCATGTGGCACAGGAATGTTCATAGTCTTTTGCATTAAAGGCATGACAGATGCAGTGTTCAACTCTTTACAGGTTCCTACGAAGTCGGTTCCACAGTTGGAGTGGGTCTGGGTGGCTGAGCCCCAGAGTTGAGCGTATACATGGAACCTTCTTTTCTGGTTGTAGATGTAGCTCAGTACTACTTTGCTGTCCATGTGAAGATGGACGGCATTAATTCAAATGTCCGTTTCGGCTGTTGTTAACTCCACTGTTCCACTGCTAGCGCTGCTCCACACAATTCTAGACGTGGTATGGTGTGGTTAGGCTGTTGTGCTAGCTTGGCCTTGCTGAAGATGAAGTCCCCATGCACCGTTCCTTCTGTGTCTTTCTCTCTCAAAAAGGCTACCGCAGCTATGGCCTTACAGATGCGTCTGAGAAGATGCTGATCTCTTTGCAGCTGGCTGTATTGAGTGGCATTAGAACATGGGTGCGTGGTATGGGGAACTGTTCAAGCACTTTTGGGGAGCTCTTCCACTTTTCCCATTCTGGCTTCATTGCTTGAGGTAGTGGGGTGTCCCACTCGGTAGCACTTGAAAGCTCTCTTAACAAGGCTCTTCCTTGAACCAATCCATAGTTTTGCCCACATTCTTTCCAAGGCCTCATTCTCACCAAGGAGAACAAGCCTTACATGCCTTGGACTGTAAGCGTGCGCTAGCCTTTTACTTATACCGCACGGCAGTCCACAGGAAATCCACTCAACTCTTTGTATCTTATGATCCAAACAAACCGGGGTAAAGCAGTGGGTAAATATACTCTATCCAACTGGTTAGCAGATTGCATACAGTTTTGCTATGAAAAAGCAGGCCTTCCTCTCCAAGGGCGAGTAAATGCACATTCAGTAAGAGCGATGTCAACCTCAGTAGCACACTATCGTTCAGTGCCAATATGTAAAGCAGCAACATGGAGTTCTCTTCACACCTTTGCAGCTCATTACTGCTTAGACAAACAAGGATGACAAGATTCAGCCCTATGGACAATCTGTCTTAAGGAACTTGTTTCCAGTATAATCCCAACTCCTTCTACATCCAACCTGCTGTGATCTTCGGCTGCCTCATTTTCACCAACAATACTTCAGTGTTGCTTCACTACAAAATGACTCAGC